>NC_134479.1:736428-1153928 GCF_964194025.1 Convolutriloba macropyga
TAACATTCTGTCTATCTGCTGAGAATATATTTTGTTTAAGATATATCATTTTACAATTACTATGTCTACCTCTACAAACGTGTTCATTAATAGCTGGTTCCTTACCCCCAACACCATCAAATATCATTAGTTTCTTTATATATTTAAGTAGTTGATCGGGAGAGTGTAAATCTTTTATTTCTTTAATAAACACTAATAAACACTATGTCTTTATTCTTTAAATCTTCATATTGAGCACCAGTAGGACCAATCCTATATAGCCTATCAAATTGTATACTACTCAAAAATAGATTCTTTAATAAGAATTTTAAGAATGTTTTTCCACATTCACTAGGACCCGTTATTACACATCTGAAGCTTTCTGGGAATATAGCTTCGTTAACTATATTATCATCATCTAGCAATGATTTTAGACTCCCATCGACATCAATCTTCAAAGGGGATACCTGCTTGTATGGCTACTGCGGGCTAAAGGTGAAAGGGACTTTACCTTTGGGGTCTCTTCTCTAAGTAGATAGATATCAACTTCATCTTCACTATCAATGTCATTAACATTGTCATTGACATCTGCGAAGCAGGTTCCCTGATTGACATTGACGGTGTCATTAATATTGTCATTAACATTGTCATTGACATCTGCGAAGCAGGTTCCCTGATTGACATTGTCATCAGCCGTAGGTTGTGGGTGAAACCCTTTGACTATATCTTTATCTTCAACTTTATCTTGAACTTCGCCTTTAACTTTACAACCCAAACATAAACACTCATTATACATTCCTGGACATTTAACTTGATTAATTAGATTAGAGAGAGCAATCTTTATTCTAAATCATATATAAACAATAAGCCCCACAATAAGATTTGTCATATTCTTGTATTTTCTCATCAGACCCTAGATCAACATATCCTTCTAACTATCAAATTAATATATAGGAGCACCTTCTCTTCTTATAACTAAAACCCAATATGTACCATCAGTTGGATGTAGATTTATTATGTTGAATTCCGGACCATGAATCGTTTCTGGAATCTGATATCTCATTATTATCTCATTGGTATTAGACTTATATCTTTGCCTATATCTTCTATTCTGATATTACTCATAGCTTTATTATCAATACCAAATTTATTATTGATTTCCTCAAAAAGTAGGATAAGCATTGTTATATGACAAAAATGGAGACCGGTAGTGCAATAATAATAATTTTCGTAATTGTTTTGTTGTATAGTATATCATTCAATATCCAGTGAATATACAAAACTAGAAGAAAGCTCTGGTGGATGTATAAAAAGAAGTCTAATTAGATTTGAATATGAAAAGTCACCATTACATACTATTGTTCATGGTGGAACTGGTTCAGGAAAGACTTATTTTGTTAAAACAATACTTGAAGTTGTATCAGGATCAGGAACAGGAACATAAGCAAGATCAAGATATTAAGGACTTAGTGGAACATGACCGGAGGTCCATAATCATAGTTTGTAAAGATGAAAGAGATTGGATAATTCCTGAAACTGGCAAAACTTATAGTGATTTCAATATTTGTGGTATAAATATGATCACATCAAAAAATGTGCATGTATTTCACGATAGTGTGATTGTTCTTCATGATATGGGGAAAAGTTAAATAAAGATATAGGTTTTTATTTTACAGAAGGAAGACATAATAATATTCAAATGATTGTAATGTGTCATAAACCAGCCCAGATAATTAAAGCGGCAAGAATGAACTGTGATACTACTATATGGATCAGATATATTTAAAAATTTTAATATAACATATGAGTGCAAACATGACTTTCATGGCATAATTAATGAGTTAAATAGTAGCTATGATAAGTGTACAGATGGAATAGCTTCTGAACTTTGTTATGGCATGATTAATTATAATAAGAATGAGGGTACTTTTTTTAATTATTATTGATAGAAATAGAACTATGATATTTGACTCGAAATTTGGTTTCCTAGACTTAAAAGCTCTTGGTTTAAAAGATAAATTAGAAAGTGATGAGATAAATGAACTTATAAATTATATGAAATCACTAATGAATAATGCTATAGATAGAAATACTATTAAAACAGATAACTATCAGTTCTTCTTTAATAAACGTCTTATATCAAGAGGTATTAAAATTCAGAACGATGTTTTAACAAAAAAAGTTAAAGCTAATGGTTTAAGGCTAGTATTGTCTGTGTGTGGAATTATGGGTACGTGCTTTATGATGTATAATTATATATCTCCTGATACAGCTGTAAAAACTGCTGCACTTGTAGCAGGGAGCAAGTAATGTATTAAATAGAACAAATACCTTATTCAGACATGGTTATGGAGAAGTGGAAGATCAGGATAAAGAAGTTGGGGTTTTACCCAATTCAGAAGATTAGGGATCCTGATTGGGTAACCAAGGGCGGAGCCTCTTCGCAGTTGAACTCGGAAGAAAAGATAAGCTTAGCCAAGGATGGACCCCAATGACTGGTATGAATAAAATGACTGGTACTTTAAACAAAAGGGGAAGAGATGATTTAACTAATCCAAATAAAAATAATCAGAAATTTAGAGATGAAATTATAAGTTTCGTTGGAGATAAAACTGGATTGAGTAATGAAAAGATTTAAGATAAAAGATTTAAATATAATATTCTTGATACGCTAGGTAAGGAAACTTTAGCTAGGTTTGTCTGGTCTAGAGATTAAACTAGAGGTTTAATTGAAACTTTAGCTAGTTATAATTCGGAACTGAAAAGTACATAAAATGAAATTTTGGTTAGATGTTATATTGAAACTGAAAAAATAATATAATTAGAATTTTGATTAGTTTTTAAATAATAGTTTATAGAATGTTCAGAGTATAATTAAAGCCATAAAGATATTTATAATTATAAATATAATACTGTAAAGATAATATACTAAATATAAATAATTGATATTTTGTCTCATAAATAATGGTCATGAAATGTTTAGATTGTAGGGCTAAATGTTGATCTACCCATACTATATCTTTTCATTATAAACTAAAACATAAGGATTAAATTGGTGAGTGCAAATATTGGGATATATCATTAAGCGGAATTTGTTTTACTAATTTTATTCGAGAAGCTTCTGATCTGCGTAGCAGCTTTGCTGATTCTAAATCTAATCTGCGAAGCAGCTTTGCTGATCTACAAAGTAGCTTTGCTAATTCTATTTATAATCTACAATGTAGCTTTGCTGATTCTAATCCTAATCTGCGAAGCAGCTTTGCTGATCTACAAAGTAGCTTAGCTGATTCTTATTCTATCTCTCAGCCTAGCCCCCTAGAAATAAAATTGATTTAATAAATAAAGTTTGTCATAATGCAGTGTTATAAAACAAATAACATGTTTTGATAAAAAGAAATCAATATGCAAAGAATGTAATTCAACTAAGGTTAGGTGTGAATATTGTTCTTCTATATTTTGCTTTAGTGGGTTAAGGGGTCATATAAAAAAATCTCATAAAGATATAGACTTGCCAAAAGGTATTCATTTGGATAAAGAAAGAAAAGAAGAACCAGAGTATTATAAATATTATCTTATAGTTTGCAAATTAAAAACCAACGGTATAGATATCGATAAGTTATTAGAAGAATAGATTGTTAAATCATTGACTATATCAGGAACTGCTTCTCAGATCAGGAACTGCTTTTCAGGTTTTTATCTAAATCATTGACTATATTTATTGGCTTTATCTTTGACTATATTTTTATGTAAATCATTAGTTATATCAGGAACGGCCAAAAGTATAAATATAGATAAATTTTTTTGAAAAAATCAAGTGAAGCGCATGGTGCGCATAATTATAATTCTGAGTCGGGGCTTATTTTTGATTTAACTTTAGATTTTGAGGGAATATAGAGTAGTGGATACAACGGGGGTTTCAGTTACCAGTACAATTTGGCTCACTTCCCCGAATGCGGCTAGCATGAGGCGGATGTCAAATTGGGCTGGTGGCTGTAACCCCCGTTTTGTCCAGTACCTACTAGTCTAAGTTGCGCTTCTTGGAAAGTCTTCTGAGGAGACAATTTATTGCTTTGAAGGTGGTTCTTAATTTTAACACCCTCCGAACACCCCCATCCCCGTCCACCCTCCTCCGCCTGGAGATTTGGACCCTCTCTTCCAGCCCAACCCCCACCACATCGCTTGATCCACCTTCCTCCACTAACCCCCTAATGCTAGAGTCCCTGAGGCCCAACTGGCTCTTACCGAATCCAGTTGGTCGTCTGAGAGCAATTCACCTGACATTATTCGCATGGATTCAAAGTTTCTTGGCGTACATTGCTATTTCGCTTTAGTATTTAAAAAAGGAACACTGTATTTCTACTATCTCATATTTCGGTCACAGGAAAACTTTACAGAGATAGGCGGTGTACGAACAAGTTAACTATAACAACGAAAACAGTAATATTTAAGTCTTTGGCATATATAACAATAGTGAAATTGCTGTTAATGCTGGAGGGCAGTATTGTAAATTCAATACAAAAAGGAATGAAAGTTTATTGAACTTAAGTATATCCAAGTAATTGCAACTTATTGGATTTTGTTCGAGTCCTTCTGGTATTCATAAAGAAGAAGCTGTTTGTACTTCTTTGCACGATTGTACGAGATAAAATTTTTGAAATAGAATTGTGCTGGAGAATCCTTCAATTAATAATTTTTGTTTATGAAAACTGCATTTTGAAATTGTTCTGCAAATTGTTTTCCGCTTGTTTGTTGATGATAAGTTGCTGATGGTAAGTTCAAAGCTGAGCTTGAGAAAGCAGGCTGTCATTCAGGATGTTTTGACAGTATACGGCAGCCTATATTTATGAATTAGCGAAATATATAATATAGCGAGATTCATTTCGAAATCTGAGGATGAGTCAAAATGTTGTCTGTGAAACAAGCTTTAATGGCCCAATCTATTTGCGTTTCTAATGTTATGATGTTTTGATTGATTGTTGCATGTAAAAATGAAAATTTATTATGACCGAGAACAGAAGCGTTTCAGTTGATTGTTTTTTTGTATATATTCGGAATTATGTTTAGTGCGTAATTGCATCCAATGATCTGGGCCATTTTTGACAAAAAACATTTGCAACTTGTTTTGATAAGTTCTTTGTCAATATAAATACCGGGTTATCGTATTTCTGCCTTTTGATTTCATTAATTGGCAATGCCTCCAACTGTTAATGCCGTTTTTTCTCCAACTGTTATTGCAATTTGGTCTTTAGCATTAGAACTACTAATTGTTGGGATTGATTTTCAGGTGAAATGCATTGTTCTACGGCTTCCTAAAGCTTGTCTTTGCATTTGGATTTTTCATCATGAGAGATCAGTAGGACTGTATTGTTTCACATGACAAAAAATTGCTGAGATCATTATCATATAAATTACACAAGAGAGGACCAAAAATTTTCCCTGCGGAGCTCTATCGCCATTTTTATCCACTCTGATTTATCTTTTTTGATTATCACTCTTTGTTATGTTAGAATGAGATCTCGTAATTAGTTTTTGAGCTGATATCCAAAATCAAGGTAAGAAAACCTTTTGGGTCATGAGTTAGTGATTGATGGAGTCAAAAAAGCTGCGGCAGTATTTTTTTTCTTGTTTTGTTGTATCATACTTTTTCAGTTAAATATAACAGAGCATCTGTTGTAAAAGAAAACCTTCTGAGACCAAATTGTGTTTTGAAAAACCAGCCGTTCTCACGCACATTCTACAATTTGTATTATAAACGATTCAAGAGCTTTTTACTAATGCTGATGTTGATGGATTTGGTCAATAGTTTAGAAGATCATCAAGGTCGCCTTTTAAGAAAAGTGGAGATGTCGGCTCGTCTGAGTTCACCTGGGAATGTTTCTGTTTTTATGAATTGAGAGAATGCTAGAGGGAGTCAATAGTTTGAATGTTTCCAGAGCACGAAGTGCTTTAAGACATTCAAATTTAGTAACAAACCTAAAATAAGTTGGTTTTTTTGCCGCACCATGGGCATGTTCACTGTATAGTTGCTACTTTGAAAAATACTACTAATTTACTTTTTTTAGTTAGTTCAGCCTCGATTTTGGCCAATAATAGTTTAGCTTCTAAATTGGCTACTAATAAGATTAATACATCAGCATGTCTGTTTATCATGTTTATCAATGTTTCCTGTAATCCGAAGAAGTTTCAAAAAAAAAATTACTGAATAAACATTTCCTGTAATCCGAAAACTTCTTCACGAGGGTTTTCTAGAGCAATCTGTCAGATCAATTGATAACGCAATTTGAAAAAAGGAAATTGAAAAAAGTACAAAACAAGGCAACGCAATTACGGACAACAAGTATAATTAATTGGGCAAAATGATCTTTGTTTTGGTGAGTCAAAAATTTTTCTGTAAAGAAGGGATTCACTTCTGTCAATAATAATGTAATCTATTAGGAAGTTTGACTTATCCTTAATTCTAGTTGCTTGCTGCTTATGGGTTACCTTTAGATCTTACGGTGTTGAATGACTTTCTAAATTTTGCTTTTCTTCATTTTCCAAATAGATGATTTTATAATCGCCCATCAAAATTACTGTTTTGTTGTCCGTAATTTCGTTATCAATTGATCTAACAGAATGTTCTAGAAACTCTTCGTAAAGAAGTTTTTCGGATTACAGGAAACGTTTATTCGGCAATTTTTAAAAGCTTTTTCGGATTATAGGAAACATTGATAAACAGAAACGTTGATGTATTAAGCTTATTATTCCGCAATTTAGAGGCTGAATTCACCATGTTTATCAAATTAGAACACTGCGATCTGTCGCCTATGTTTTTAATTTAACCATCCAAAGAGGCTTGTGGTATACAATCGATTGTAGAAGTAATAATTGAATTGTGTTTTTTAGTGGTTCTGGATTTGGAAAACCACTGCTCTATTCAGCAGCAGGTCAAAATGGCACATTATCTGAGAGATGTATTCAAAGAGTCTCTCTTTGTGTGCAAAGGAACAGCAGACAACGTCGATCTGGCCTCTGTTCCCCTCGTGAACTTGAGAGGCAATGTATTTGTCAAGTGTAAGAGAATATCCAACAGCCACCCCCTCACCGGTCACTTCAACGATATTAACAATGCATCTATCTTCCACGACATCACTTCCTCCCCAACTATCACCAACTACGGAGAGGTGATTTTCACTCCCCCCCCCCCCCCCCACACTTACTTAGCTGTAAATTTTGCTTGAATTGAGGCAATCTTGTTGTCCTTGTGGTTTTGTTTTACGTTTTCATTTTGGTCAGAAGCCTACAGTGTGGTCATATGGTATGATGATTAATAGCCGCCCTCATCTTCTCAGCCGGCTATTATAGCGCTCCTATTTTACCGTATCCGAATGGCTATGAAAAGCTATGAAGAGGGGAAATAGTTTTACATTCTACAATTAAATCATCACGTTGAAAGGTACAGACTTGTATTGGTGCTTTTTAATTGCTCTTGAACGTAGTTCATAGCAATTATTGTAAACGTGTGTTTTTTATGCAAAATTTTTGCTTGACGGTTTTGACTTTTCGAGTGACTTTTACGCCCTTGACTTTTTGCATTTCGCGTGATCTAAAATTCTCTCTCAATCACAATTTCAAGCAGCTGAACTCAATTGGCGGCAATTTAATACTAAAAGTCAAATGAAAAGTGCGCCGAAACTGGTGTCATCTTTTACTTTAAATCTTAATAATGGGGTATATTTTAACCCCCCCCCCCCCCCCCCCCCCGACTGAAGCAGGCTGCAATTGATTAGAGCTCCCACTAGTCGTTCAAGAGCAATTCTTCCGACGTTTAGTCGGTTATGTTTAAAAATCTGTTCACACATTGTCATAATTGTTGAAGTCAAATTGATGTGATGATTTCGGTCACTTCTAAAAAGGAAGTGGAGCGAAAAAGAAAGTAGTTTTGCGACGTGAAATTTTTGTTCTGGTTGATTTTGGTTAACATGCGGCATTCTGAATTCGAGTTTTGCTTTTTTAATCAATTTTTTCGAAGCGGTTTTTCCCAATCCATTTATTAATAGCGGCCCTCATCTTCTCAGCCGGCTATTATAGCGCTGCTATTTTTTACAATTCAAAGAATTTGAATTGTATTGGGGCGCTGTGTTTTTTTTTAAGATGTGTTCACACATTTTTCAATGACTTTGATCTTTCAAAACGGGATAAACAGGTTAAGCCCAGCGGGCATTAAGTTTCATTAGAGGCCCAAAGAGAGCTTCAGTGGTTCTTCAAGTGCTTAGAGTGGTGCAGCTGCTGGTATGGCCTTAATTAAAGGTTAAAAGTTCATTTTTAGGAGTTTTTGGGCTCAAAATGTTGCAATTTTTCATGTTTTTTGTGATTTTTTTTCATTTTTTAGTTTTAGTCTCACGTTGAAATTAAAAATGATGAAGGCCTTCTGCGAGACAAAATAACTTGTTATGACCATTTTATGAGCTATATGTTTTGGTACTACTAATACAAACATGCAAAATGATACTAATTTTTGCAATTTTTTTCAAGTTTTTTGAAAATTTTTGTCATTTTGTGAGTTTTTTCAGCTTCAGGGGCCAGTAAATTTCTTTTTTGAATTGACAATAGAGCACGGCATGATTTGTAGTAATAATGGATTGGTTTTCAACATTTTAATGTCGCTAATCTTGGCATTTTTTTATACAAAAATTGCAATTTTTTCAAGGTTTTCTAAAATTTTTGTCAATTTTTGATATTTGTCCATTCTCAAGTGCCAGAAAACCTAATCCACAGTCTGATGAAAAGTGTTTGCATCGTTGTTGGCTTCAGTGGATTTGTTATCAACAATTTAGTTTTTCGAAATTTAGAAATTTTTTGATAAATTTTGCAATTTTTAAGTTTTTTCAAAGCATTTGTCTTATATTCAGTTTTTCTTGCCCCAGTAGCCAGCTAACCTCATTCAGGTTGTGATAATATGTTATTAGATAGCTGCTAGGGGGCAACTGAATGGTTTTCAACATTTTAATAGAACAAATTTCTATTTTTTGAAATTTGAGATTTTTTCTAAAAATTATTGCCTATCGATCTTTGAGCCAATGAATTTATTAATGCTTGGAATTGGGTTAATGGATAGCCTCTAGAGACACAGAAATGATGCAGAAAATATTAATATCTCCAATTTTCAGCAAAATTATTAAATTTTGCAATTGATTTCATTTTTTATATTTTTCGGTCAGTTTTGAGTTAATCGATATTCAAGGGCCAGTGAATTTTTTCAGGTCATGCAGATATAATACTAGACCGATTTCAAAAACAAAAAATGATCTTGAACATATTTTTGAAACATGTATTTTTAAAGCGATGAATTTCTGCCTAAGGGAAAAAAGCTTCAATAGTTTTAGTAATGAGTTTATTTTTGTTTAGCTTGTTTGATTGTTTCAGTGTCTCAATTTTTGGAGATGATTTTGTTTGTGTTTTGGCTGGCTTTGTTCAATTGATCTGCTGGTCAGATAGAGTACTTTTGAAATTTCATTCAATTCTTTGAATTGTATTTCAGGACTTGTCCTGCTATGTTTTTTTTTTACTTCGTCGAATAAAAAAATGTTTCGCTTTACCTCATTTTGCCGCTTTTTCAACATTTTGCGTGATATCTTTTTGACTTCTCTAGGCTAGTTTCTGTCTTCTCTCATTCTGCTAAAAGTGATTTTGAACATCAGTTGCTCAGCAAAGCAATTCAAAATGAACAGAGTCAGTATAAAAAATTTAAGTCAGAAGTAGAAACGGGATAAACCATAAAGCCCAATTTTAGATGACCGCTATTTGAACGTCGTTCCTATAAGTCTTAGTTACCATCTCTAATGCTTATTGGTATTGATAGTAGCCCCAGTAGCTTCTCTTTAAGAAACAGAAGTACGTTATGTTCAACTACGAAATGCCATCAAAATAAATCGGTCTTAAAAAATGTTTTTGTACAAATCTTTTTTTTTCAATATCTTCTATTTTTCAATCCCAATCGTGCTTATTGGAATCAACGGCGGCTATTTTCCGGCAATCTGCCGGGTATGTTTACATTTTTTAGCCAATGTTTCTGCAGTTTGTTTTTTCCATTGAGATAGTTTGTCAAATACTTCATGAAGCCATTCAATCCTTTTAGTCCTCAAAAGATAAACAAGCTGTGTGTAGAGTGTACATAATGTGAAGGAGTGAATTGTTGGTTGAGGTGTCTGACGAGAACAGTGCGGATGAGCTGCCTTCACACTGCAAGACATTCGGGAACACTCCTTCTGGCAACCCAGATGTCATTGCCACCCCCTCACACCCTCTCAGAGAGGAGCAGCACCAGGAACATGAACAAGTGGAGCCGGATGACAACTACGAGATGTTGCCTCTCTACGAGCAAAGGAGGAAGCAGCACATTCTCTTGGGAAGGAAACCTACTCTAGCCTTATCCAGGTCTGCCAACAGAAGCACAAATGTATCACTCGACTTAGCTTTGCCAGTTATCGCATATCTGTTTGTTTCCTAATTGCCGCATTCATCTCCTCAGCGGACTATTATTGCGGGTCTGTTTTCTACAACTTGAAGAGGATAGTCGTTTTCTTGCGCTTCCTATGACTCGTAGAGGCGTTATGGTTTTCTGTTTAATTGCTCTCAAATGAAGTTTGTTGCAATTAATTTAGTGCTGTGGTCTTTTTTATGCGATTTTTCGCTTGGCCGATTCTCGTCTGACGCTTTTGACTTTTCGTCCTCGAAAATGGGATAAACAGGTAGCGCTCGGAGGGCATGAGGTGGCTGAGCAGCTCTCTTAGAGCCCTGCGCCTTACTAGTCTCTAAGTATGCGATTTTTTTTTAATCTTCAAAAATGTAAATTTAAAGTTATAACCACAACAAGAACGTTTGGTTAAATATTTACATTTTCAAAATCGCCTCGTAAATATATGAATAGTTTGGTCTTTATACTTCAGTAGAAAAATTTCCTAAAGCCTCTTACTTGTCTATCTATTGGAACACGTTCATGCAGTTTGACCATTTCGCTGCTTAGTTTTTCCTTAAATTTGTTTTTAGTTTTCTCTTTTCGGATTTCAATTGGCAAATTATTCCATTTCCTAGAAAAATTTCTGATCAGTGACCTGTCACTCCATTTGGATTGGCACTTATTCTTTGGAAAAAAACTGGACAGTTCTGCAGTTTTTGGTCAATTCGTACTTTTCAAGAATCCTGAAAGAGGAGTTTTTGGTTTCTCGACTACTCTGTTTATATTGTGAGAGGAGGTCAAAAAATTTAAGAAGACAAACTTTTTTAATGAAAAGCTCTGCTGGTAAAATTTTGTCTTTCAGTAATAGATCTCTTGCACTGTCAAACTTTTTGCGCAGGTGGCAAACCTTTATTCCCCAATTTATTTGTTTATTAACTCTTTGAAGTGACATAACCGACAACGATTGAAAAAAAATTGCACTGAAATTGAGATGGGACAAAACAAGTGATTTAAAAAGAACGATTCTTGCTTTTAGTGGTAGAAAATGTCTTACTAAGTAAATTGACCTAATAGCATTTGCCATTTTTGTTAATGTTTTGTTC
The DNA here is from genome assembly GCF_964194025.1 of Convolutriloba macropyga. Classification (NCBI taxonomy): domain Eukaryota; kingdom Metazoa; phylum Xenacoelomorpha; order Acoela; family Convolutidae; genus Convolutriloba; species Convolutriloba macropyga. Next base: position 747,949 of record NC_134479.1, read on the forward strand.
AGCTGAATGTCAAAATTTAGATTGTTACCGTAACTATTTTGAGGAGACAATTTCAAGGTGTGATGGGGCGGTTCTTGGTCTTAAAAGTTTGACACCCCCCACCTTCCTTGTCACCCCACACCACCCTCCTTCCCAGACACCCCAGTCGACCCTCCTCCAACCGAGCGATTTGAACCGCTCTCGTTGAGCTCTCGCACAACAACCCTACCCCCGTCAGTTGAACCCCCCCCCCCCCCGCTAAACCCCAACCCCCGACTCCGCTCACAACCCCCGTGTTGCTAATATCCTTAAGCCTCAGTTGCCTACTACTGAAGGCAACCGTTTGCCAGTCTTTTCAGAGCAATTCGCCCAACGTTAGTCGGTCATGTTTTGTATGACTCGAAGAGAGGTACTGGAGAAGTCTTTGTTTTAATCAATATTGATTAATATTGATCAACATTTTTTGATTAATTTTGAAGCTTGAAATCAAATTATAGCGGGCCTTATTAACAATTCAAAGAATTTGATTAATTGCTCTCAAACGAAGTTTGTAGCAATTATATTAGTCCTGTCGGTCTTTTTTTAAGCGATTTTTTGCTTTACCAATTTTTCGTCTGACGCTTTTGACTTTTCGTCCTCAAAAACGGGATAAACAGGTAGTGCCCAGTGGGAATTAAGTGCTCTTAGAGCCTTTCATCTCAGCTCAAACTGCTTTGAAGACTTATACTTATGGTGTGAAGGGCGGTTCTTAGAGGTTGAAGACACCCTCCCTCCCCCCCCCCAACTGTTGAACTCCCCACTTTTACCCCCAACCGACTGTTGCCACCCCCATCAGCACCCCGGTGACCCCCCTCCCCGTAGCTAGCTACTGAGGAACACAACAACCGCTCGCTAAAAACACGCAAATTTATACTAATTTTCACAATTTTTTTCAAGCTTTTTGAAAATTTTTGTCATTTTTCGATTTTAACAGCCCTAAATGCCAAGGAACCCACTCTAGGGTTTGATAATAGTTTACTGCATAGTTTCTAGTGTTAATTAAATATTTTCAACATCGCGAATGTTTGCATTTTGTTGACAAAACTTGAAGGTTTTTGAAAATTTTTGTCGTTTTTTAGGTTTATGCGGCCTGAAAATCCGAGGAGCCTCTTCTAGGGTTTGTTAATACGTTACTGTATAGTTTCATTTGTTGTCTTTATTCAAGGTTTTTCAGCCTCAGGATTCAGAAAACCTCCTTAAGAGTTTGATAATAGGTTGATGCATAGTTTCTAATGATAATGGAATGGTTTTCAACGTTAAAACATCAAATTTTTGCAGCTGTTTGATAAAACTTGATTTTTCAAATTTTCAAAAATTCATTGTCATTATCGAAGTTTTCCAGCCCCAGCAAGCAGGAAACCTCCTATAGGCTTTGACGATACCTTATTCAAAAATTTTTATTGGCCATAGAATAGTTTTCAACTTTTTAATATCACATTTTTAATATCACTTTTGTCATTATCGAAGTTTTCCAGCCCCAGGAAGCAGGAAACCTCCTATAGGCTTTGACGATACCTTATTCAAAAATTTTTATTAGCCGTAGAATGGTTTTCATTTTTTAATATCACAAATTTTATCGATTTTTTTTTAAAAAAACTTAAAATTTTTTTCAAGTTTTTTCAAAAGTTTATCATTTTATAGGTTTATCCAGCCTCAAGAGCCAAGAAACCTCCTCTAGTGTTTGATAATAGGTTACTGTATAGTTTCTAGATGCAATGGAGTGTTTTTAAAGATTTTAACATCACTAGTTTTAGCATTTTTTGAAAAATTTTTGGCATTCTTCATGTTTTTTTTTTGAAATTGTTTTTTTTTTAGGTTTTTCCAGCCTCAAGAGGCAAGGAACCACCTCTAGACTTTGGTAATAGGCAACTGCGTAGTTTTGGGATGCAATGTTTTTGTTTTTCAAGATATTAATATTACGGATTCAAGCAATTTTTTAAAAATTTTTTCAACAGCAAACTTTAACAAAATCTTGCTACAATTCGTGACATTATTATCTTCAAAAAACCATTGCATTGCCTCAGGAGACTATCCAGTATCCCTTTTTCAAGCCTCAAACAGTTTCGCTGGCACATAAAGATCCATACGCTTGGAACCTAATAATTTTTCAAAAATTTTAATTAATTTTTATCAAAAAATTGCTAAAATTAACATAATGATAACCATTCCATTAACTCCAGAAACTAAGCAGCTTACTGTCAAACCTCGAAGGTTGTCCCTGGTGCACGTACAAACGAAAAGAAATCAAAGAATTATTTTTGATTTTCTTCGTGCACCAGGGACCTCCTTCGAGGTTTGACAGTAAGCTGCTTAGTTTCCAGAGTTAATGGATTGGTTATCATTGCTCATTTTAGCAATTTTTTGATAAAATTTAATCAAAAACATTTTTGAAAAATTATTATGTTCCAAGCGTATGGATCTTTATGGGCCAGCGAAACAGTTTGAGGCTTGAAATAGGGATACTGGATAGTCTCCTGAGACAAGGCAATGATTTTTTAAAGACAATAATGTCACGAATTTTAGCAAGATTTTGTTAAAGTTTGCTGTTGTTTTTAAAGTTTTTGAATGTATTTGTCTTTTTCTGAGTCAAACGATCAATACTGGCCAACAAAGCTTTTTATGTCTTGCAGAAGGGTTACATGATAAAAATCCAGAGTCGAAAAATGTTATTGAACATTTTCTTCATTGCGATATGTGGAAATTGTCTTCTGAATTTTGCACTTTCAGTTTTCTATATGATTTAGTTACTAACAAGGCTAGAAAACTTGAAGTTGTACTGTCGAATCTCATCATAGAAAAAATTCCTAGTTCTCTCTCTGTGTTGGTTGGCGTTACTTTCCTTCTCTTTCTCCTTCACGTTTTATCTTGCACTCTCTCTCTCTCTCTCTCTCTCTCTCTCTCTCTCTCCTTAACTCTTGTGAATGCCGCACTTCAGCGGCTGTTATGTGGCGTGAGGTCATCGTCTATTACCCTAACTTCACGCCCCTTCAATCAAGGTAAAGCTAACGTCACTAAACATTGGCTAGGTACTGACGAAGCCGACTGCTCGCTGGTCGTTTGAGAGCAATTCGCCGGTTATGTCGGTTATGTTTTGTATTGGGGCGCTGTTTTTTGTTTTAAAGTCTGATCACAAATTTTGAAGTCAAATTAAAATGATGAGTTTATTCAAGCCGAAAAATGATGTAGAGCGAAAAAGCAAGTGGTTTTTGAGGCGTAAAATTTTTTGCTCTAATTTTGAAGTAGAGAGGTAACGGCGTTTGAAGAAAAATTCGCTTTGTCGCTAGTGGTTTTTTGTCCAAATTGCAGCATTTTGACCTTGAATTTTACATTTTTAATTGATTTTCCTAACTCATTCATACTCCGTTTTAGGTGAAGTTTTTTTGTTTAGTCAGTGAAAATTCTTTGAATTATATCAAGTCTTCTGCTGCTGTTTTTTTTTCAAAAACGGAATCAAAAATGTAACGGGACAAACACATGGAGCGCAATTTTTGATGCAAGCAACTTGAGTTTTTCTTATAAGTATTAATTACCATATTTAATTGTCATTGGTATTGATATTAACAGCTGTATTCTCTCAAGAGGAGTATGTATAACAACGGAATCATCAAAATCGTTCGAACTTTAAATATTTTCTTGCATCAATCAGTTTTTTGCATTTTTTCTGTTCCTTTAATGGGAATCAATAGCGGCTATTTTCCGGCAATCTTCCGTGTATGCTAAATTCTCACTTTCAAAAAAGGGGATGTATATGTGCTTATTTACGCGTGGTTGATATTTTGTTGTTATATTACTGGTTTTCTTTGCATGAAACAATGTTTTTTATAGCTGCGAAGGTGTAAGCTGAGCGTAGCTATATTGCGGTGTTCGTGACTTTTTTGTCTCGTCGTCTGACGCTAAATTTTCGTTTTACATTTGTTCTAGAACATTGTGTCTCGTCACTGCTTAAATGGTTTTTTTCGCGCTTGATTTCACGCTTTCTGCGTGACCTAAATTGCGGTTATTCAGAAGTTGTCTGTTGCTGAAAAGATTGTATGGCCCGACAGCCGAGTGGTTAAGGCGATTGGTGGTTAATCAGGAGATAGGTCATTCGAGCCGCGGCTGTGAACCTTTTTTTGCACCCAAAGACAAGCGCCTTTGAATTAAACTTATAAGTTTTATAGGCGGCGATAACTTCTATCAACTCATTTCTGTATCTTTTTCCATCTGATTTTTACAGCACGCAAGTCTATCTAGCAGCTATTCCGGCAATCTGGGGGCTATGTTCTTTTGGTTGTGAGTTTGTACTATATAAAGTACATTGAGTTTTCCTATTTTTTCATGTTATTTTGTTTTGGGAAAGTATTCTTTTTGTTATTTGACTTAACATTATTATCTCTGCAATGAACGCGTTCTGCAAGGAGATCTTAGCTTTTAGAAAAGTCTGTCCATTCTAGATCTAGTTCACTATTTAGTCAATGAAAATGCTTTGAATTGTAGGCAAGACTTGTCCTGACTTCGTCTAACAAAAATTTGTCTCGTTTTGCCTTAGTTCACAGCTTTTTCAGCTTTTTGCGTGATTTCTTTTTGACGTCAGGTCAGTTTCACTCTTCTCTCATTTTCCTTCAAGTGTTTTTAAACAGCATTTGTTCAGCGCATCAATCTAAAATGAACTTATGCAATACCGAAAAACGAAATACAAAATAAAAATGGGATAAACCCATAAAGCCCAATTTTAGATGCCCGCTATGTGAGCTTTTTTAAGTTGCTCTTACACAAAGTTTGTAGCGATGATATTGGTCCTGTTGATTTTTTCATGCAATATTTGCTTGACTGATTTTTCGTCTGACCGTTTTGACTCTTTGACCTCAAATAGGATAAACAGATAGGTCATGCCGGAGGCCATGAGGAGGTGGCTGAGCAGTTCTTTTACCTACGCCTTACTTGGCAATAAGTATGCGATGCACCGTAACTTTTTCAGGAGAGTTTTGTGGTGTGAAGGGTGGTTCGTAATGCTAAAATTTAGACCCCCTCATTCAGCTCGCCCTCCAAACTTGCACCCCTACCACCTTTCTCTGCGAGCCTGACCCCCCTGCCCACACTCACCCCCTCCTCTTCTGCTAGCATCTTATAGCCCCAGCTGGCTACTACCGAAACCAATCGATTGCCTGTTGTTGTAATCCGCCTGATGCTGGTTGGTTATGTTTATCAGCTTTTCACTTCTCTTCCACTTCTATTCTTTCAATGTATTGAATCGTAATGATTGTAGAAATTTTCAAAAATTGATTATTTAAATATACAATTTTTTGCTTCGAATTGGGTGCGCAATTTTGTTGCGTGGGTTTTAAAAAACATCGGTGATTTTTTTGCTACTCGACTGAAGAGATTTTTCTCTGCTTTGTAGCGCTCAGACGTAGTTACTGCTTTAAAAGTATCTTTTCATTGCGAAGAAGAGACTTTGCCTGCGACCTAAAAACTGAATTTGAAGTTGCCATTTGACCTAATTTTCTCAGCAGAAGTTTTTTAATAGCCGCCGCCAGCTTCTCATGGCTATTATTGGGGTCGCTGGCTTCTTTGTTTAAGATCTGTGCACACATTGCAATTTTTGAAGTCAAGTTGGAGTTGTGGTTTTGGTCAGGCCTAAACAGGAAGTGGAGAGAAAAACCGAATGGTTTTGCGGGGTAATTTTTTTTCACTCGAATTTGAAAATAGAGCGTGAAAATGGTGTTTAATAGACGCCGTCGGGTTAAATAGCTATTATTTAGGCGCTCTCTTTTTTAATTCGCTTTACCGTTTGATCACGTTCTACATAAGTCACGATTGTCACGTTTGACTTTTGACTTACTTCACTCACTGTCAAAGTCAAAAGATCGAAATCAAAAGAGGCTGGATAAACCGATAATGCCCCGTCATTATGTCATGGCTATTATTGGGGGCACTGTCTTCTTTTTTGAGATCTTTTCACACATTTTTATGATATTTGAAGTCAAATTGGAGTAGTGATTTTCTTCATGCCTAAACAGGAAGTGGAGAGATAAACCGAGTGGTTTTGCGGCGTGAACTTTCTTTTCACTCGAATTTGAAAGAAGAGCGAGAAAATGGTGTTGAATAGACGCCGTCCGCCTTTCAATGGCTATTATTTATGCGCTCTCCTTTTTTTAAATTTGCTTTACCTTTTGATCACGTTCTACGTAAGTCACGATTTTCACGTTTGACTCCTGACTTACTTCACTCACTGTCAAAGTCAAAAGATCAAAATCAAAAGAGGCTGGATAACCCGATAAAGCCCGGTCATTATGTCTTGGCTATTATTGGGGGAGCTGTCTTCTTTTTTAATATCTGTTCACACATTTTTATATTTGAAGTCAAATTGGTGTGTTGATTTTGGTCAGGCCTAAAAAGGAAGTGGAGAGAAAAACCGAGTGGTTTTGCGGCGTGAATTTTTTTCACTCGAATTTTAAAGTGGAGCGAGAAAATGATGTTTAATAGAAGCCGTCGGCCTTTCAATGTCTATTATTTATGCGCTCTCCTTTTTTTTAAAATTTGCTTTCTTTTGATCACGTTCTACGTAAGTCACGATTGTCAGGTTTGACTTCTGACTTACTTCACTCACTGGCAAAGTCAAAAGATCAAAATCAAAAACGGCTGGATAAACCGATAAAGATCGGTCATTATGTCATGGCTAATATTGGGGGCGCTGTCTTCTTTTTTGAGATCTGTTCGCACATTTTTATGATGTTTTAAGTGAAATTGGAGTAGTGATTTTGGTCAGTTCTAAACAGGAAGTGGAGAAAAACCGAGTGGTTTTGCGGCGTGAGTTTTTTTCACTGGAATTTGAGAGTAGAGCGAGAAAATGGCGTTTAATAGACGCCGTCGGGCTTCAGTGGCTATTATTTAGGCGCTCTCCTTTTTTTTAATTTCGCTTTACCCTTTGATCACGTTCTATATAAGTCACGATTGTCACGTTTGACTTCTGGCTTGCTTCACTCACTGTCAAAGTCAAAAGACCGAAATCAAAAGAGACTGGATAAACCGATAAAGCCCGGTCATTATGTCATGGCTATTATTGGGGGCGCTGTCTTCTTTTTTCACACATTTTTATGATTTTTGAAGTCAAATTTGAGTAGTGATTTTCGTCAGGCCTAAACAGGAAGTGGATATTTAAACCGAGTGGTTTTGCGGCGTGATTTTTTTCACTCGAATTTGAAATTAGAGCGAGAAAATGGTGTTTAATAGATGCCGTCGGCCTTTCAATGGCTTTTATTTAGGCGGTTTCCGTTTTTTAATTCGCTTTACCTTTTGATCACGTTCTACGTAAGTCACGATTTTTACGTTTGACTTCTGACTTACTTCACTCACTGTCAAAGTCAAAAGATCGATATCAAAAGAGGCTGGATAAACCGATAAAGCCCGGTAATTGTCATGGCTATTATTGGGGGCGCTGTCTTTTTTTTGAGATCTGTTCACACATTTCTATGATATTTGAAGTCAAATTGGAGTAGTGATTTTGGTAAGGCCTAATCAGGAAGTGTAGAGAAAAACCGAATGGTTTTGCGGCGTGAATTTTTTTCACTCGAATTTTAAAGTGGAGCGAGGAAATGATGTTTAATAGAAGCCGCCGGCCTTTCAATGGCTATTATTTATGCGCTCTCCTTTTTTAAAATTTTGCTTTATCTTTTGATCACGTTCTACGGAAGTCACGATTTTCACGTTTGACTTCTGACTTACTTCACTCACTGTCAAAATCAAAAGATCGAAATCAAAAGAGGCTGGATAAACCGATGAAGCACCGTCATTATGTCATGGCTATTATTGGGGGCGCTGTCTTCTTCTTTATAGCTGCGAAGCTGTAAGCTGAGCGTAGCTATATTGCGGTGCTCTTGGTTTTTTTGTTTCGTCGTCTGACGCTTTTTTTCGTTTTACATTTGTTCACACAGCAAAGCCGAAAAAGTCAAATTTTCTGAATGACTTCTTCCTCTCACTAACGGCATTTGCGCGCGTGACGTCATTTCTCACTCGCTTTAGCAAAAGTTTTTAGGTTATTTGCGTGATTACATTTTGATCATACGTGACTTACCTCACTCAATAAAATGACTTTTGCACTTTAAAATTTAAGTTTAATTTGAATTTGTTTAAGCTCAAAGGAACTCATATGTGCAGTAAAGGTCCCTAATAAGAGGCTTCTGTGGAATGAATTTTAACAAGCTTTATTAATTTATCGCTGAATGTTTTTTAACCTAGTTTTTTGAGCGGCGTCGATTTTTTTCAATTTAGCTCTGTATCTGTTTCTATCTCTTATATGGCACGCAGGTCTATTCTTTCGCAGCTATTCCGGCAATCTGCCGGCTATGTTTGAGATCTTTTCACACATTTTTATGATATTTGAAGTCAAATTGGAGTAGTGATTTTCTTCATGCCTAAACAGGAAGTGGAGAGATAAACCGAGTGGTTTTGCGGCGTGAATTTTTTTCACTCGAATTTTAAAGTGGGGCGACAATATGATGTTTAATAGATGCCGTCGGCCTTTCAACGGCTATTATTTAGGCGCTCTTATTTTTATAAGTTGCTTTACCTTTTGATCACGTTTTTCGTTTTTACTTAAGTCACGATTTTCACGTTTGACTTCTGACTTACTTCACTCACTATTTCTACTGAATGGATTTTAAATTCTTTCACGCATTTAATTACGCAATGTGGTGAATACTGTCAAAGTCAAAAGATCGAAATCAAAAGAGACTTGATAAACCGATAAAGCCCGGTCATTATGTCATGGCTATTACTTCACTCACTGTCAAAGCCAAAAGATCGAAATCAAAAGAGACTGGATAAGCCGATAAAGCCCGGTCATTGTCATGGCTATTATTGGGGGCGCTGTCTTTTTTTTGAGATCTGTTCACACATTTTTATGATATTTGAAGTCAAATTGGAGTAGTGATTTTGGTCAGGCCTAAACAGGAAGTGGAGAAAAAAACCGAGTGTTTTTGCGGCGTGAATTTTTTTTTCACTCGAATTTGAAAATAGAGCGAGAAAATGGTGTTTAGTAGATTAAACGTCTGGTTAAATGACTGTTATTTAGGCGCTCTTTTTTTTAATTCGCTTTACTTTTTGATCACGTTCTACGTACGTCACGATTTTTACGTTTGACTCCTGACTTACTTCACTCACTGTCGAAGTCAAAAGATCGATATCAAAAGAGGCTGGATAAACCGATAAAGCCCGGTCATTGTCATGGCTATTATTGGGGGCGCTCTCTTTTTTTTGAGATCTGTTCACACATTTCTATGATATTTGAAGTCAAATTGGAGTAGTGATTTTGGTAAGGCCTAATCAGGAAGTGTAGAGAAAAACCGAATGGTTTTGCGGCGTGAATTTTTTTCACGCGAATTTTAAAGTGGAGCGAGGAAATGATGTTTAATAGAAGCCGTCGGCCTTTCAATGGCTATTATTTATGCGCTCTCCTTTTTTAATTAGCTTTACTTTTTGATCACGTTCTACGTACGTCACGATTTTTACGTTTGACTCCTGACTTACTTCACTCACTGTCAAAATCAAAAGATCGAAATCAAAAGAGGCTGGATAAACCGATGAAGCCACGTCATTATGTCATGGCTATTATTGGGGGCGCTGTCTTCTTCTTTATAGCTGCGAAGCTGTAAGCTGAGCGTAGCTATATTGCGTGCTCTTGGTTTTTTTGTTTCGTCGTCTGACGCTTTTTTTTCGTTTTACATTTGTTCACACAGCAAAGCCGAAAAAGTCAAATTTTCTGAATGACTTCTTCCTCTCACTAACGGCATTTGCTCGCGTGACGTCATTTCTCACTCGCTTTAGCAAAATTTTTAGGTTATTTGCGTGATTACATTTTGATCATACGTGACTTACCTACATTTTGATCATACGTGACTTACCTCACTCAATAAAATGACTTTTGCACTTTAAAATTTAAGTTTAATTTGAATTTGTTTAAGGTCAAAGGAACTCATATGTGCAGTAAAGGTCCCTAATAAGAGGCTTCTGTGGAATGAATTTTAACAAGCTTTATTAATTTATCGCTGAATGTTTTTTAACCTAGTTTTTTGAGCGGCGTCGATTTTTTTCAATTTAGCTCTGTATCTGTTTCTATCTCTTATATGGCACGCAGGTCTATTCTTTCGCAGCTATTCCGGCAATCTGCCGGCTATGTTTGAGATCTTTTCACACATTTTTATGATATTTGAAGTCAAATTGGAGTAGTGATTTTCTTCATGCCTAAACAGGAAGTGGAGAGATAAACCGAGTGGTTTTGCGGCGTGAATTTTTTTCACTCGAATTTTAAAGTGGGGCGACAATATGATGTTTAATAGATGCCGTCGGCCTTTCAACGGCTATTATTTAGGCGCTCTTATTTTTATAAGTTGCTTTACTTTTGATCACGTTTTTCGTTTTTACTTAAGTCACGATTTTCACGTTTGACTTCTGACTTACTTCACTCACTATTTCTACTGAATGGATTTTAAATTCTTTCACGCATTCAATTACGCAATGTGGTGAATACTGTCAAAGCCAAAAGATCGAAATCAAAAGAGACTTGATAAACCGATAAAGCCCGGTCATTATGTCATGGCTATTACTTCACTCACTGTCAAAGTCAAAAGATCGAAATCAAAAGAGACTGGATAAACCGATAATGCCTCGTCATTATGTCATGGCTGTTATTGGGGGCGCTGTCTTTTTCGAGAACTGTTCACACATTTTTATGATTTTTGAAGTCAAATTGCTGTAGCAATTTTGGTCAGGCCTAAACAGGAAGTGGAGAGAAAAAGCGAGTGGTTTTCGGCGTGAATTTTTTTTCGCTCGAATTTAAAAATAGAGCGAGAAAATGGTGTTTAATAGACGCCGTCGGCCTCTCAATGGCTATTATTTATGCGCTCTCCTTTTTTTACATTCGCTTTACTTTTTGATCACGTTCTACGTAAGTCACGATTTTCAGTTTGACTTCTGACTTACTTCACTCACTGTCACAGTCAAAAGATCGAAATCAAAAGAGACTGGATAAACCGATAATGCCTCGTCATCATGTCATGGCTGTTGTTGGGCGCGCTGTCCTCTTTTTCGAGAACTGTTCACGCATTTTTATGATTTTTGAAGTCAAATTGCTGTAGCGATTTTGGTCAAGCCTAAACAGGAAGTGGAGAGAAAAACCGAGTGGTTTTCGGCGTGATTTTTTTTTCACTCGAATTTAAAAATAGAGCGAGAAAATGGTGTTTAATAGACGCCATCGGCCTCTCAATGGCAATTATTTATGCGCTCTCCTTTTTGTAAATTCGCTTTACTTTTGATCACGTTCTACGTAAGTCACGATTTTCACGTTTGACTTCTGATTTACTTCACTCACTGTCAAAGTCAAAAGATCGAAACCAAAAGAGACTGGATAAACCGATAATGCCTCGTCATTATGTCATGGCTGTTATTGGGGGCGCTGTCTTCTTTTTCGAGATCTGTTCACACTTTTTTGTGATCTTTGAAGTCAAATCGCTTTAGCGATTTTGCTCAGGCCTAAACAGGAAGTGGAGAGAAAAACTGAGTAGTTTTCGGCGTGAATTTTTTTTCACTCGATTTTAAAAATAGAGCGAGAAAATGGTGTTTAATAGACGCCGTCGGCCTCTCAATGGCTATTATTTATGCGCTCTCCTTTTTTTAAAATTCGCTTTACTTTTTGATCACGTTTTACGTAAGTCACGATTTTCACGTTTGACTTCTGACTTACTTCACTCACTTTCAAAGTCAATAGATCAAAATCAAAAGAGACTCGATAAACCGATAAAGCCCGGTCATTATGTCTTGGCTATTATTGGTGGCGCTGTCTTCATTTTGAGATCTGTTCACACATTTTTATGAGTTGAAGTCAAATTGGTGTAGCGATTTTGGTCAGGCCTAAACAGGAAGTGGAGAGAAAACCCGAGTTTTTTTTGGCGTGAATTTTCACTCGATTTTAACAATAGAGCGAGAAAATGGTGTTTAATAGACGCCGTCCGCCTTTCAATGGCTATTATTTATGCGCTCTCCTTTTTTTAAATTTGCTTTACCTTTTGATCACGTTCTACGTAAGTCACGATTTTAACGTTTGACTTCTGACTTACTTCACTCACTGTCAAATTCAAAAGATCAAAATCAAAAGAGACTGGACAAACCGATAATGCCTCGTCATTTTGTCATGGCTGTTATTGGGGGCGCTGTCTTCTTTTTTCACACATTTTTATGATTTTTGAAGTCAAATTGCTGTAGCGATTTTGGTCAAGCCTAAACAGGAAGTGGAGAGAAAAACCGAGTGGTTTTCGGCGTGATTTTTTTTTCACTCGAATTTAAAAATAGAGCGAGAAAATGGTGTTTAATAGACGCCATCGGCCTCTCAATGGCAATTATTTATAAGCTCTCCTTTTTGTAAATTCGCTTTACTTTTGATCACGTTCTACGTAAGTCACGATTTTCACGTTTGACTTCTGATTTACTTCACTCACTGTCAAAGTCAAAAGATCGAAACCAAAAGAGACTGGATAAACCGATAATGCCTCGTCATTATGTCATGGCTGTTATTGGGGGCGCTGTCTTCTTTTTCGAGATCTGTTCACACTTTTTTGTGATCTTTGAAGTCAAATCGCTTTAGCGATTTTGCTCAGGCCTAAACAGGAAGTGGAGAGAAAAACTGAGTAGTTTTCGGCGTGAATTTTTTTTCACTCGATTTTAAAAATAGAGCGAGAAAATGGTGTTTAATAGACGCCGTCGGCCTCTCAATGGCTATTATTTATGCGCTCTCCTTTTTTTAAAATTCGCTTTACTTTTTGATCACGTTTTACGTAAGTCACGATTTTCACGTTTGACTTCTGACTTACTTCACTCACTTTCAAAGTCAATAGATCAAAATCAAAAGAGACTCGATAAACCGATAAAGCCCGGTCATTATGTCTTGGCTATTATTGGTGGCGCTGTCTTCATTTTGAAATCTGTTCACACATTTTTATGAGTTGAAGTCAAATTGGTGTAGCGATTTTGGTCAGGCCTAAACAGGAAGTGGAGAGAAAACCCGAGTTTTTTTTGGCGTGAATTTTCACTCGATTTTAACAATAGAGCGAGAAAATGGTGTTTAATAGACGCCGTCCGCCTTTCAATGGCTATTATTTATGCGCTCTCCTTTTTTTAAATTTGCTTTGCCTTTTGATCACGTTCTACGTAAGTCACGATTTTAACGTTTGACTTCTGACTTACTTCACTCACTGTCAAATTCAAAAGATCAAAATCAAAAGAGACTGGACAAACCGATAATGCCTCGTCATTTTGTCATGGCTGTTATTGGGGGCGCTGTCTTCTTTTTTCACACATTTTTATGATTTTTGAAGTCAAATTGCTGTAGCGATTTTGGTCAAGCCTAAACAGGAAGTGGAGAGAAAAACCGAGTGGTTTTCGGCGTGATTTTTTTTTCACTCGAATTTAAAAATAGAGCGAGAAAATGGTGTTTAATAGACGCCATCGGCCTCTCAATGGCAATTATTTATGCGCTCTCCTTTTTGTAAATTCGCTTTACTTTTGATCACGTTCTACGTAAGTCACGATTTTCACGTTTGACTTCTGATTTACTTCACTCACTGTCAAAGTCAAAAGATCGAAACCAAAAGAGACTGGATAAACCGATAATGCCTCGTCATTATGTCATGGCTGTTATTGGGGGCGCTGTCTTCTTTTTCGAGATCTGTTCACACTTTTTTGTGATCTTTGAAGTCAAATCGCTTTAGCGATTTTGCTCAGGCCTAAACAGGAAGTGGAGAGAAAAACTGAGTAGTTTTCGGCGTGAATTTTTTTTCACTCGATTTTAAAAATAGAGCGAGAAAATGGTGTTTAATAGACGCCGTCGGCCTCTCAATGGCTATTATTTATGCGCTCTCCTTTTTTTAAAATTCGCTTTACTTTTTGATCACGTTTTACGTAAGTCACGATTTTCACGTTTGACTTCTGACTTACTTCACTCACTTTCAAAGTCAATAGATCAAAATCAAAAGAGACTCGATAAACCGATAAAGCCCGGTCATTATGTCTTGGCTATTATTGGTGGCGCTGTCTTCATTTTGAGATCTGTTCACACATTTTTATGAGTTGAAGTCAAATTGGTGTAGCGATTTTGGTCAGGCCTAAACAGGAAGTGGAGAGAAAACCCGAGTTTTTTTTGGCGTGAATTTTCACTCGATTTTAACAATAGAGCGAGAAAATGGTGTTTAATAGACGCCGTCCGCCTTTCAATGGCTATTATTTATGCGCTCTCCTTTTTTTAAATTTGCTTTGCCTTTTGATCACGTTCTACGTAAGTCACGATTTTAACGTTTGACTTCTGACTTACTTCACTCACTGTCAAATTCAAAAGATCAAAATCAAAAGAGACTGGACAAACCGATAATGCCTCGTCATTTTGTCATGGCTGTTATTGGGGGCGCTGTCTTCTTTTTTCACACATTTTTATGATTTTTGAAGTCAAATTGCTGTAGCGATTTTGGTCAAGCCTAAACAGGAAGTGGAGAGAAAAACCGAGTGGTTTTCGGCGTGATTTTTTTTTCACTCGAATTTAAAAATAGAGCGAGAAAATGGTGTTTAATAGACGCCATCGGCCTCTCAATGGCAATTATTTATGCGCTCTCCTTTTTGTAAATTCGCTTTACTTTTGATCACGTTCTACGTAAGTCACGATTTTAACGTTTGACTTCTGACTTACTTCACTCACTGTCAAATTCAAAAGATCAAAATCAAAAGAGACTGGACAAACCGATAATGCCTCGTCATTTTGTCATGGCTGTTATTGGGGGCGCTGTCTTCTTTTTTCACACATTTTTATGATTTTTGAAGTCAAATTGCTGTAGCGATTTTGGTCAAGCCTAAACAGGAAGTGGAGAGAAAAACCGAGTGGTTTTCGGCGTGATTTTTTTTTCACTCGAATTTAAAAATAGAGCGAGAAAATGGTGTTTAATAGACGCCATCGGCCTCTCAATGGCAATTATTTATGCGCTCTCCTTTTTTTAAAATTCGCTTTACTTTTTGATCACGTTTTACGTAAGTCACGATTTTCACGTTTGACTTCTGACTTACTTCACTCACTTTCAAAGTCAAAAGATCAAAATCAAAAGAGACTCGATAAACCGATAAAGCCCGGTCATTATGTCTTGGCTATTATTGGTGGCGCTGTCTTCATTTTGAGATCTGTTCACACATTTTTATGAGTTGAAGTCAAATTGGTGTAGCGATTTTGGTCAGGCCTAAACAGGAAGTGGAGAGAAAACCCGAGTTTTTTTTGGCGTGAATTTTCACTCGATTTTAACAATAGAGCGAGAAAATGGTGTTTAATAGACGCCGTCCGCCTTTCAATGGCTATTATTTATGCGCTCTCCTTTTTTTAAATTTGCTTTGCCTTTTGATCACGTTCTACGTAAGTCACGATTTTAACGTTTGACTTCTGACTTACTTCACTCACTGTCAAATTCAAAAGATCAAAATCAAAAGAGACTGGACAAACCGATAATGCCTCGTCATTTTGTCGTGGCTGTTATTGGGGGCGCTGTCTTCTTTTTTCACACATTTTTATGATTTTTGAAGTCAAATTGCTGTAGCGATTTTGGTCAAGCCTAAACAGGAAGTGGAGAGAAAAACCGAGTGGTTTTCGGCGTGATTTTTTTTTCACTCGAATTTAAAAATAGAGCGAGAAAATGGTGTTTAATAGACGCCATCGGCCTCTCAATGGCAATTATTTATGCGCTCTCCTTTTTGTAAATTCGCTTTACTTTTGATCACGTTCTACGTAAGTCACGATTTTAACGTTTGACTTCTGACTTACTTCACTCACTGTCAAATTCAAAAGATCAAAATCAAAAGAGACTGGACAAACCGATAATGCCTCGTCATTTTGTCATGGCTGTTATTGGGGGCGCTGTCTTCTTTTTTCACACATTTTTATGATTTTTGAAGTCAAATTGCTGTAGCGATTTTGGTCAAGCCTAAACAGGAAGTGGAGAGAAAAACCGAGTGGTTTTCGGCGTGATTTTTTTTCCACTCGAATTTAAAAATAGAGCGAGAAAATGGTGTTTAATAGACGCCATCGGCCTCTCAATGGCAATTATTTATGCGCTCTCCTTTTTGTAAATTCGCTTTACTTTTGATCACGTTCTACGTAAGTCACGATTTTCACGTTTGACTTCTGATTTACTTCACTCACTGTCAAAGTCAAAAGATCGAAACCAAAAGAGACTGGATAAACCGATAATGCCTCGTCATTATGTCATGGCTGTTATTGGGGGCGCTGTCTTCTTTTTCGAGATCTGTTCACACTTTTTTGTGATCTTTGAAGTCAAATCGCTTTAGCGATTTTGCTCAGGCCTAAACAGGAAGTGGAGAGAAAAACTGAGTAGTTTTCGGCGTGAATTTTTTTTCACTCGATTTTAAAAATAGAGCGAGAAAATGGTGTTTAATAGACGCCGTCGGCCTCTCAATGGCTATTATTTATGCGCTCTCCTTTTTTTAAAATTCGCTTTACTTTTTGATCACGTTTTACGTAAGTCACGATTTTCACGTTTGACTTCTGACTTACTTCACTCACTTTCAAAGTCAATAGATCAAAATCAAAAGAGACTCGATAAACCGATAAAGCCCGGTCATTATGTCTTGGCTATTATTGGTGGTGCTGTCTTCATTTTGAGATCTGTTCACACATTTTTATGAGTTGAAGTCAAATTGGTGTAGCGATTTTGGTCAGGCCTAAACAGGAAGTGGAGAGAAAACCCGAGTTTTTTTTGGCGTGAATTTTCACTCGATTTTAACAATAGAGCGAGAAAATGGTGTTTAATAGACGCCGTCCGCCTTTCAATGGCTATTATTTATGCGCTCTCCTTTTTTTAAATTTGCTTTGCCTTTTGATCACGTTCTACGTAAGTCACGATTTTAACGTTTGACTTCTGACTTACTTCACTCACTGTCAAATTCAAAAGATCAAAATCAAAAGAGACTGGACAAACCGATAATGCCTCGTCATTTTGTCATGGCTGTTATTGGGGGCGCTGTCTTCTTTTTTCACACATTTTTATGATTTTTGAAGTCAAATTTGAGTAGTGATTTTCGTCAGGCCTAAACAGGAAGTGGAGAGAAAAACTGAGTGGTTTTCGGCGTGAATTTTTTTTTACTCGATTTTAAAAATGGAGCGAGAAAATGGTGTTTAATAGACGCCGTCGGCCTCTCAATGGCTATTGTTTATGCGCTCTCCTTTTTTTTAAATTCGCTTTACTTTTTGATCACGTTCTACGTAAGTCACGATTTTCAGTTTGACTTCTGACTTACTTCACTCACTGTCACAGTCAAAAGATCGAAATCAAAAGAGACTGGATAAACCGATAATGCCTCGTCATCATGTCATGGCTGTTTTTGGTGGCGCTGTCTTCTTTTCGAGATCTGTTCACACATTTTTATGAGTTGAAGTCAAATTGGTGTAGCGATTTTGGTCAGGCCAAAACAGGAAGTGGAGAGAAAACCCGAGTTTTTTTGGCGTGAATTTTCACTCGATTTTAACAATAGAGCGAGAAAATGGTGTTTAATAGACGCCGTCCGCCTTTCAATGGCTATTATTTATGCGCTCTCCTTTTTTTAAATTTGCTTTGCCTTTTGATCACGTTCTACGTAAGTCACGATTTTAACGTTTGACTTCTGACTTACTTCACTCACTGTCAAATTCAAAAGATCGAAATCAAAAGAGACTGGATTAACCGATAAAGCCCGGTCATTATGTCATGGCTATTATTGGGGGCGCTGTCTTCTTTTACACATTTTTATGATTTTTGAAGTCAAATTTGAGTAGTGATTTTCGTCAGGCCTAAACAGGAAGTGGAGAGAAAAACTGAGTGGTTTTCGGCGTGAATTTTTTTTACTCGATTTTAAAAATGGAGCGAGAAAATGGTGTTTAATAGACGCCGTCGGCCTCTCAATGGCTATTATTTATGCGCTCTCCTTTTTTTTAAATCCGCTTTATTTTTTTATCACGTTCTACGTAAGTCACGATTTTCACGTTTGACTTCTGACTTACTTCACTCACTGTCAAAGTCAAAAGATCAAAATCAAAAGAGACTCGATAAACCGATAAAGCCCGGTCATTATGTCTTGGCTATTATTGGTGGCGCTGTCTTCTTTTCGAGATCTGTTCACACATTTTTATGAGTTGAAGTCAAATTGGTGTAGCGATTTTGGTCAGGACTAAACAGGAAGTGGAGAGAAAACCCGAGTTTTTTTTGGCGTGAATTTTCACTCGAATTTAACAATAGAGCAAGAAAATGGTGTTTAATAGACGCCGTCCGCCTTTCAATGGCTATTATTTATGCGCTCTCCTTTTTTTAAATTTGCTTTACCTTTTGATCACGTTCTACGTAAGTCACGATTTTCACGTTTGACTTCTGACTTACTACACTCACTGTCAAATTCAAAAGATCGAAATCAAAAGAGACTGGATAAACCGATAAAGCTCGGTCATTATGTCATGGCTATTATTGGGGGCGCTGTCTTCTTTTTTCACACATTTTTATGATTTGTGAAGTCAAATTTGAGTAGTGATTTTCGTCAGGCCTAAACAGGAAGTGGAGAGAAAAACTGAGTGGTTTTCGGCGTGAATTTTTTTTCACTCGATTTTTAAAATGGAGCGAGAAAATGGTGTTTAATAGACGCCGTCGGCCTCTCAATGGCTATTATTTATGCGCTCTCCTTTTTTTTAAATCCGCTTTATTTTTTTATCACGTTCTACGTAAGTCACGACTTTCACGTTTGACTTCTGACTTACTTCACTCACTGTCAAAGTCGAAAGATCAAAATCAAAAGAGACTGGATAAACCGATAATGCCTCGTCATTATGTCATGGCTGTTATTGGGGGCGCTGTCTTCTTTTTCAAGATCTGTTCACACTTTTTTGTGATCTTTGAAGTCAAATTGCTTTAGCGATTTTGTTCAGGCCTAAACAGGAAGTGGAGAGAAAAACTGAGTGGTTTTCGGCGTGAATTTTTTCTTCACTCGTTTTTAAAAATAGAGCGAGAAAATGGTGTTTAATAGACGCCGTCGGCCTCTCAATGGCTATTATTTATGCGCTCTCTTTTTTTTAAAATTCGCTTTACTTTTTGATCACGTTTTACGTGAGTCACGTCACGATTTTCACGTTTGACTTCTGACTTACTTCACTCACTTTCAAAGTCAAAAGATCAAAATCAAAAGAGACTCGATAAACCGATAAAGCCCGGTCATTATGTCTTGGCTATTATTGGTGGCGCTGTCTTCTTTTCGAGATCTGTTCACACATTTTTATGAGTTGAAGTCAAATTGGTGTAGCGATTTTGGTCAGGCCTAAACAGGAAGTGGAGAGAAAAACCGAGTTTTTTTGGCGTGAATTTTCTCTCGAATTTAACAATAGAGCGAGAAAATGGTGTTTAATAGACGCCGTCCGCCTTTCAATGGCTATTATTTATGCGCTCTCCCTTTTTTAAATTTGCTTTACCTTTTGATCACGTTCTACGTAAGTCAGGATTTTCACGTTTGACTTCTGACTTACTTCACTCACTGTCAAATTCAAAAGATCGAAATCAAAAGAGACTGGATAAACCGATAATGCCTCGTCATTTTGTCATGGCTGTTATTGGGGGCGCTGTCTTCTTTTTCGAGATCTGTTCACACTTTTTTGCGATCTTTGAAGTCAAATTGCTTTAGCGATTTTGGTCAGGCCTAAACAGGAAGTGGAGAGAAAAACTGAGTGGTTTTCGGCGTGAATTTTTTTTTTCACTCGATTTTAAAAATAGAGCGAGAAAATGGTGTTTAATAGACGCCGTCGGCCTCTCAATGGCTATTATTTATGCGCTCTCCTTTTTTTTAAATTCGCTTTATTTTTTTATCACGTTCTACGTAAGTCACGACTTTCACGTTTGACTTCTGACTTACTTCACTCACTGTCAAAGTCAAAAGATCAAAATCAAAAGAGACTGGATAAACCGATAATGCCTCGTCATTTTGTCATGGCTGTTATTGGGGGCGCTGTCTTCTTTTTCGAGATCTGTTCACACTTTTTTGCGATCTTTGAAGTCAAATTGCTTTAGCGATTTTGGTCAGGCCTAAACAGGAAGTGGAGAGAAAAACTGAGTGGTTTTCGGCGTGAATTTTTTTTTCACTCGATTTTAAAAATAGAGCGAGAAAATGGTGTTTAATAGACGCCGTCGGCCTCTCAATGGCTATTATTTATGCGCTCTCCTTTTTTATAAATTCGCTTTATTTTTTTATCACGTTCTACGTAAGTCACGACTTTCACGTTTGACTTCTGACTTACTTCACTCACTGTCAAAGTCAAAAGATCAAAATCAAAAGAGACTGGATAAACCGATAATGCCTCGTCATTATGTCATGGCTGTTATTGGGGGCGCTGTCTTCTTTTTCAAGATCTGTTCACACTTTTTTGTGATCTTTGAAGTCAAATTGCTTTAGCGATTTTGTTCAGGCCTAAACAGGAAGTGGAGAGAAAAACTGAGTGGTTTTCGGCGTGAATTTTTTCTTCACTCGTTTTTAAAAATAGAGCGAGAAAATGGTGTTTAATAGACGCCGTCGGCCTCTCAATGGCTATTATTTATGCGCTCTCTTTTTTTTAAAATTCGCTTTACTTTTTGATCACGTTTTACGTGAGTCACGTCACGATTTTCACGTTTGACTTCTGACTTACTTCACTCACTTTCAAAGTCAAAAGATCAAAATCAAAAGAGACTCGATAAACCGATAAAGCCCGGTCATTATGTCTTGGCTATTATTGGTGGCGCTGTCTTCTTTTCGAGATCTGTTCACACATTTTTATGAGTTGAAGTCAAATTGGTGTAGCGATTTTGGTCAGGCCTAAACAGGAAGTGGAGAGAAAAACCGAGTTTTTTTGGCGTGAATTTTCTCTCGAATTTAACAATAGAGCGAGAAAATGGTGTTTAATAGACGCCGTCCGCCTTTCAATGGCTATTATTTATGCGCTCTCCCTTTTTTAAATTTGCTTTACCTTTTGATCACGTTCTACGTAAGTCAGGATTTTCACGTTTGACTTCTGACTTACTTCACTCACTGTCAAATTCAAAAGATCGAAATCAAAAGAGACTGGATAAACCGATAATGCCTCGTCATTTTGTCATGGCTGTTATTGGGGGCGCTGTCTTCTTTTTCGAGATCTGTTCACACTTTTTTGCGATCTTTGAAGTCAAATTGCTTTAGCGATTTTGGTCAGGCCTAAACAGGAAGTGGAGAGAAAAACTGAGTGGTTTTCGGCGTGAATTTTTTTTCACTCGATTTTAAAAATAGAGCGAGAAAATGGTGTTTAATAGACGCCGTCGGCCTCTCAATGGCTATTATTTATGCGCTCTCCTTTTTTTTAAATTCGCTTTACTTTTTGATCACGTTCTACGTAAGTCACGATTTTCACGTTTGACTTCTGACTTACTTCACTCACTGTCAAAGTCAAAAGATCAAAATCAAAAGAGACTCGATAAACCGATAAATCCCGGTCATTATGTCTTGGCTATTATTGGTGGCGCTGTCTTCTTTTTGAGATCTGTTCACACATTTTTATGAGTTGAAGTCAAATTCGTGTAGCGATTTTGGTCAGGCCTAAACAGGAAGTGGAGAGAAAAACCGAGTTGTTTTCGGCGTGAATTTTTACTCGAATTTAAAAATGGAGCGAGAAAATGGTGTTGAATAGACGCCGTCCGCCTTTCAATGGCTATTATTTATGCGCTCTCCTTTTTTTAAATTTGCTTTACCTTTTGATCACGTTCTACGTAAGTCACGATTTTCACGTTTGACTCCTGACTTACTTCACTCACTGTCAAAGTCAAAAGATCAAAATCAAAAGAGGCTGGATAACCCGATAAAGCCCGGTCGTTGTCTTGGCTATTATTGGGGGAGCTGTCTTCTTTTTTAATATCTGTTCACACATTTTTATATTTGAAGTCAAATTGGTGTGTTGATTTTGGTCAGGCCTAAACAGGAAGTGGAGAGAAAAACCGAGTGGTTTTGCGGCGTGAATTTTTTTCACTCGAATTTTAAAGTGGAGCGAGAAAATGATGTTTAATAGAAGCCGTCGGCCTTTCAATGTCTATTATTTATGCGCTCTCCTTTTTTAAAATTTGCTTTCTTTTGATCACGTTCTACGTAAGTCACGATTTTCACGTTTGACTTCTGACTTACTTCACTCACTGTCAAAGTCAAAAGATCGAAATCAAAAGAGGCTGGATAAACTGATAAAGCCCGGTCATTATGTCATGGCTATTATTGGGGCGCTGTCTTCTTTTTTGAGATCTGTTCGCACATTTTTATGATATTTGAAGTCAAATTGGTGTAGCGATTTTGGTCAGGCCTAAACAGGAAGTGGAGGGAAAAGTCGAGTTGTTTTCGGCGTGAATTTTTTTCACTCGAATTTAAAAATAGAGCTAGAAAGTGGTGTTTAATAGACGCCGTCGGCCTTTCAATGGCTATTATTTATGCGTTCTCCTTTTTTTTAAATTCGCTTTAACTTTTGATCACGTTCTACCTAAGTCACGATTTTCACGTTTGACTTCTGACTTACTTCACTCACTGTCAAAGTCAAAAGATCGAAATCAAAAGAGGCTGGATAAACCGATAAAGCCCGGTCATTATGTCTTGGCTATTATTGGTGGCGCTGTCTTCTTTTTTGAGATCTGTTCACACATTTTTATAATATTTGAAGTCAAATTGGTGTGGTGATTTTGGTCAGGCCTAAACAGGAAGTGGAGAGAAAAACCGGGTGGTTTTGCGGCGTGAATTTTTTTCACTGAAATTTTAAAGTGGAGCGAGAAAATGATGTTTAATAGAAGCCTTCGGTCTTTCAATGGCTTTAATTTATGCGCTCTCCTTTTTTAAAATTTGTTTCATCTTTTGATCACGATCTAAGTAAGTCACGATTTTCACGTTTGACTTCCGACTTACTTCACTCACTGTCAAAGTCAAAAGATCGAAATCAAAAGAGGCTGGATAAACCGATAAAGCCCGGTCATTATGTCATATCTATTTTGGGGGCGCTGTCTTCTTTTTTGAGATCTGTTCGCACATTTTTATGATATTTGAAGTCAAATTGGTGTAGCGATTTTGGTCAGGCCTAAACATGAAGTGGAGGGAAAAACCGAGTTGTTTTCGGCGTAAATTTTTTTTACTCGAATTTAATAATAGAGCTAGAAAATGGTGTTTAATAGACGCCGTCGGCCTTTCAATGGCTATTATTTATGCGGCCTCCTTTTTTTAAATTCGCTTTACCTTTTGATCACGTTCTACGTATGTCACGATCTTCACGTTTGACTTCTGACTTACTTCACTCACTGTCAAAGTCAAAAGATCGAAATCAAAAGAGGCTGGATAAATCGATAAAGCCCGGTCATTATGTCATGGTTTTTATTGGTGGCGCTGTCTTCTTTTTTGAGATCTGTTCACACTTTTTTATGATATTTGAAGTCAAATTGGTGTAGCGATTTTGGTCAGGCCTAAACAGGAAGTGGAGGGAAAAGTCGAGTTGTTTTCGGCGTGAATTTTTTTCACTCGAATTTAAAAATAGAGCTAGAAAGTGGTGTTTAATAGACGCCGTCGGCCTTTCAATGGCTATTATTTATGCGTTCTCCTTTTTTTTAAATTCGCTTTAACTTTTGATCACGTTCTACGTAAGTCACAATTTTCACGTTTGACTTCTGACTTACTTCACTCACTGTCAAAGTCAAAAGATCGAAATCAAAAGAGACTCGGTAAACCGATAAAGCCCGGTCATTATGTCATGGCTATTACTTCACTCACTGTCAAAGTCAAAAGATCGAAATCAAAAGAGACTGGATAAACCGATAATGCCTCGTCATTATTTCATGGCTATTATTGGGGGCGCTGTCTTCTTTTTTGAGATCTGTTCGCACATTTTTATGATATTTGAAGTCAAATTGGTGTAGCGATTTTGGTCAGGCCTAAACAGGAAGTGGAGGGAAAAGTCGAGTTGTTTTCGGCGTGAATTTTTTTCACTCGAATTTAAAAATAGAGCTAGAAATTGGTGTTTAATAGACGCCATCGGCCTTTCAATGGCTATTATTTATGCGTTCTCCTTTTTTTAAAATTCGCTTTAACTTTTGATCACGTTCTACGTAAGTCACGATTTTCACGTTTGACTTCTGACTTACTTCACTCACTGTCAAAGTCAAAAGATCGAAATCAAAAGACTCGGTAAACCGATAAAGCCCGGTCATTATGTCTTGGCTATTATTGGTGGCGCTGTCTTCTTTTTTGAGATCTGTTCACACATTTTTATAATGTTTGAAGTCAAATTGGTGTGGTGATTTTGGTCAGGCCTAAACAGGAAGTGGAGAGAAAAACCGGGTGGTTTTGCGGCTTGAATTTTTTTCACTGAAATTTTAAAGTGGAGCGAGAAAATGATGTTTAATAGAAGCCTTCGGTCTTTCAATGGCTTTAATTTATGCGCTCTCCTTTTTTAAAATTTGCTTCATCTTTTGATCACGATCTAAGTAAGTCACGATTTTCACGTTTGACTTCTGACTTACTTCACTCACTGTCAAAGTCAAAAGATCGAAATCAAAAGAGGCTGGATAAACCGATAAAGCCCGGTCATTATGTCATATCTATTTTGGGGGCGCTGTCTTCTTTTTTGAGATCTGTTCGCACATTTTTATGATATTTGAAGTCAAATTGGTGTAGCGATTTTGGTCAGGCCTAAACATGAAGTGGAGGGAAAAACCGAGTTGTTTTCGGCGTAATTTTTTTTTACTCGAATTTAATAATAGAGCTAGAAAATGGTGTTTAATAGACGCCGTCGGCCTTTCAATGGCTATTATTTATGCGGCCTCCTTTTTTTAAATTCGCTTTACCTTTTGATCACGTTCTACGTATGTCACGATCTTCACGTTTGACTTCTGACTTACTTCACTCACTGTCAAAGTCAAAAGATCGAAATCAAAAGAGGCTGGATAAATCGATAAAGCCCGGTCATTATGTCATGGTTTTTATTGGTGGCGCTGTCTTCTTTTTTGAGATCTGTTCACACTTTTTTATGATATTTGAAGTCAAATTGGTGTAGTGATTTTGGTCAGGCCTAAACAGGAAGTGGAGAGAAAAACAGAGTGGTTTTGCGGCGTGAATTTTTTTCAATCGAATTTTAAAGTGGAGCGAGAAAATGATGTTTAATAGAAGCCGTCGGCCTTTCAATGGCTTTTATTTATGCGCTCTCCTTTTTTAAAATTTGCTTTACCTTTTGATCACGTTCTAAGTAAGTCACGATTTTCACGTTTGACTTCTGACTTACTTCACTCACTGTCAAAGTCAAAAGATCGAAATCAAAAGAGGCTGGATAAACCGATAATGCCTCGTCATTTTGTCATGGCTGTTATTGGGGGCGCTGTCTTCTTTTTCGAGATCTGTTCACACTTTTTTGCGATCTTTGAAGTCAAATTGCTTTAGCGATTTTGGTCAGGCCTAAACAGGAAGTGGAGAGAAAAACAGAGTGGTTTTGCGGCGTGAATTTTTTTCAATCGAATTTTAAAGTGGAGCGAGAAAATGATGTTTAATAGAAGCCGTCGGCCTTTCAATGGCTTTTATTTATGCGCTCTCCTTTTTTAAAATTTGCTTTACCTTTTGATCACGTTCTAAGTAAGTCACGATTTTCACGTTTGACTTCTGACTTACTTCACTCACTGTCAAAGTCAAAAGATCGAAATCAAAAGAGGCTGGATAACCCGATAAAGCCCGGTCATTATGTCTTGGCTATTATTGGGGGAGCTGTCTTCTTTTTTAACATCTGTTCTCACATTTTTATGATATTTGAAGTCAAATTGAAGTCAAATTTTGCGGCGTCAAAGCCCGGTCATTATTTCATGACTATTGTTGGTGGCGCTGTCTTCTTGTTTGAGATCTTTTCGTACATTTTTATGATTTTTGAAGTCGGATTGGAGTAATGATTTTGGTCAGGCCTAAACAGGAAGTGGAGAAAAACGAGTGGTTCTGCGGCGTGAATTTTTTCACTCGAGTTAGAAAATAGAGCGAGAAATTGGTGTTCAATGGACGCCGTCGGTCTTTCAATGGCTATTATTTGGCGCTCTCCTTTTTAATTCTCTTAACCTTTTGATCACGTTTTACGTAAGTCGTTTTCACGTTTGACTTCTGACTTACTTTACTCACTGTCAAAGTCAAAAGATCGAAATCAAAAGAGACTCGATAAACCGATAAAGCCCGGTCATTATGTCTTGGCTATTATTGGTGGCGCTGTCTTCTTTTTTGAGATCTGTTCACACATTTTTATTTTTGAAGTCAAATTGGAGTAGTGATTTTTGTCAGGCCTCAACAGGAGGTGGAGAGAAAAACCCAGTGGTTTTGCGGCGTAAATTTTTTTACTCGAATTTGAGAGTAGAGCGAGAAAATGATGTTTAATAGACGCCGTCGGCCATTCAACGGCTATTATTTAGGCGCTCTCCTTTTTTTTAAATTCGCTTTACTTTTTGATCACGATTTTCACGTTTGACTTCTGACTTACTTCACTCCCTGTTTCTACTGAATGGATCTTAAATTCTTTCACGCATTCAGTTACGCATTGTGGTGAACACTGTCAAAGTCAAAAGTTCGAAATCAAAAGAGACTTGATAAACCGATAAAGCCCGGTCGGTAGGTCATGGCTATTTTTGGGGGCGCTGTCTTATTGTTTGAGATCTGTTCACACATTTTTATGATGTTTTAAGTCAAATGGGAGTAGTGATTTTGGTCAGAACTAAACAGGAAGTGGAGAAAAACCGAGTGGTTTTGCGGCGTGAATTTTTTTTCACTCGAATTTGAGAGTAGAGCGAGAAAGTGGTGTTTAATAGACGCCGTCGGGCTTCAATGGCTATTATTTAGGTGATCTCCTTTTTTTAAGTTCGCTTTACCCTTTGATCACGTTCTATATAAGTCTAGATTGTCACGTTTGACTTGTGACCTACTTCACTCACTGTCAAAGTCAAAAGTTCGAAATCAAAAGAGACTTGATAAACCGGTAAAGCCCGGTCGGTAGGTCATGGCTATTTTTGGGGGCGCTGTCTTCTTGTTTGAGATCTGTTCACACATTTTTTTTAATTTTTGAAGTCAAATTGGAGTAGTGATTTTTGTCAGGCCTCAACAGGAGGTGGAGAGAAAAACCCAGTGGTTTTGCGGCGTAAATTTCACTCGAATTTGAGAGTAGAGCGAGAAAATGATGTTTAATAGACGCCATCGGCCATTCAACGGCTATTATTTAGGCGCTCTCCTTTTTTTTTAAATTCGCTTTACTTTTCGATTACGATTTTCACGTTTGACTTCTGACTTACTTCACTCACTGTTTCTACTGAATGGATCTTAAATTCTTTCACGCATTCAGTTACGCATTGTGGTGAACACTGTCAAAGTCAAAAGTTCGAAATCAAAAAAGACTTGATAAACCGATAAAGCCCGGTCGGTAATTCATGGCTATTTTTGGTGGCGCTTTCTTCTTGTTTGAGATCTGTTCGCACATTTTTATGATGTTTTAAGTCCAATTGGAGTAGTGATTTTGGTTAGAACTAAACAGGAAGTGGAGAAAAACCGAGTGGTTTTGCGGCGTGAATTTTTTTTCACTCGAATTTGAGAGTAGAGCGAGAAAGTGGTGTTTAATGGACGCCGTCGGGCTTCAATGGCTATTATTTAGGTGATCTCCTTTTTTTAAGTTCGCTTTACCCTTTGATCACGTTCTATATAAGTCTAGATTGTCACGTTTGACTTGTGACCTACTTCACTCACTGTCAAAGTCAAAAGTTCGAAATCAAAAGAGACTTGATAAACCGGTAAAGCCCGGTCGGTAGGTCGTGGCTATTTTTGGGGGCGCTGTCTTCTTGTTTGAGATCTGTTCACACATTTTTATGATGTTTTAAGTCAAATTGGAGTAGTGATTTTGATCAGAACTAAACAGGAAGTGGAGAGAAAAACCGAGTGGTTTTGAGGCGTAAATTTTTTTCACTCGAACTTTAAAGTGGAGCGAGAAAATGATGTTTAATAGACGCCGCCGGCCATTCAAGGGCTATTATTTAGGCGCTCTCCTTTTTTTAATTCGCTTTACTTTTTGATCACGTTTTACATAAGTCACATTTTTCACGTATGACTTCTGACTTACTTCACTCACTGTTTCTACTGAATGGATCTTAAATTCTTTCACGCATTCTGTTACGCATTGTGATGAACACTGTCAAAGTCAAAAGTTCAAAATCAAAAGAGACTGGATAAACCGATAAAGCCCGGTTGTTAGGTCATGGCTATTATTGGGGATGCTGTCTTCTTGTTTGAGATCTGTTGACACATTTTTATGAGTTGAAGTCAAATTGGTGTAGCGATTTTGGTCAGGCCTAAACAGGAAGTGGAGAGAAAAACCGAGTGGTTTTCGGCGTGAATTTTCACTCGAATTTAAAAATAGAGCGAGAAAATGGTGTTTAACAGACGCCGTCGGCCTTTCAATGGCTATTATTTATGCGCTCTCCTTTTTTAAAATTTGCTTTATCTTTTGATCACGTTCTAAGTAAGTCACGATTTTCACGTTTGACTTCTGACTTACTTCACTCACTGTCAAAGTCAAAAGATCGAAATCAAAAGACTTGATAAACCGATAAAGCCCGGTCATTATGTCTTGGCTATTATTGGGGGAGCTGTCTTCTTTTTTAATATCTGTTCGCACAATTTTATGATATTTGAAGTCAAATTTTGCGGCGTCAAAGCCCGGTCATTATTTCATGGCTATTGTTGGTGGCGCTGTCGTCTTGTTTGAGATCTGTTCACACGTTTTAATGATGTTTTTAGTGAAATTAGAGTAGTGATTTTGGTCAGAACTAAACAGGAAGTGGAGAAAAACGAGTGGTTTTGCGGCGTGAATTTTTTTCACTCGAGTTAGAAAATAGAGCGAGAAATTGGTGTTCAATAGACGCCGTCGGTCTTTCAATGGCTATTATTTAGGCGCTCTCCTTTTTTTAATTCTCTTTACCTTTTGATCACGTTTTACGTAAGTCTTTTTCACGTTTCACTCACTGTCAAAGTCAAAAGATCGAAATCAAAAGAGACTGGATGAGCCGATAAATCCCGGTTGTAAGGTCATGGCTATTTTTGGGGATGCTGTTTTCTTGATTGAGATCCGTTGACACATTTTTATGAGTTGAAGTCAAATTGGTGTAGCGATTTTGGTCAGGCCTAAACAGGAAGTGGAGAGAAAAACCGAGTGGTTTTCGGCGTGAATTTTTTTCACTCGAATTTTAAAGTGGAGCGAGAAAATGATGTTTAATAGAAGCCGTCGGCCTTTCAATGGCTATTATTTATGCGCTCTCTTTTTTTAAAATTTGCTTTCTTTTGATCACGTTCTACGTAAGTCACGATTTTCACGTTTGACTTGTGACCTACTTCACTCACTGTCAAAGTCAAAAGATCGAAATCAAAAGAGACTGGATAAACCGATAAAGCCCGGTTGTTAGTTCATGGCTATTTTTGGGGATGCTGTCTTCTTGTTTGAGATCTGTTGACACATTTTTATGAGTTGAAGTCAAATTGGTGTAGCGATTTTGGTCAGGCCTAAACAAGAAGTGGAGAGAAAAACCGAGTGGTTTTCGGCGTGAATTTTTACTCGAATTTAAAAATAGAGCGAGAAAATGGTGTTTAATAGACGCCGTCGGCCTTTCAATGGCTATTATTTAGGTGCTCTCCTTTTTTTAAGTTCGCTTTACCCTTTGATCACGTTCTATATAAGTCTAGATTGTCACGTTTGACTTCTGACCTACTTCACTCACTGTCAAAGTCAAAAGTTCGAAATCAAAAGCGACTCGATAAACCAATAAAGCCCGGTCATTATTTCATGGTTATTGTTGGTGGCGCTGTCTTCTTGTTTGAGATCTGTTAACACATTTTTTTGATATTTTAAGTCAAATTGGAGTAGAGATTTTGGTCAGACCTAAACAGGAAGTGGAGAGAAACCGAGTGGTTTTGCGGGGTGAATTTTTTTTTCACTCGAATTTGAGAGTAGAGCGAGAAAATGATGTTTAATAGACGCCGTCGGCCATTCAACGGCTATTATTTAGGCGCTCTCCTTTTTTTAAAATTCGCTTTACTTTTTGATCACGATTTTCACGTTTGACTTCTGACTTACTTCACTCACTGTTTCTACTGAATGGATCTTAAATTCTTTCACGCATTCAGTTACGCATTGTGGTGAACACTGTTAAAGTCAAAAGTTCGAAATCAAAAGAGACTTGATAAACCGATAAAGCCCGGTCGGTAGGTCATGGCTATTTTTGGGGGCGCTGTCTTCTTGTTTGTGATCTGTTCACATATTTTTATGATGTTTTAAGTCAAATTGGAGTAGTGATTTTGGTCAGAACTAAACAGGAAGTGGAGAGAAAAACCGAGTGGTTTTGTGGCGTAAATTTTTTTCACTCGAACTTTAAAGGGGAGCGAGAAAATGGTGTTTAATAGACGCCGTCGGGCTTCAATGACTATTATTTAGGCGCTCTCCTTTTTTAAATTTGCTTTACCTTTTGATCACGTTTTATATAGTTCACCATTTTCACCTTTGACTTCTCACTTACTTCACTCACTGTCAAAGTCAAAATGTCGAAATCAGAAGAGAATCGATTAACCGATAAAGCCCGGTCATTATGTCTTGGCTTTTATTGGTGGCGCTGTCTTCTTTTTTGAGATCTGTTCACACATTTTTTTGATTTTTGAAGTCAAATTGGAGTAGTGATTTTGGTCAGGCCTAAGCAGGAAGTGGAGAGAAAAACCGAGTTGTTTTGTGCCGTAAATTTTTTCACTCGAACTTTAAATTGAAGCGAGAAAATGATGTTTAATAGAGGCCGCCGGCCATTCAACGGCTATTATTTAGGCGCTCTCCTTTTTTTAATTCGCTTTACTTTTTGATCACGATTTTCACGTTTGACTTCTGACTTACTTCACTCACTGTTTCTACTGAATGGATCTAAAATTCTTTCACGCATTCAGTTACGCATTGTGGTGAACACTGTTAAAGTCAAAAGTTCGAAATCAAAAGAGACTTGATAAACCGATAAAGCCCGGTCGGTAGGTCATGGCTATTTTTGGGGGCGCTGTCTTCTTGTTTGAGATCTGTTCACATATTTTTATGATGTTTTAAGTCAAATTGGAGTAGTGATTTTGGTCAGAACTAAACAGGAAGTGGAGAGAAAAACCGAGTGGTTTTGTGGCGTAAATTTTTTTCACTCGAACTTTAAAGGGGAGCGAGAAAATGGTGTTTAATAGACGCCGTCGGGCTTCAATGACTATTATTTAGGCGCTCTCCTTTTTTAAATTTGCTTTACCTTTTGATCACGTTCTATATAGTTCACCATTTTCGCCTTTGACTTCTCACTTACTTCACTCACTGTCAAAGTCAAAAGATCGAAATCAGAAGAGAATCGATTAACCGATAAAGCCCGGTCATTATGTCTTGGCTATTATTGGTGGCGCTGTCTTCTTTTTTGAGATCTGTTCACACATTTTTTTGATTTTTGAAGTCAAATTGGAGTAGTGATTTTGGTCAGGCCTAAACAGGAAGTGGAGAGAAAAACCGAGTTGTTTTGTGCCGTAAATTTTTTCACTCGAACTTTAAATTGAAGCGAGAAAATGATGTTTAATAGACGCCGCCGGCCATTCAACGGCTATTATTTAGGCGCTCTCCTTTTGTTAATTCGCTTTACTTTTTGATCACGTTTTACGTAAATCACATTTTTCACGTATGACTTCTGACTTACTTCACTCACTGTTTCTACTGAATGGATTTTTATTTCTTTCGCGCATTCAATTACGCAATGTGGTGAATACTGTCAAAGTCAAAAGATCGAAATCAAAAGAGACTCGATAAACCGATAAAGCCCGGTCATTATGTCATGGCTATTACTTCACTCACTGTCAAAGTCAAAAGATCGAAATCAAAAGAGACTGGATAAACCGATAATGCCTCGTCATTATGTCATGGCTGTTATTGGGGGCGCTGTCTTCTTTTTCGAGATCTGTTCACACATTTTATGATATTTGAAGTCAAATTGGAGTAGTGATTTTGGTCAGGCCTAAACAGGAAGTGGAGAGAAAAACCGAGTGGTTTTGTGGCGTAAATATATTTCGCTCGAACTTTAAAGGGGAGCGAGAAAATGGTGTTTAATAGACGTCGTCGGCCTTTCAATGGCTATTATTTAGGCGCTCTCCTTTTAATAAGTCGCTTTACCTTTTGATCACATTCGTTTTTACTTAAGTCACGATTTTTACCTTTGACTTCTGACTTACTTCACTCACTTTTTCTACTGAATGGATTTTAATTTCTTTCGCGCATTCAATTACGCAATGTGGTGAATACTGTCAAAGTCAAAAGATCGATATCAAAAGAGACTGGATAAACTGATAAAGCCCGGTTATTATGTCATGGCTATTATTGGGGGCGCTGTCTTCTTGTTTGAGATCTGTTCACACATTTTTATGATATTTGAAGTCAAATTGGAGTAGTGATTTTGGTCAGGCCTAAACAGGAAGTGGAGAGAAAAACCGAGTGGTTTTGTGGCGTAAATATATTTCACTCGAACTTTAAAGGGGAGCGAGAAAATGGTGTCTAATAGACGTCGTCGGCCTTTCAATGGCTATTATTTAGGCGCTCTCCTTTTAATAAGTCGCTTTACCTTTTGATCACATTCGTTTTTACTTAAGTCACGATTTTTACGTTTGACTTCTGACTTACTTCACTCACTTTTTCTACTGAATGGATTTTAATTTCTTTCGCGCATTCAATTACGCAATGTTGTGAATACTGTCAAAGATCGAAATCAAAAGAGACTGGATAAACTGATAAAGCCCAGTTATTATGTCATGGCTAATATTGGGTGCGCTGTCTTCTCGTTTGAGATCTGTTCACACATTTTTTATGATTTTTGAAGTCAAATTGGAATAGTGATTTTGGTCAGGCCTAAACAGGAAGTGGAGAGAAAAACCAAGTGGTTTTGCGGCGTGAATTTTGTCACTCGAATTTTAAGGTGGAGCGAGAAATTGGTGTTTAATAGACGCCGTCGGGCTTCAACGGCTATTTTTTAGGCGCTCTACTTTTTATAAGTCGCTTTACTTTTTGACCACGTTTTTCGTGTTTAATTAAGTCACGTTTTTTACGGTTGACTTCTGACTTACTTCAGTCACTGTTTCAACTGAATGGATTTTAATTTCTTTCACTTATGGAATTACTGTCATGAATACTGTCAGTGTTAAAAGAGCCAAATCAAGAAAGGGCATAAACCGATAAAGCGTGGAATTGTTTGTCAGGACTTGTCCTGTTATGTTTTTTCATCCTTTACTTTTTCATCGCGTTTTTCGTTTTGCATAAGTCATGATTTTCACGTTTTTTGACTTTGATTTATTCACTCAAATAAATTGATTTTAGTTTTTTTTCACGAGTTCAATAACGAAATGTGGTGAATACTGTCAAAGTCAAAAGATCAAAATCAAAGGAGACTGGATTAAACCAGTAAAGCCCGGTCATTGAGTTACTGACAATGGCAATGTCACTGACAATGGCAATGTCACTGACAATGGTATTGGGCTTCTTAACTGAATTAAGTGTGGCTTCAGAATCCAACTGAAACTGCACCCCAAATGAGAACTTTTTTGACACTGACAAAAGAACAGAAAATACGGTGCTTTTCTTTTTTTTCTTTTCGATCCTTTACCTTTTGATCTCGTTTTTCGTTTTACATAAGTCACGGTTTTCACGTTTGACTTTCGACTTTAATCACTATCTGTTTCAACTGAATGGATTTTTAATTCTTTCAGGCATGGAATTACGCAATGCAGTGAATGCTGTAATTGTCAAAAGAGCGAAATCAAGAGAGGGCATAAACCGATCAAGGCCAGTCATTAAGTCATAGTGGATTAGGTTGAACACTTTTTGGGAAAAAATTCCATTGATTCTATCTCTTCTTTTTTCTCTTTCTGGTTCAATCTCGATGGGCTTCAAGCGCGTTTACGATGGCTTTTTGTCCGGCTATGTTTGTCCAAGCGCTGCGTTAAGAAATTAATTCCTTGACTTTGAGCATTTTTGTTGACAGAATGGTGCATATAGCCGTTTTTGTTTTCTTGACTCATTTTGTTGTTTGTGTGGTTTTTCGTACTGTTTTTTTTTAATAGCCGCCCTCATCTTCTCAGCCGGCTATTATAGCGCTCCTATTTTTTTTTTACTTCGTCGAATGAAAAAATGTTTCGCTTTACCTCATTTTGCCGCCTTTTCAACATTTTGCGTGAAATCTTTTTGACTTCTCTAGGCTAGTTTCTCTCTTCTTTCATTCTGCTAAAAGTGATTTTGAACATCAGTTGCTCAGCAAAGCAATTCAAAATGAACAGAGTTAGTACAAAAATGGATGTCAGAAATAGAAACGGGATAAACCCATAAAGCCCAATTTTAGATGCCCGCTATTTGAACGTCGTTCCTATAAGTCTTATTTACCATCTCTAATGCTTATTGTTTTTGATAGTAGCCCCTGTAGCCTCTCTCTAAGAAACAGAAGTATGTTCAATTACGAAATGCCATCAAAATAAATCGGACTTAAAAAAATGTTTTTGTACAAAAATCTTTTTTTTTCAATATCTTCTGTTATTTCAATCCCAATCATGCTTATTGGAATCAACGGCGGCTATTTTCCGGCAATCTGCCGGTTATGTTTTCCATGGAGTTTTTACTACAGTCTAGCCCGCAGATGCTATTATTACAATATTCTGTGAGCTCAATAATCGAGTTGAAGGTTAAAGTCGGCTCATAACTCTATTTATTACTTACTTTCGATCATTGTTTACTGTTTTTGATTTTGGACGGACTTTTTTAACAGATATATATATATATATATATATATATATATATATATATATATATATATATAATATATTTACTATTTATGTTTTTTCTCTCTGCTTTGAAGCGTCCAGACTTAGTTACTACTTATCGTATCTTTTGCGAAGGCGACTTTGCGTGTTTTTTACGGGAAGTACTATTTGCCGAGACTTAGTTTTAAATGAGAGTGAAATTAATGGTTGATGAAATATCTGCTGAGGTTTTTTGCTCACTCGCAGCGTTACATACATGATTTATTGACTGATAACATTTTTGTGACAGAATAGTGCATATACCCAGCCTTTTTGTTCATTTGGTGGCTCATTTGTTTAGAGATGTTTTGCAAAATTTTTTTTCCGTGGAAGCTTTACGATTATCTCAACCGCAGAATTTTTATTGCCATAATGTGTGTGCCCAATAATCGAGTCGAAGGTGAAAGTTGGCTCATTACTCTCCATTTGTTATAATTTTTTGATCTTATCATGAATTACTGTTTTGGATATTTTTTTA
Organism: Convolutriloba macropyga; assembly: GCF_964194025.1. Taxonomy (NCBI): domain Eukaryota; kingdom Metazoa; phylum Xenacoelomorpha; order Acoela; family Convolutidae; genus Convolutriloba; species Convolutriloba macropyga. The sequence goes on from NC_134479.1 coordinate 783,374, forward strand.
TCAATGTATATGGTAGCGGCCTATCATTGCATATGGTATCGCATAACTCATTGCTTTCTTAAATGATTAACGTGAGGCGTTTCCCTTTTTAAAAGCCGCAAAGCAATATCAACGTCGTCATTGATCTAATCGTACTTTTTTTATTCCTCGTCTCTCGATGAGTCCTGCGAACATTTTATTCTTTTCATTGATGGCTGCTGCAATTCGTGATGGCTGCTGAATCTGTGCTTCTTGATATTTGTTTCTCATTTTTTCGTTAGCTTTTAAGGTCAATTTGGTTAAGATTTTGACTTCTCTCACTCAAAAAGTGAGTTCCGCACTCACGTAATGAAGTTTTATTTTTAAGATCTTTTAATTAGTATATTTCAAAAACAGTGCGTCTAAATGGTGCCACAAACTTCGGTTGAAATGGACTTTTCTTTTTCTTGAACTCTAGAGTTTTGTTTTTTTTGCAGTCTTGATCATATAATTTTTACGGAGTTCTTTTTAGTGCTGTTTTACTTCATGTATCAAACAACAATTAATCGCTTAATATGACCCTTATAAATCTTGAAAAAAATAGGGTTTCCATTTATCTATCTTTTAATGTCGCTGAGTGATAGCTGAGCTTGACTGGGTATTTATTTGTCGTCCGGATCTTTTTGCGACCATGTTACGTAAAAATCACTTCAAATCTGCTTTTTCTGTCATCCTCTCATGTCATAACTTTTTATTAGGCAATTTTTGTTCTGCGTGATTGAGTCATTGATCACGCGTGAATCATCTCACTCTCATAAATGGCCCCTTTTTCGAATTAATTCTTCTGTAATTTGGTCCATGAAGTTACGGTCAACTGAGTGCGTTTGTCACACCAATTTGAAGTTGTTTGAGAGCTGCTTATAGAAGCAGCTATAAGATCTGCTTATTCTTAGTTAAATTAGAGTGTCTTAGCGTTCAATAAAAAAGGAAGATTCTGCTTTTTCTGATTCTGGGCGGCTCTTATTTAGGCTCTATATTTTTTTCAAATTCGCTTTACCTTTTGATCGTGTTTTTCGTTTTAAATAAGGCACAATTTTCACGTTTGACTGTTTACTTAGTTAATCACTGTTTCAACTGAGTGATGGATTTAACGTTTTTTCATGGAATGTATTACGCATTATAGTGAATATAGCAAAGTCAAAAAAGCAAACTCAGAAGAAGCGGGGAGAAACCGATAAAACCCGTTGGTTAAGTAATATTGCATTAGGGTATCAATGTTTCTTAAAACAGTTGCTAGCTGGCATTGGTTTTGAGCATAATAGCCTTCAGTTTTGAGATTGCTTAAAGTATAATTTTTGAATCTACTCGAATTTGAAAAATTTGAATACCAAATCCGTCCATGATTGACACTTTTAAGTTTCTTTTTTAATTCCAACTAAAATCAAGCAGTTCTATTGTGGCTGTTTTTGGTCAATCTGACGGCTATTGTATCAGTTTTGTTCATACCTCATTTCAATTCGGATTATTTTAGTCAAATTTTCAGAAATTCTTCTTGTTTGGTTGTTTTCATTAATAGCCAACGTCACTCTCAGCGGCTACTATTTAGGCGTTCTCCTTTTGTAGTTCGCTTTACCTTTTGATCACGTTTTTCGTTTAACATAAGTCACGATTTTCACGTTTTTATTTGTGACTTACCTCACTCACTGTTTCCAATGAATGGATTTTAAATCATTTCGTGGAATATTTTACGTAATATAGTGAATATAGTCAAAGTGAGAAGAGCAAACTCCAAAGTTGGGCAAAACCGATAAAGCCCGTTCATTTAGTAATAGTTCATTAGGTTAGCAAAGTTCATTAGAGCGATTGCTAGCAGATATTATTGGTATTGAGCTTAATTGCTTTAGGTTTAAAAGATGAATTAACACTGAATTAGAACACTTTTTGAATCTCTTATTTTTTCTAAAAGTCACAATATTCAGGTTGTTTTGATAGTGTTTTGACGCTGTTTTGATAGGTGGATACGATAGTTTGAAAGTTTTTTATTTATTTCGCTAGTTTTTATACTATTTTATCTATTTTTGGCTCAACGTATTGTTTTATTACGTTTATTGGCAACTGTGTTGCAGACTAATGATTGCAGGAATTGTTTAATTAAAAATCGATTAATATCTTTGATACAAAGCACTTTTTAAAGAATTTTGGCAAACATTTGAGAAGTTTGTTGAAATTTTTCTTAATTATTTTAAAAGAAAATTGATTGTTTCTAAATTTACGCTGGCTCGTGTTGTATTGGTTGCGAACTTTTGTTGTCGGGGTTGCCAAAACAAAATTTTTTGTTTGTATGTGCCTTTGCACAGTGTGAATATTGACATTAATTTGTTTTTTTATGTCGGCGATTTTTTCTGCTATTCAAAGCAAGATAGTTTTTCTCTCTGCTTTGAAGCGTCCAGACTTAGTTACTACTTATCGTATCTTTTGCGAAGGCGACTTTGCGTGTCTTTACAGGAAGTACTTTTTGCTGAGACATATTTTTAAATGAGGGTGAAATTAATGTTTGATCAAATATCTGCTGAGCATGAGATGTTAAATAATTTATTTATTGACTGATAACATTTTTCTGACAGAATGGTGCATAAACCCAGCCTTTTTTGTTCATTTGGTGGCTCATTTGTTTAGAGATTTTTTGCAAAATTTTTTTTCCGTGGAAGCTTTACGATTATCTCAACCGCAGAAATTTTTATTGCCATAATGTGTGTGCCCAATAATCGAGTCGAAGGTGAAAGTTGGCTCATTACTCTCCATTTGTTATAATTTTTTAAATCTTATCATGAATTACTGTTTTGGATATTTTTTATCAATGTATATGTTAACGGCCTATCATTGCTTATGGTATCGCATAACTCATTGCGTTCTTAAATTTTTCACGTGAGGCGTTTCCCCTTTTGAAAGCCTCAAAGCAATATCAAGGTTGTTATTGATCTAATCGTACTTTGTTATTCCTCGTCTCTATCGAGGATTCCTGCGACCATTTGATTCTCATTATCAGTGATGTCTGCTGCAGTTCGGTTGAATATGTACTTCTTGATATTCGTTGTAATTTTTTTGTTAGCTTTTAGGTCAATTATGTTAAGATTTCGACTTCCTCACTCAAAAAAATGAGCTCTGCACTCACGTATTGAAGTTTAATTTTTAAGATCAAAAACAGTGCGTCTAAATGGTGCCACAAACTCTTTGGTTGAAGATGATTGTTCTTTTTCTTGAATAATAGTTTTAGGGTTTTTCTATTTTGATCATCTAATTTTCAATGAGTTCTATATTAGAGGTTTTTCCTTCATGTTAGTAAAAAACAATTACTCTTCTAATCTGACCCTTATTAAAAATTAGAGGTTTGCATTTTTAGTGGTCGCAGAGGATAGCTGAGTTTCTACTGGTTTTCATTTCCCCGTCCTTTTTACGACCATATTATTTCACGATCACTTCAGGTCTGCTTTTTCATTCATTCATCTACGCAATTTCAATAGAATTTCATTCATATTGTTATTTTTCACCATTTGTTAAGCGAGAGCTATTGTTGATGCCTAGGGCTATTATTGGCCTTCTCTTGGTTTTTTTATTTCGTCAAGATTTTTGTTACAACCATATGATGTCACGATCACTTCAGATCTGCTTTTTGCTTTCGTTCATGCAGTTCTGATTGAATTGCGTACGTGACTTTATGTTTAGAGTAAATTTCTACTCGTAGTGGAGCACATTTTTATTCATTGACGTAATTAAAATCATTCTTCATTCGGGACTTGCCTTACTCTCAAAAATGACTTCTTACACTCAAAATGAATTTTTTAAACTTCAATGCTATGAGATAAGGGCAGCGAGTGTTAAGTTTTGTTAAGTCTAAGTTTTTTTCTTGTATTGTGTTACGCAATGTAGTGAATACTGTTCAAGTTAAAGGAGCAAAATCCAAAGAGATGGAATGACACGATGAAGCTCAGTGATCAAGTTATAACGCATTAGATTATCAAGGTTCCTTAAAGCAGTTGCTAGCTGTCTTTAGTTTTAATCTTGATAGCATTCAGGTTAGAAACTAAATTAAGTATGGTTTTAAAAGCTAACCATAATTAGAGAATTTGGTCCGTGTAGCCTCTCTCTAAGAAACAGAAGTATGTTCAATTACGAAATGCCATCAAAATAAATCGGACTTAAAAAATGTTTTTGTACAAAATGTTTTTTTTTTTCAATACCTTCTATTCTTTCAATCCCAACCATGCTTATTGAAATCAACGGCGGCTATTTTCCGGCAATCTGCCGGGTATGTTTGATTTTGACTTTCTAGTTTTTGAAGTTTAAGTTTGTTTGGCTAGTCGTTATTTTTCCGTTTTCGAGAGAGCGAGAAGTTGAGGTGTAAGAAAGCTCTACACGGCGGTCGACGTTTTTGTTCACGTGCGCTTTTTCAACCGTGGCTTTCTTCGGTAATTTTTCCGCTGTGCTGACATTCTCTGACTAGTATGGAGTTGTTGTAATGGCTAGTTACACGTACCATTTGCCCAGAAGAAACAATTTACTCAAGAAAAAGGACACAATGAAAAAAAATTGTTAGCATGTTAGTTCTAACTTGTTGTTGTTGTTTTAGGTACCTTTCTGCCCTGGTGTCAATCAAATCGAAGGCCTTCACGATTGACCAACTTGATTTGGATGTATGCGTATCTGCAGGAGGACAGCGTGAACGGAATGTGCTGTACCAAATAAACGAGAGAGACGCAGTTCTCCAAGTCAGGCAGAAGTTCTTCGACATGTCCATGTTCTGTGAGAGCAACCTCGTCAAGCTATCGCCCTCTTCTTCTAGAGTCAATTCCTCAAATCCCGACCCAGTCCAGTTCTGGAATGCGGGAATCCAGATGGTGGCTCTTAACCAACAGAAGCAGCAGCAGAATGACAAAGCCATTCGTTTCAACAAAGCACTCTTCAAGTCCAATGGCAACTGCGGCTACTGTCTGAAGCCCATCTATGCATCTCTGGGAGTGGGAGGGGGCAACCAAGAGGGTCTCGAGTTGGAGGTCATGTTTTTTTTCATCAGTCGAATCCAGGCATTCATCCAGTCGCCTGTGGCCGCCATGCCCAGTCATAGATGGACCCTACAGGTTTGTAGCTTGATACAACAGTAGTGGATAAAACAAGGATTCCAGCCATCAGTAAAATTTGACCCTTTCTCCTAACGCTAATCGCGCATGTCGAATCGGGCAAAATTTTGCTGATTGCCGGAATCCTTGTTTTATCCACTACTACATATTACCTTTATATTCACTCAAAATCTATCATTTCTTGTCTCACTTAGTGCAAACCACTATTGTCGAGTTAAGCTGGTTACTATTTGTTATCAGACGGATAGTTCGGGTTCTATCCCCACTGACTCCAGTGGACGTATCCCAGATACTAGTATGAAACTAGTGAGACCGTGTAAAAAAAGCACGTAAAACCAACTTGCGAAAATTGGTGTAACCACTTCGTGGATAAATTGAATAAAAAAACCAGCTTAATTCTTTTATAAACTTTAAATTTTGCTAATATTTATATAATATTAAGATCCTTGTTTTTTAATAGCCGCACAGCGATAGCTGGGGCTCTTATTGGCCTTCTCTTGGTTTTTTTTTATTTCGTCGTCATGATTTTTGTTACGACCATATGACGTCACAGCCACTTTTTGTTCATTCGTTCATGCAATTTCAACTGAATTGCATGTGTGACGTCATTTTTCGCTCTTAGTGGAGCGAGTTTTTTTGTTCATGCGCGTGATTAAATTTTTGGTCACACTTGACTTACCTCACTCTCAAAAATGACTTCCTCACTTTGAAATTGACTTTTATTTACTTTAATTCAAAGAGATAAGGTCAAATGGGAGTGTGTCACTCTAAATGAAGGTTATTTGAGATCAGCTAATAGAGGCAGCAATAACTTATACAGACTTTTAGTCAAAATATAACAGATCAGCCTTCAATGAAAAGACGAATTTTTTGGTCTGTCTTTTTTACTGTTTTTAGACTGCCGATCTACGAATCTATTGCGGCTATTTTCTGGCAATCTGCCAGCTATGTTATTTATTACTTGTTCAAGTCATAATTAAGCTAAAAGCCAAAGTAATAGCAAAATTTAATAATTTATTCAAAAAAAGCAAATTTCAAAATAAGAGCGAAAGCCCTCTTTTAAGAGTGAATCACTCTTTAAGAGCGAAATCGCCCCTATCGGAGTGATGCCGCAGTACAAAATCACTATTTATCGCGCTTAAAGAGTGAAATCCATCTTTTTTAAATAAAATTTTAAAATTATCTAAATTTTTTAATGAATTATTATTTTTATTTTTCTATATTTTTTCTTTAAAATTATCTATACTCTTCAATAAATTTATATTTTCTTTTACTTTTTCTATATTTATTCCATTATTAATAAGAAATGATACAAAATTATAATATTTACATGAACAACTTTCTTCATTTTGTGTAATAATAGGATTGGGGGTCAGATCAGTGTAAGGACCTTCGGTCTTGGTTCCCCAACTGCTTGGCTTGCCACGGACGAAGTCCGTTCGAAGATTTCTAGTAAATCCTTTAGGTATATCCACATCTGGATGTTGTCTTTTTACATGAGCATTCATGCCATCATATCTGACAATAGAAGTGCAATATAGACAACTAACTTTAGTAGAAGTACAATTTCTACATGTATACTTGCTTTTATCAAAATCAGTTAGTGGTTTTATATAATTACATTTATTACAACATCTAGTTATAACTTAGAACTAGGATTAGGGCTAGGATTAGAACTAGGATTAGGGCTAGGATCGATGATAGGATTGGGGCTAGGGTTAGAACTAGAATTAGGGCTAGGATTAGGATTAGGGCTAGGATTAGAACTAGAATTAGGGCTAGGATCAATGCTAGGATCAATGCTGAGATCAATGCTAGGATCAATGCTAGGATTAGAACTAGAATTAGGGCTAGGACTATATCCAAATTCATCTTTAAAAGAATAATCAGTCTTGATGCAATTACCACTCAATGTTTTATCACCACACATACATTTGGCAATTTTATCTCCATGACATATTGAATAATGAAAAGCTAGATTAAAGGGAGCTCCAAATTAATGACTACACTCTAAACATTTTATAACCATTTATGATGGGGTAAAATCTGCGAATTTGCAAAACAACTTCGTTGAGCAGTTTCACTGATTATAAATAATATCTAGCCAAGATTTCAATTATATCTTTAGTATTATCTTTAGATGTGATATACTCAACTAAATATTTCTTTCCCATCATATTGAGCATATTGGTTTTATATCTTCTATCTAAAATCACTTCGAGGCCTAATTCCGTTTTATCTCTAATAAAATTTATAATCTCATCTCTAAATTCTTCATTATTTCCATATAGATTGCTTAAAAATTTTTGTCGCTTTCTATTTAAAGTTCCTATCTCTTCATATATATATTCTTCTTGTATTGTATTTCGCAGATTGGGCTTCGCCCATGTTTCACTATTGGTATAACCACTTCGTGGATCCAAATCTTCTCCATATCCAACTTTAACCAATGTACTTACTCCATTCAACATTGTGCTTGCTCCCATTGCTATATTTCCAGCATTTCTTGATATCATATCGGGATAAATATAACTAATTATAAATAAACCTGCGCTTATAATTCCACCAATAGTTGATAAACTTTTTTTTGCCTTTTCCTATAACCATCTCTTTAGTTAGAACATCATTCTGTATTTTAATATTATTTAATTTAAGACGTTTATTAAAATAGAATATATAGTTATCGTGATTAATAACATTTCTATCTGTTGCACTAATCATGAGTGGTTTCATATATGCTATAAGTTTATTTATATCTTCACTTTCTAATTTATCTTTTAAACTGAGAGCTTTTAAATCAATGAAACCAACTCTTGAGTCATATATCATAGTTCTATTCTTATCAATAATAATAAAAGTATTCTCTTTCCTATTATTTTTTAATTATATCATAACGAAGTTCATCTGACATTCCATCTGTACAATTATAATAGTTACTATTTAATTCAGTAATTATTTTATTGAAGTTATGTTCACATTTATATATTTCATTAAAATTTTTAAATAGATCAGCTCCATTTTAAGTTGTTAAATAAATAGTATCACAACTCATTCTTGCTGTATTAATTATTTGAGCTGGTTTATGACACATTACAATCATTCGAATATTATAATGTCTGCCTTCTGTGAAATAATAGGCTATATCCTTATTTAACTTATCACCCATATCATCAAAAACAATTACACTATCTTTGAATTTAGACTTATTTTTTGAAGTGATCATATTTATATCACATTTATTAAATCCAATATAAAACTCGCCAGTCTTAGGATCTATCCGATCTCTATCATATTTACATACTATGATTATATTTTTAGCTTGGTCTCGGTTCAGATCTTGATCTTGGTCTTCACCCAAGTATAATTTTAAATATTGTCTAATGAAATATGTTTTACCTGTTCCAGTAAAATAATATTATATCCAGTTGAATATTATAATGTCTACCTTCAGTAAAATAATAAGCTATATCCTTATTTAACCTGTCAACCATATCATCAAGTACTATTACACAATTTTGAAATTTATGCATATTATTTTTTGTGATCATATTTATATCACATTTATTAAACCCAGTATAAAATTTATTAGACTCAGGATCTATCCAGTCTCTGTCATCTTTACACACTATAACTATGGACCTTTGGTCTTGAACTTGATCAGTGAAACTGCTTCGCAGATCTTGATCTTGAACTTGATCATGGTCTAAGTATAACTTTAAGCATTGTCTAATAAAATATGTTTTGCCAGTACCAGTTCCACCATAAACAATAGTATGTAATGGTGACTTTTCATATTCAAATCTAACTAGACTCCTATTCATAAATCCACCAAAACTTTCTTCTAGTTTTGTATATTTACTCGGTATTGAATCATATATTATAAAACAAAATCCAATTATGATAATTAAAATAAAAAGTATACCTCCTTTATCCAATTTTTATATATAAAATTTATTTAAAAAAATGCTTATCCTAACTTTTGAAGAATTCAATAATAAATTTAATATTTATAATAATGCTATGAGTGATATTAGAATAAACGATATAGGAAAAGATATAAGTCTAACACCAATTGAAATAGTAATGAGAGATCAGACTCTAGATAACACAAGTGAACCTAACTTCAACATTATTGTCAGTCTACATCCAACTGATGGTACACATTGGGTTTTAGTTATAAGAAGAGAAGATGGTCCTGTGTATTACTTTGATAGTTTTCGTGTTGAGACCTCACCATTATTTTTAGAAGAATATGTTGATCTCGGCTCTAATGAGAGAATACAACAATATGATGAATCTTTTTGTGGGGCTTAATGTTTATATATGATCTATCTCATTGATAGAGGATTTAGACTTAAAAGTGCTTTGAATATTCTAGTTAATCAAGTTAAATGTCCTGAAATATATAATGAGTGTTTTTGTTTAGGTTGTCATGTTAATGTTAATGATAATGTTAATGATAATGTTATTGATAATGTTAATGATAATGATAATGATCTAAGAAGTAGCTTTGCTAGTAATGATAATGATCTACGAAGTAGCTTTGCTAATAATGTTAATGATAATGTTACTGTTAAGGATAATGTTAATGATAATGATCTACGAAGTAGCTTTGCTAATAATGTTAATGATAATGTTAAAGATAATGATAATGTTAATGATAATTTTATATATCTATTTGGTGAAAAACATCACAGGGGTAAACCTAACAACAAAGAATGTCTTAGTAACAATATCTCTATATACATAAATGAAGATCTACAATCATGGCTAAATGATGATAATATAATTACTGAAGCTACACTCCCAGAGAACTTTCGATTTATAATATCTGGTCCTAGTGAATGTGGGAAGACATTCTTATTAAAAAAACTAATTCTGGCTAGTATATTTTGATAAGCTATACATCATTTGACCTACTGGTGATCAATATATAGGTTTAGAGAGTTATAATCGACGAAGTTGCAACTCTGTTGACCCAAAAGCATATATTGAGTTTGTTAAAGATATAAAAGATTTACCATCCCCCGATAAACTACCCAAAGACCTAAAGAAACTAGGGATATTCGATGATGTTAGAGCCAAAGAACCAGTTATTAATGAATACTTTTATAGGGGTAGACAATAATTGTCATATGACATATCTTAATCAAAATCTATTCACAATAGATAGACATTGTTAGAGAGAACTGTAATCTATTTATTTTATTTGAACAAAGAGATAAAGTCCCCATATCTATATATCAAGATTTCTTTAATAATGTTGAACTTAGTTATAATGATTTTGATATATGTAATAAGGTATGGAAAGAGCCTTATAATTACATGTTCATTGATATAACTAAAAAATAAAACTATTAATGGTAAACTAAGAATTAATTGGGATCGGAGAGTTTTGTAGTTGAATTATTTAATTATTTCTATGTCCATGGCTATTATTATAGATAGAGATTGAACTATAACCATATCATTAACTATAAATATATTCTAAATCAAATGTAAAGTAAAACTCAATACATCACCATTAAAGTCTATAGGTCTTCCATGCTCATCTTTAAAATGAAACTCTATATATTCCATTCTATCTTTAGTTACTTTTTGATACAAGATATTATTTGGTATAATATTTATCAAGCAACCTGGTGGTTCTGTTAGAGTAAAAATATATAGTATGTCTGTGTTATTCCCATTATCTTTAACACCAGATATCACATTACAATGAATATTAATAGTACTAAAACCCATAATATCAACAATTTTCTGAGATGTATATTTACCTTGTTTATATACTTTTTTCTAAAGCCTAGTAATGGGGCTATTGAGTTTTCTACATCAAAGCTAATTGCCCCCTGTTTTATTTCCATTAAACATTTCATCGTATTCTTATCAGGTTCTATTATAACATTACCCTCAGTTTCTTCTTTTATTAATTCTGCTATGTCAGTTAACTCATATGCTCCTGGTGTAATAGTTGAATATAGCAGCGGGACTCCTTTATAATTATAATTAAGGACAGATGTAATGTTTGAGTCAGTGTTATTGTTAGAGCTAAGAGGTTCTGCTATTGGCGAAGCCGGTCCCCGGATTGGCGAAGCCAATTCCTGGATTGCTTCACCTTCTATAACAGTACTAGCATATAAGAATTGATTATTTCTCCTACTCACATTAAACACCGAATTATAAACCGATAATCTTATTAAACCTAATTTTGTTGTATTAAGTATAGGTTCACTAAAGTTAAACTTTTTATTGGTTTTATTATTCTAAAGTTAAGTGTATGTTCTTCTTTAGTTTTAGTTAAAGCATCATGTATCTTTTGTAGTTCCCATAAGATTAAGTTATCCGTCATTTTTTGACTTATAAAAGTCGATTTTAATTTGGATACAACTTATGGTTATAATAATGATATACACAAAATTAAGATTATAAAATATAAACCAAATAATCTAGCAACAATCAATACGGTTAGTACCAATATTAATATCATTCTCACTAGAGAACAGAATCACTTAGATTTGCGTGATTCCTATCTAGAGATAGAGTTTGTTGTATTAGATGATGCTGGTGGTGTATTTGCTAATGATGCTAACATCAGATTAGTTGATTATGGTATGATGGCATTGTTTAGTTCAGTTAAACTTGAAACTAGTGGTTGTAGGACTATTGAATATATAGATCATTGTCATCCTAATCTATTGATGTATAAGCTATTAACTAGTATTTGTGATGAATATGAGAGTGGTTTTGTTAGAAATCAAGGCAATAGAGATAGTCAACTTAAAGGTGACCTTATTGCTGCAGAACGAGGTCATATGTATATGATGATTAAGATGACTGATCTGTTTGTTTTTGTAAATGATTTAGAAAAGATTATATATGGTTTAGGATTTAAACTAATATTAAAAAGGAATAATAATGATAGAGCTCTATATAGAGTGAATGCTAATCCTGGTGCAGTTGCTAATGATGCTAATATAGAAATTAGAGATATATCATGGTGTGTGCCCAGTATTGATCCTAGTAATGACAATAGAATTATTGTGCAAAAGGGTTTAAGTAAAAAGAATAATGTAGACTTTGGCTATTATGAAAGAAAGACATTTTATAAGAATGTACCCAATGCTACTAACTTCTTGTTTGATCTCGGTATGGAAAGTGGCATGGAAAGAACACAATATATAATAGTTGGTTTTTAAAATAATAACGTTAATGAACAAACTCATGATGCAAGTACATTCCATATAATGAATGTTACTGAATGTTATTGAAAGATTGGTAGCGAGTTTTATCCTGAGGATAGAATGAATATTAATTATAGTGCTAATAATTATAATGAGGCTTTTAAAGAGATTGTTAGCTTTAATAAAGATTATAATGGGCTACCACATAATATAAAACCATATATAAATCATAGATTATTCAAAAGTAGTTATAGAATATATGTATTCGATACTAGATATCAAAGTAATCATATAGGACCACAACCAGTACAACTTAATTTTAAATTTAGTGCTGCAGTTGCGGATGTTATATGTCATGCATTAGTATTAACTAGAAAGGTTATTAGAGTGAATAGTGATGGTAATAAGATGGTTGATATAGTATCAATTATAAATATAACTATGACCCTAGTCATTATTTTATCTCTAGCTATAATCATCTGCGAACGGACTTCGTCCGTGGCGAGCCAATTTGCAAAACAACTTCGTTGAGCAGTTCCTGATTAGCAAAGCTACTTCGTAGATAATTATAATTATAACTATTTCTTACTTGTCTTAACAAAACCCCTAGCATAAATAATATCTAGTTTCTTTTTCTCTAGAGATAAGCCTCCAGCTTCAAGCTTAATCTTAGCTTGGGCCTAACCCTAGGCTTCGAGCTTCGCTCGCTGGTGGAACCCGTAGGCTTAGGCTTATTCATAACAACCAAGGGATTATACTTTTTAACTTCCATTATTTTTTTTATATATAGAAATGAGTCTTTTAAATAAGTTCAAAACTAATTCATATTGTGTTGGTGGTAGACATTATAGTGGTGCTATTAATATAAGTTGAGCTATTACTTCAAAAGGTACTAAAATGTTAAAGGGTAATTGTGTTAAGTGTAAGAGAAATAAGTCAATGAATGTATCTGATGCAACAATAGAAGCAGAGGGATTGAAAGATTTCTTTGAAAAAGTGTTGGTAGGGCTACAGTTAACTTTGGAAAGAATGTTGCCAATAATCCAGTAAGAGCATTAGAAATAGCAAGTAAAAGAGGAAGTGCAGCTGCATCTAGAAACCCTAGAGCTGCTTTATCAGCCACACCTGATTTAATTAAATTTGCAACTACTGGTGAAGGCATAAAATTAGTACAGAAAGGTAGAGTGCTATACTTAGGTACAAAGAAACATTAGTTCAATTCCAGATCTAAAAATAGATCTACCTCTGATGGTAGATATTAATACTAATATTATTATCACTAAAATTATGGTGAAACATGGACAAAGTCCCATTATTATAACTAAACACCAAAAATTAAGTTAAAAAAACACTCAATTTACTTTTCTTATTCTCCTTATCTTCTTCATATATCTGAACTAATTCATTTTATTCATCATTATCTAATTTATCATTCATTGATTTAGTATATAGTTTATTAAACTTGTCACTAAACTGTTTACTTAAAATATACCTTCGTGAATACTATATTATTTTATTTCTTATTTTTGTATTAATTGTTTTTGATAATGAACCACAAACAGTTGCTGTAGCAAAAGCTGTTGGTATAGAATATGGTAATCCTATACCTGTTAATGCAACTGATGTTGTTGTTGCCGTTGTTGCAATTGATGATAATAGTATTTCTGTTATCTCAGCTACGTTAATATAATTTTTATATCTACTTAACTTCTTATTATAGTTATTAGTTTGAGTTTCATAATAATTTCTAATATCTTTTATAATGTTAATATTGTTGTTATATTTATTATTAGCTTGGATTTTTTCATTTATCAATCTTTCTGATACAGATGATAGATCTGGGTAAAGTAATCTCTCTCGGTGCTGTTGGTTGACTCATTTTCAGTAGTAAAATAACTCTCAATATCTTTCATTATATCTTGTTGTTTAAAATCATAATGCATCTCTAGTCTTGCTCGCTTTATTATCAACTAACGTACTTTGTAAAAGTAAAGCTATTATATATTGTACTATTGTCTTTTTATTCTTTATAAGTGCTTCATCAACGGCAAAATTAGTCTTTTTTTTAAATTTCTTAAATTCTGTTAGACCCGTAGTTAACATATCATCTAGTTGTATGTTAGTGATATTCTGATTAAACTTATTATTATCAAATTCTTGTTTTAATTGATTATATTTAGAGATAGTATCAGCAGCAACATTATAACAAAACTTAACAATATTTGTGACTTCATTTGCTGATTCAATAAACGCATTAATTAGTTCATCATTAACTTGTGTTTCATTTAGTTGTAATGTTTTAGTTGTGACTTTATCAAATTCACCTTTTCTTAGCTCAGTTATGTTTCTACTTAAAATGTCTATTTTATTAGAAGAGGATAATAAGTTATTGTCACAATGCTCTCTATTAACAACATCTTTTTCATCTATCGGAGGATGTACATTTGTAATTTTATAGGTATCCTTCAGGTCAATATTATCGTTATCTTCTAAGAATAGTTGACAGGCCTTACATGGTGATAGACTAATATTTGATGATGCTTGTTTAGCCTGATTGAATCTATTCCTTGTCATCTTTGTATTTATTTACAGAAAGAATTGAATCTACCAAGTAGCTGACCGTAGGTCTATCGGGGAACCCGCAACTATGTTGATCCAGCTTGCTGGCTTTTGGACCTCCGGTCATGCTTCGCCATCAGGGAACCTGCTTCGCAGATGACCGGAGGTCTATATTTAATGATTCTAAAACTTTATTATTAGGTTCAAAGTCAAACTCGGATTTTAATAGTTCCTGTTCATAATACTTACCTTCTATTATCTCTCCATTCATATCTTCTATCTTATAAGTTGGTGGTTGTGTGTTCAAAACTTCATTAACTTTAAATAGTTCTCTATTCCAATTAGAAGTGTAACCTTTAGAAAAGATATTACGTTTATCTGCATTTCTAACATAATCACCAACTTTAAGTTTGGGTGTTGCTTTGGTAGATTTAATCTGCGAAGCAGTTTCACTGATATAGTATCTAACTTTATCAGGATTATTAGAAGCGTCAGCTGGTGTCATATTAATCGTTGAATGAATGTTATTGTTATAATGTTACAACAGCATGATTTAATATTTTTACCCAATTACCATCACCATTGATGAACATAGATTTATTTATTATGTAATAATGTTCTATTGAATCTCTCTATAAACACAGCCTTTAAATCACTATAAGTAGAATATAATTTTTTAAATATGTTTAAATATGTAGAATATAAAGATTTAGATGTTTTATTGTGAAACTCACTACCTCTTTCTACCCATAACTTTTCTGGTTTTCGAACTTCTAAGCCACCTTGTGGACTTTCAGAGCCACCCTGTGGATGTTCACTTAATACTATTTTAAAACAATTAGTTATAGATAAACCAGATTTATTCTTTAATGGAATAGCCCATGCATATTTTGTGAATATATCTATAACAGTTAATGTATACTTATAATTATTATTGTATTTAGTTAGAGATGACTTATCAATTAAATCAGCTGAGCATGTTTCATCTTTTTATAATGGTATTAATCTTTCTCTTCTAAACTTTGTTATTTGAGGACTGAATACTTCTTTAGCTAATAGTTGTTGTTTTTCCATCATTAATTATTTACCATAGTTAAAAACAAAATTATCTAGTTGCTGTTGATTAATAATATTCATAGATAATAGTTGCTTAGATATATCTAGCATTTCATCATATAATCCATCGTGACCAGCTTTTGTTTCTAGTATTAATAATTCTAGTCTTTCTACTTGATTATTTGGGTCCACATAGTGGTGGCAACTTCTTTGCTCGGCTTTGCTAAGACCACTAGCTTCCATTTGTTCATCAGTCTCATAATCAGTTTCTTCTTCTTCTTCTACTATCCCTTGTTCATAATCACTAGTATCACGACGATATATTTTATCTTACTGGAAGTTGGTATTGATATAACACGAGAAGTGGGTTCACCGATACCAGAAAACATTCTTCTTATAACTTTCGATCTATTACTTTTAGTATCCCCTCTTTGTTTATAACCAATATCCCTTAGAAATTGTTTTATTTTGTTTTCATCACCCTTTATATCTCTTTCGGTTACATCTTTATTAGTAATAAATATAGAAAAACCCTTTGAAAAATCATAGACTTTACCTTTCATTTTTATACCAGGGACTAGAGATACATCTACATCATTTATTTTAAATTTGTTTGAATTTGGATCAACTGATATTAATCGGAATTGTTTATTTGTTTGTTTACTCATTAGTAATAAAATATCAATCATATCATTGTCTACGGCAAAAGTTTGCCCTCTATCATCTTTTAATGTTGTATGTGGATCGGGTGTGGGTGTTAAGAGGGCGGCCCGTTCATCAAGAAAGCTGTTTTGTTGACGGTGTCCTCGACTCTTTAAAGTATTAGTGTTACTGTCTAGCACAGCCAAAGTTTTGTTTTGAAGAGCTTGCATTGTTTCAGCGTTTGTATTTAAAGTTTTAGTTAAAGGATCAAATAACTCTTCTATTCCACCATAATATTCTTGTTGTTTTGATTTATCTTCTAATCTATTTCTTCTGTTTAGTTTTTGTAGTTTATTTAATTCTATGAGTTTATCTAGCCTAGTTATTTTTTATAAGGTCATTTTATAATCTAATAGCGGCTTCAATTAACTTTCTATCATCATTAATGGTTAGTTCTAGATTATTTTTAACCAATAGGTCTTTGTCTCCATCTAATAGTGCATTCTTAATCAGGGAACCTGCTTCAAAGATTTTGTTTACCAGATCTCTTTTGAATAGATATAGATTCTCATCATGAGGATAGCTTTTAATATTATTTACATAAAATCTTTTATCATCAAATGTGTTTAGACTAATCTTACTTGTTTTTGTTGTTGGCATGTTATCGCCAACTTTTTGTATTCTACATTGATCTACACTTCTCTCTGTGTTATACGTAAGTGCATTATAATACTCCCCTTGTTTAGCATTGTTACAATTCTTTATTCCTTTCTCTTTAGTATTCTTAGGATAGTCTTTGAAAGTAAATGTCTTTGGTGACAGGGCTATAAACTCTTCTATAACTTTACTACCTAATTCATGTTTGAATTTACCTGGAACTTTATTATTATTTTTGATTGGTGGCTCCAGATCGGACAGATCCATGTGCTTGTCACTAACTTTACCTTCCGTATAACTTAATACAAAACTATCAGTATCCATATAATGGAGTTGTAGATCTTTGAGAGATGGTTGAAGAATATTATAGAATACATCTTACATGTGTAATTTACTTAATTCTAAGATAGTAACACCTACATATACTGGAGAATCATATTCTATTTTTTTCTTTATATATTCAATTTGGCTATAATCTCTGTATCTAGTTATATTCTTAAATGTTGGTTTACCTATACTTTTCATTATCTTTTCTTCATCGTGTAAGAACTTACTCTGAAGGAAGTGTAGGGGATTCATGCACATTCTTCCATATAGTAACACATACATATACTGGAGAATCATATTCTATTTTTTTCTTTTTATATTCAATTTGGCTATAATCTCTATATCTAGTTGTATTCTTAAATGTTGGTTTACTTATACTTTTCATTATCTTTTCTTCATCGTGTAAGAACTTACTCTGAAGGAAGTGTAGGGGATTCATGCACATTCTTCCATATAGGGAGTTGTTCATTAATTTGCTTACATCCTTTTCTGCTTCAGCTTTAGCTGTTGCTCTTTTATTAGCATTGTTTTGTATATAATCTCTACATATATAATCTTGTTTAAATTTAATTACTCTGTATTTTAGTTACTTTTACACCCATCTTAACATAAGAATTTTAACATCCTATAATGAACCATGTATTCTGTTTTGTTGTTTTGGTCTAAGATTAATTTCTCTGTTTTTGTTTTGCCTTTCTCTCTTTCTCGGTATCCCAATTCATTATCATTTATCTTTCTCTTATCAGGCATTAATGCTAGTTGCTCTGTTCTATCTTTACATGTATCAGTATAATCAATATCGCAAACTATATAATAACCGTGATCAATATCAGCTGGAGTATTTAATATAGTATCAAGAGTAGTAGTAGTAGTAGTAAACTGGAAGTCCTTATAAGGTAGCTTTTGCATCCTTGCATAGCGGTATAGGTTGTTTGCATCAATGTACCAGATATTACTGTTATGGGACCTGTTTCACCATTGTTGACTATCCGATCTCCAATTATACCGCATATGCCTCCTCTCTTTGCTTCAACAAAATCATCTAACATTTATCTTGTAATGTATCTAATGTAACACTGCTTGACATTAATCAACAATCAAAACTATAGCCTGATAGACTAACGTAATGTAGTGGGTTGAGCTTGAATTCTTTCATGCTTAATTTAACATATTCATTCGTGCAATAGTCTAATATTTCGACATCGTTCTTTAAATACTGTATAGTTAGATCTCTACCGGTTTTATGTCTGTTTTCATTATTAAAGTTATCTACTTCTTCTTGTGTTGGTAATTTATTATGTAGTGAGGATTTGAAGTCTTCTATTTTTGGATTACCTATAACTTCTTGGTAGGTATTTTTGCTACCATTGGCAGCTTCGCTGTCATAGTCATCTAAAACCAAAGTATTCATATGGATATAATGTTTTAGTTTTACACCCATATATTTTCGCCATTTGATATAGAGGCATAGCTAAGAAGTTATAACTATCTAAGAATTTAAGACAACCAATGCTAAACATCTTAGACTTGCCAGCAGCTAGTGGTATGTTATTTACTTTTCTTTTATCATTATTCTGTTTAAAGAGTTCACTGTATAGTAGGTTGAAGTCATAGCCAGAGCCATTGTGGAATATTTCAGGAATGGAGTTTTGTTGTTTGTACCTCAGATTACATATTCTACATGCTGGTCCTCTATATTTACCAGTTTCATGACAATGATCTCTTAATTTTTTAATATATGTTTTACTGCAGATATGACAAGTGTTATTAGTTTCATGATATAATTTATCTTCTTCATTAAATATCATTTGTTTGTTGCGCTTGAAGTTATTCTCAGTTTCTGTTTCTAATAGATCACTAGCAAATCCTTTGATACAATCAAGACCGAAGTAGTATTTGAAATTACAGTGCCATGTGTAACCCACATCTATTGGTATGTGTTCAGCTATTACATATTTTTTTGTCATTAGTTGCGACTTCAACAATGCAAAATTCTATATCAGCAGTTATAATATTTTTTATATTCTGACGTTTGTGTTCGTTTATAAAAGTAATATGTTTTTTTTGGGCAAACAATCTCTGGATTGAAAGAGTGGCAACATACATGTTTATCATATTTAATTTATGAATCAAACCAATATGTACATCTATCACAATAATGATATTTAATGTTATTTTTATTTGGTCAATATAACAAGGTTTCTATGTTTTTAATTAGAGCACAGTGTTCTACTCCAGCATTTTCCCAAAACAATATTCTGACATCTTTTCTATCTTTATCAAACTCATCCACTGGTTTAAGTAATTCTACTTTGCCATTACCACAAGGTGTGTATATTGAAATATTAATATTATAAAATTTCTGTATTCTCAATAAATAACCAAAGTCATCTTCATGTTGTTGTCTTGGTTCAATTAGATTATTTACATGTTAACTTTCATGTGTTGCATGGTGTGGGGCGGGATGTAGCAAAGCAGTTACAGTTAGTTGTAAGCAATTGTATTTGGAATTGCGTATATTTAATATCGATTTAGAGTTCGATTTAGAGATCAGGTGGTAAATCTATATAACTACCAATAGATGCTTTAGTTGGTTCAATTTTTAACTGAATACTTCTTAATCCGAGAAACTCAAAGTCGTAGCCATAGCCTTCGTATATTTCCTTTTGGAAATCTAGCCATTGTTTGAAGTCACCGTAATCATATATAGCCTTATTAATAATATAGTCAGTGCTGAAGAATATTTTTGTAAGCTTAACTTCATCTTTGGTTCTCTTCTTGTACTCACACTCGGCTGTGACCTTATATTTAAAACTTTTCTATACTGGTAACATTTTTTAATTTCATCTAAAGAATTAGTAACAGCTTCATCTATATCTTCAATGTAATTTCCAGCTTTATCATTAATATAAAATTCGCTCATGTTCTGGCTAGAGTTTATATCAAAGTATTCTGTGTTTTCTAGCTACATGCGATTGTGACTATTTGAATGGGTAGTTAGCGCTATTTTATTCCTATATTCTTCATGACATTCTTTACACTCATACCTAATTCTGGTGTAGATAGTATCATCACCTTTAGTTTTAGTTTCAGTTTTAGTTTTAATAATATCCTTAGTATTATCTTCAGGTCTGAGAACGTAGTCATCTTCATCTGATTTATACACCCTTTCCCTAGTTTCAGCGGTGAAGCCGCTTTGTGGATCTTCCACTTCATCCTCATACTCCTTTCTCGCCCTGTTTAAGTGTTCATCACTTAAATTATGTTTAATAAATTGTTTCCTTGTTGCGAAGGCCAAATCACAAATATAACAAAGGTTTACGTTTTCTACTTTAGATATCTTTATTTTTATAGACAAAAAATTCATTTTTGAAAACATACAAATTAAGAATGTCTACATCAGTAAAATGTGGTGGTTGTAAAGATAAATCATGGAGAAAATGTTGTGATAAATGTTTAGATAGTTTATTTGATTGTTATATCTGTAAGGGTTACTTTAAGAATAGAGATTATATTAATCATATGAATATACATTATAATGATCCTAGTCTATATATAACTTGTGTTATGTGTAATGAAAATCAACACATCAGCGGATTTAGATATAAAAATTTTAAGTGTAGATTATGTATTTATTTACATAGATATAGATATACACATACCAAAGATAGATT
Organism: Convolutriloba macropyga; assembly: GCF_964194025.1. Classification (NCBI taxonomy): domain Eukaryota; kingdom Metazoa; phylum Xenacoelomorpha; order Acoela; family Convolutidae; genus Convolutriloba; species Convolutriloba macropyga. The sequence continues at coordinate 804,563 of NC_134479.1, forward strand.
CGAGGAATATGCTGAAAGATTTAACATAAAAGTGTGAAAAAACGAAAAAAGTGGTGAATTTGCAATCGAGCTTATTATTATTTTCTAGAATTAAGCCATTTCATAGTTTAATGTTAGACTTAGAGTGAATATGTAGTAGTGGATAAAACAAGGATTCCGGCAATCAGTCAAATTTGGCCCGATCCGACATGTGCGATTAGCGTTTGGAGAAAGGGTCGAATTTTACTGATGGCTGGAATCCTTGTTTTATCCACTACTTACAACTTCTATCCTGCGCCTCTCCTTCTATCATGTGATTTCGGGTCGTTTCTGGAATTCTTCCGACTGTGTTTTTTCTTCATTAAAGAAAAATTTATTTGCTTTACCTTAGTTCACAGCTTTTTTAACATTTTGCATGAAATCTCTACATTTCAACATTTTTTCTTCAGGCCGACCACCTCTTCGCTTCTTCAAAGTGCTTAAAAACAGCAGTTGAAAAAAAGCAATCTAAAATGATCGAGTCAGAAAATGATCGAAAAACGAGATCCAAAATACACGGGATAAAACTGTAAATCCTCTTTTTAAGGAACAGAAATGTGTTTAAATATGAAATCCAATCGAAATGGAATGCACTTCAAAATATTTTTCTAAGTCATTCAGTTTTCGGCTGTTTTTGTTTTTGATTGCTTTCCATCGAAGTTTGAAGAATTTTTTGCAACGTGTTTGTCTTATGGAAATTTTTTGCCTGGCCGTTTTTGCGTTTTCAGACTTTGGTGGGATTATCTTCTTTCAATCACAATCGGAGTTATGGCAATGAGGACTATTTTCCGGCAATGTGCCGGGCAGAAATTCTCTTAGGGTTTTGATGTGCCTGGATTAGCTTCCACTAAAAGGGGTGATGATGATGACAGAATTGGAGTGTATGTTGTGTTGTGGTTGCAGGTGGAGATAAAAGGACACATGAATGACACTTCTACTCGCTACATAGACTGTATGAATCTGCCTGTGAGTGGAGAGAAGTTCATCATCCACTATCCCTCCATGGCTTTCTTCTGTCTCACTCTCTACGAGGAACTCTCCAAGTCTCGCAAGTTCTCCTCAGACTTCGTCATCCCTGTCACTTCCATCGCTGCGGGATTCAAAGGCAAATACCTCTGCTCTCATCATCATTATCATTACTCCCATCATCCAACTCTTCAGTTAATTTGGATGTTTTTTATTATAGCTGCGAAGCTGTAAGCTGAGCGTAGCTATATTGCGGTGCTCTTGGTTTTTTTTGTTTCGTCGTCTGATGCTCTTTTTTCGTTTTACATTTGTTCACACAGGCTTCTGTGGAATGAATTTTAATAAGCTTTATTAATTTATCGCTAAATTTTTTTAGCCTAGTTTTTTGAGCGGCGTCGATTTTTTTTCAATTTAGATCTGTATCTGTTTATCTCTATTATGTGGCACGCAGGTCTATTCTTTCGCAGCTATTCCGGCAATCTGCCGGCTATATTCTAAATATCATGCCGGTTATGTCCTCTACCTCACCTCTTCCAATGTCACACACGAGCAAGTGTTGTTATTATAGCTGCGAAGCTGTAAGCTGAGCGAAGCTATATTGCGGTGCTCTTGGTTTTTTACAATTCAAAGAATTTGAATTCTATTGGGGCGCTGTCTTTTTTTAAGATCTGTTCACACATTAGTAGAAAATAATAAGAGCGTTAAGAGCGGGGGGGGGGGGGGGTTATTCATGCGATACTAAACATGGGAATATAGGGAGTGATCATGAGTGGGCATTCCTAGGATCTTGAATATGTGATTTCAGGAGGTCATGGTGAGAGGATAATCCTGTGATACATGGGAATATAGGGGGGTGATATTAATTGGGTCTTTTACGATACTTAAACATGGGAATATAGCGGGTTTTTTTACGATACTTAAACATGGGAATATAGGGAGTGATCATGAGTGGGCATTCTTAGGATCTTGACTGTGATTTCGGGAGGTCATGGTGATTTCAGGAGGTCATGATACATGGGAATATAGGGGGGTGATATTAAGTGGGTCTTTTACGATACTTAAACATGCGAATATAGCGGGGTTTTTTTACGATACTTAAACATGGGAATATAGGGAGTGATCATGAGTGGGCATTCTTAGGATCTTGACTATGTAATTTCAGGAGGTCATGGTGAGAGGGTAATCCTGTGATACATGGGAATAAAGGGGGGTGATATTAATTGGGTCTTTTACGATACTTAAACATGGGAATATAGCGGGTTTTTAAGTGGGGTTTTTTTTTACAGTAATTAAACATGGGAATACAGGGTTTTATATCAAGTGCGTATTTTTTCGAGGAATAAACATGGGTATACAGGGATTATCCTAAGTGGGCATAACAGTATAGGGGTGGAAAGAAGAGGGTGGAGTTATCGTAAATGGGTCACCATTGAAAACCAGTGAAATAGATTTGGTGGGATTAAATTACAATTTCTTTCAATATTTTTGTTTTCTATGTATCTACCTCTACAACAAAAATTTGTTGATTAGGTTGAAGTTTCATTTTTCAAGGAGCGCTCAATGGCAACGATTGCAACGGTAGATTTGAAAAGTATTCACGAATTATACCAGGAAGTAGAAAAAGAATATTCAGGGTATAGTGGAAGGTATCTGTATTTCTTGGCAACTTGTTTTTACCTGGATCCTGATCTTAATTTGGATATTGCATTGAAGTTAAGACCCTATGGTGGTCTCATTGGTATTGACGATTCTGCTCTTGACAAATATTTCAAATCATACAAAATTTTAAAATTGCATGCTATTCTCCATGACGCTTCCGGTTTTGTCTTTGAACACAGCGAAAAAGGACCAGGTTATTCTTACGTCTTGCCCTGTCCAGTCACAAATGAGTATCTCGGTCACGTGACAGGCATAGCTTTCTGTCTCTACGTGAAGACTTTTAAGAAAAACTTGTTCAGGTTATTGGAATGTTGAAACTGCGACCAGTTGTTCTTGATATTGAAGGCTTTCGACATAGAAAATCGGGTTTTATAATCAAAGAGCTTTCTGTGTGTACTCATAATTACAGCGATACAGTTTTTTTCTACCCCCAAATTCATTCAATATACTTACTTCAAGTGAACAAAAGTCTTACCAGTGGGTCTCTAAATTTCTTCATGGTTTGGCTTGAGAGAGCGGAGATTACCCCTATTGCTATTTGCAGCAAATTATTCAAAGTATCAAACTTCGTTTTCCCTTTGCCGAATTTTATGCAAAAGGAACTGAAAAAGCGGACACTTTGAAGATTTTACTCCAAAGAGACGTTATCAATTTGGAGACGCTGTTACGTCCAAAGGTTGAAAACCTAAAATTATATCGCGACATACCAATTTGTGATTTACATGCCGTAAGTTGTCCCAAACGACAACGAAGCATAGACTGTGCTACTAAGAAGGCAAAACTATTTTACCAGTGGCTGACGAATGAGTCGTCGTTTGGAAAAATCAACTCCATCTCTCCTTCAAGTGAATTTGTCTCCAAATTTGACAATTTAAAGTTACATAACGGCTGAAGACCAGCTAACCGTCACATTTGTCAAAGAAGACAAAGTTGATTCTCGTGGTCAAACTGTGCTAAGAAAGCAACAAGTTACCTGTACTGAAACAGAAATAGAGACACTGAAGAAGTACCTTTCCCTCTTAGAGTATTTCAAACTATATCATGTCTATGCAAGAGAAAGCGCGAAGACTGAAACTAACCCCTTCACCTATGCCCAAGCATGCAGTACCAGTTCAGATATCTCCAACAGATGAAAGCCTGCCGGAAGAAATCAAGGAGAGCATCAAAGACAGCAACGTAGAGTCGGTTGTGTTCAGAGATAAAACTGACTATGTGAATGCAAACTATACTATTGCTTACAAAAAGACTGATGAAAACTCGCAATTTGTGCGTTATGAAATCTTTATTTTCAATTAGTTATGCATGAGCTTGAGCTTCAATTCATTGTTTAATTTAAAAAACTGTTTCAAATGAGCCAACCTGAGGACAACACTGACGCTGGAGGAGCAATAACTGATTTAGTTTTTGATGAAAACCACCAAGAAAGGCGATCTTGGCGGTTTTGTAACTCTAGAGTTCCAAGATCTGAGGTGGTTTATTTTACCCAAATTTTCATAATTGTTTTCCTTATAGCTGTTTAATTGCTCTTGAACGCAGTTCATAGCAATTATTGTAAACGTGTGTGTCTTTTTTTTATGCAAAATTTTCGCTTGACGGTTTTGACTTTTCGAATGACTTTTACGCCCTTGACTTTTTGCATTTCGCGTGATCTAAAATTCTCTCTCAATCACAATTTCAAGCAGCTGAACTTAATTTGGCGGCAATTTAATACTAAAAGTCAAACAAAAAGTGCGCCGAAACTGGTGCCATTTTTTTAACTTTAAATCTTAATAGTGGTATATGTTAACCTCTAATGTGGTTATTTGAAGCCCACTATAGAACTTCTTAGTCCCATTTAGGCTACCCCCCCCCCCGACTGAAGCAGACTGCAATTGATTAGAGCTCCCACTAATCGTTCAAGAGCAATTCTTCCGACGTTTAGTCGGTTATGTTTCTTTAGTCAAATTGGTGTTTTTTAAACTCGATTGTGAAGAGTCAACATTCTGGTTTTCACTCCTCTCTTGCACAGTTGGATACGCTCTACCTAACCCGAAACTATGAATAAAATAATTTCTACTACTGATAGACTTTTTATGGCTATTTGTGGCCCATCATGTTGTTGGAAAACTGAATTGATTTTTAAAATGTTACTTCAAAACACCTTCTCACCCAAGTTTGAATCAATATTTTATTTCTATCAGCATGACCAACCTAAATTTCAGTTCATTGAGAGAAAAATAAACATTCAGTTTATGAAGTTTTCCAGTTTCGAGAAATATCAGAACTAGATGATTGTCTCTTGGTATTTGATGATTCATGTGACGAAATTTTTAACAATAAAGAATTTTCAAAATTAGCGACAGCTGGACGTCATAAAAAAATCAGTGATTTACGTGAAGCACAACTTGTTTCAACAGAGCAAATGGTCCAATACGATTGATCTTAATACAACACACATTGTTTTATTTAAATCGCCACGTGATGTTCAACAAATTGGTTTAATTGGTCGACAACTCAACAACACACAATTTTTAAGAGAAAGTTACGAGTTAGCAACAAAGCAACCTTTTGGCCATTTATTAAATGATCTAGACCCAAAAACGTCAGACGCGTTACGTTACTCCTCTAATATTGTGCCTCCAGGCCCCTCAATTTTTTATTTACCTCCAGCAAAATCTGTTATTACAAACCTAACCGATGAAAAAGAAAGAATTTTGTATGCTTCAGCAAATGCTACAGGTATCGGATATCAAGCTAAAAAAGTTAATGAGGTCAGCATCCAAAAAGTTTATTTATTTTATCTGCAAATGCTGTTATCTGCGAATGCTGTGTCTGCGAATGCTGTTATCCCGAACGTGGTTAATGGTAACGTTCCCAGTAACAAAAACTTGATAGAAACCAAAGAAAATTCATTCCAAAAAATTTTATCTAAACAGACAAGCTTGAAGGCAAAAAAGAAAATTTTTGAGAGAATTAGACCTAGTAAAAACGGTTAGCATTGCTTGTTACCTTGAAAAAACCATAATGCATGCAAAAGAATTCGTTCTGATTCCGAAGCGAATGTTTATGTCGAAACAACCATTAAAAAGCGAAATTCTCGACAACCCAGCCTACAGAAATAAAGCAGCTCAGTTAACACTCATGCAAAGAAATATGCCAAGTTCTGAGGGCAGCGTGGAAAAAGCAGATGGAGTAGTTCAAACAGAGCCAGTGTTAACTGAACGGGAAAAAGAAGTAGAAGACCTCGAAAAAATGGACTCGATTAGTGATGACAGCGAAATTGATCCAGTTGTCACAAAAAAACCGGAAACTGCCCCCGGAACTTTTGAATTAATAATGGCGCTAGTGAAACTGAAAGAAAAACACAAAATCCAACGCGCAGAAGTCATGCTTGACCTCCAATCACAAGCAGTTACAATTGGAGAGGAAAGCAGGTTACTATACATCAATCAAGAACCAACTAGTGTACAAGTCTCCAAATTTTTGTATGATCTACAACAGCCTACTAAAAAAATTGATCAATCAGAATACTCTCAAATTTTAGCAGTTCTCCCGATTGCGCCTGAACTTGTTACGAACACTTACGCCAAGCAAATTCTACAAGCCTGAAAGTGAACAAGAATTCTTCCCAACCCAACAAAGTCCACAATCAGGAAGCGGTAACCCAAAACGAGCCACAACAGGAAAAAAAGACAAAATTGAAAAGACAAACAAAAAAGAAAGCGAACCGAAAAAATGGGATCCTTTCTTCTTCTGAGAGAAAAACCTTGGAGCAACTTTATTCAAAAGGCCCTGCTTCTTTTGGTAGCCCAAAGCGACTTCATACACAAAGCAAAATGTCAATGGCTAAAGTGAAGTCATATTTAGAAGCAAAACCATCCTTCACAAAATACCGCTCAGTTCGTTTAAGGTTTCCAAGACTACGAGTCATTGTAAAGGACATTAATGAAATTTGGTCTCTGGATTTAGCTCATGTTGATCGAGATGTCAAATACCTTTTGGTAGCAGTTGACTGTGTCACGATATCTAAGAGTAGAACAATGAAAACTAAATATGCAACAGAAGCAGCCCAAGCATTCAAAAAAATGATCAAGTACAAACAACCATTAAAAGTATGGGTTGACGATGGTACAGAGTTTCTTGGAGCTTTCAAAAGCTTGTGTGAGAAAAGAGGGATTCATTTATATAGCACCTTTAGTGAAAAAAGTCTGCTTTTGCAGAATAAAACATCGCTGAAAAACATCATCTACCGATACCTTGAAGAAAAGTGGACATACTCTTATGTTGATAAATTGGATCAGTTTGTGAACACAATTTATTCACGTGTTAACCGGGTCACTAAACTTGCACCAAATAAAGTTACAAAGAAAGTTGTACCAAGACTGGTCTCCCTAAGTGCTCAAACAAGTATCCTTCAAATGAGCCAACCTGAGGACAACACTGACGCTGGAGGAGCAATAACTGATTTAGTTTTTGATGAAAACCACAAAGAAAGGCGATCTTGGCGGTTTTGTAACTCTAGAGTTCCAAGATCTGAGGTGGTTTATTTTACCCAAATTTTCATAATTGTTTTCCTTATAGCTGTTTAATTGCTCTTGAACGCAGTTCATAGCAATTATTGTAAACGTGTGTGTCTTTTTTTATGCAAAATTTTCGCTTGACGGTTTTGACTTTTCGAATGACTTTTACGCCCTTGACTTTTTGCATTTCGCGTGATCTAAAATTCTCTCTCAATCACAATTTCAAGCAGCTGAACTCAATTGGCGGCAATTTAATACTAAAAGTCAAACAAAAAGTGCGCCGAAACTGGTGTCATTTTTTTAACTTTAAATCTTAATAGTGGTATATGTTAACCTCTAATGTGGTTATTTGAAGCCCACTATAGAACTTCTTAGTCCCATTTAGGCTACCCCCCCCCCCGACTGAAGCAGGCTGCAATTGATTAGAGCTCCCACTAATCGTTCAAGAGCAATTCTTCCGACGTTTAGTCGGTTATGTTTCTTTAGTCAAATTGGTGTTTTTTAAACTCGATTGTGAAGAGTCAACATTCTGGTTTTCACTCCTCTCTTGCACAGTTGGATACGCTCTACCTAACCCGAAACTATGAATAAAATAATTTCTACTACTGATAGACTTTTTATGGCTATTTGTGGCCCATCATGTTGTTGGAAAACTGAATTGATTTTTAAAATGTTACTTCAAAACACCTTCTCACCCAAGTTTGAATCAATATTTTATTTCTATCAGCATGACCAACCTAAATTTCAGTTCATTGAGCGAAAAATAAACATTCAGTTTATGAAGTTTTCCAGTTTCGAGAAATATCAGAACTAGATGATTGTCTCTTGGTATTTGATGATTCATGTGACGAAATTTTTTAGCAATAAAGAATTTTCAAAATTAGCGACAGCTGGACGTCATAAAAAAATCAGTGATTTACGTGAAGCACAACTTGTTTCAACAGAGCAAATGGTCCAATACGATTGATCTTAATACAACACACATTGTTTTATTTAAATCGCCACGTGATGTTCAACAAATTGGTTTAATTGGTCGACAACTCAACAACACACAATTTTTAAGAGAAAGTTACGAGTTAGCAACAAAGCAACCTTTTGGCCATTTATTAAATGATCTAGACCCAAAAACGTCAGACGCGTTACGTTACTCCTCTAATATTGTGCCTCCAGGCCCCTCAATTTTTTATTTACCTGCAGCAAAATCTGTTATTACAAACCTAACCGATGAAAAAGAAAGAATTTTGTATGCTTCAGCAAATGCTACAGGTATCGGATATCAAGCTAAAAAAGTTAATGAGGTCAGCATCCAAAAAGTTTATTTATTTTATCTGCGAATGCTGTTATCTGCGAATGCTGAGTCTGCGAATGCTGTTATCCCGAACGTGGTTAATGGTAACGTTCCCAGTAACAAAAACTTGATAGAAACCAAAGAAAATTCATTCCAAAAAATTTTATCTAAACAGACAAGCTTGAAGGCAAAAAAGAAAATTTTTGAGAGAATTAGACCTAGTAAAAACGGTTAGCATTGCTTGTTACCTTGAAAAAACCATAATGCATGCAAAAGAATTCGTTCTGATTCCGAAGCGAATGTTTATGTCGAAACAACCATTAAAAAGCGAAATTCTCGACAACCCAGCCTACAGAAATAAAGCAGCTCAGTTAACACTCATGCAAAGAAATATGCCAAGTTCTGAGGGCAGCGTGGAAAAAGCAGATGGAGTAGTTCAAACAGAGCCAGTGTTAACTGAACGGGAAAAAGAAGTAGAAGACCTCGAAAAAATGGACTCGATTAGTGATGACAGCGAAATTGATCCAGTTGTCACAAAAAAACCGGAAACTGCCCCCGGAACTTTTGAATTAATAATGGCGCTAGTAAAACTGAAAGAAAAACACAAAATCCAACGCGCAGAAGTCATGCTTGACCTCCAATCACAAGCAGTTACAATTGGAGAGGAAAGCAGGTTACTATACATCAATCAAGAACCAACTAGTGTACAAGTCTCCAAATTTTTGTATGATCTACAACAGCCTACTAAAAAAATTGATCAATCAGAATACTCTCAAATTTTAGCAGTTCTCCCGATTGCGCCTGAACTTGTTACGAACACTTACGCCAAGCAAATTCTACAAGCCTGAAAGTGAACAAGAATTCTTCCCAACCCAACAAAGTCCACAATCAGGAAGCGGTAACCCAAAACGAGCCACAACAGGAAAAAAAGACAAAATTGAAAAGACAAACAAAAAAGAAAGCGAACCGAAAAAATGGGATCCTTTCTTCTTCTGAGAGAAAAACCTTGGAGCAACTTTATTCAAAAGGCCCTGCTTCTTTTGGTAGCCCAAAGCGACTTCATACACAAAGCAAAATGTCAATGGCTAAAGTGAAGTCATATTTAGAAGCAAAACCATCCTTCACAAAATACCGCTCAGTTCGTTTAAGGTTTCCAAGACTACGAGTCATTGTAAAGGACATTAATGAAATTTGGTCTCTGGATTTAGCTCATGTTGATCGAGATGTCAAATACCTTTTGGTAGCAGTTGACTGTGTCACGATATCTAAGAGTAGAACAATGAAAACTAAATATGCAACAGAAGCAGCCCAAGCATTCAAAAAAATGATCAAGTACAAACAACCATTAAAAGTATGGGTTGACGATGGTACAGAGTTTCTTGGAGCTTTCAAAAGCATGTGTGAGAAAAGAGGGATTCATTTATATAGCACCTTTAGTGAAAAAAGTCTGCTTTTGCAGAATAAAACATCGCTGAAAAACATCATCTACCGATACCTTGAAGAAAAGTGGACATACTCTTATGTTGATAAATTGGATCAGTTTGTGAACACAATTAATTCACGTGTTAACCGGGTCACTAAACTTGCACCAAATAAAGTTACAAAGAAAGTTGTACCAAGACTGGTCTCACTAAGTGCTCAAACAAGTATCCTTCAAAAACCCAAGTTTTATATCGAAGACTTTGTTAGAATTGTCGAAAAGGACAAAGCGTTCAGGAAGGGATACAAACAATCCTTTACTGACGAGGTATTTGAGATTACAGATATTCCGACGTTGTCACCGCCAACCTACTCTATTACTGACACAAACAAAGAAAAAATAGAGGGTAAATTCTATCAACCAGAATTACAACTGGTTCGTGAACGCAGCGAATAAAATGGCTCGCAATCAATTTGAAGATGAGTTCACAGTACATGTTATATCATCTGCATCGATGCAAATATTCAAATCAAATACACTGGCGTCATTTCGAAATTTTTTCAATGATGAAATTCAACTTTCTGGCGACTGGAGGGTAGCGTTAAGTGAAATTATCTTTCCAACAAAAATTGAAAACGTTGTGGAGGGGGATTTTATTGCTTTCAGCTTGAAAGAATATGAAGAAGCTACGAAAAGGGCCGCAGATGCCAACGTTATCTCACGACCATACAATGGATCAAAATTAGGCTTTATTCCAGGGACATTTGAAACAGTAAATCAGCTTCTATCATTAATAAAGCGTACAGCCGGACTGCCTAACTTTTCCTTCAGAGAAATAAAAAATTCTGGAAAATACGAAATTTTATTTGGAAAACGTGAAGGGATTACGTTTCCAAGCAAGGAAATTCCAAGTATCCTTGGTTTTGAAGGAGTTCCTGATGGCAATGGTATCCATATAGGCTATAAAATGAACACGACTGCAGATAAACTAATGAAAAGTGACGACACAAAAGCTTATTATGGAGAGCTACCAGCGGATCTGTTGGCTGGTAAACACTTGATATTTGTATATGCAAACATTATTGAATATCAGTACGTGGGTGATGCCAAAGCGCCTCTTTTACGAGTCATTGATTCAAAACAGCGTCTAAAAAACGGTAGCGTTTGTGAAGTTGAACCAACACATAGAATAGTTTTTTCGAACTTGGATTACAAAAAGCTACTGACAAACACAATTCAATCCATTTCTATTGAGCTGCGAACAGAAACAGGTGACTTGGTTCCCTTCTCGGGAACAGGAAAAGTTCTCTTGACGTTACAATTCAAAAAGTTTTCAAGTTAAAATGGATTCATACTACGCAAATCAAGCAACTTCTTTGCCGCATTTTTCTGGATACCATCGACAAAGAGGTAGTGGCTTTGGAGCTTTGGCTGCGGGTATTGGCCATGTTGCTCTACCCTTAGCACGTCGATTCATTCTACCGACTGCCAAACGAATTGGAAAGGAACTGTTGAAACAGAGCGTTCCGGAGCTACTAGACGTAGTAAGCAGTAAAAAATCTCCAAAGCAAGCGTTCAAAAACACCATTTCTAATACAGTAAAAAAAAACAGACCGGCGGATCACGGAAAAGAACACTACGACAACGTAGACTAAGAAGTCGGTCAAAGAGCTCGTCTAAAAGGTCAACAGCATTAGTAAAACTGAAAAACATCATTTCCACTCGGAGGCCCTTGAAGAGAAGTCGGTCAGATTTTTTCGCCAAAGTTAAAGATGATCGCTAATTTGTTGCCAACAGAAGCAACTCACAGTTCTCTGGATTTAGTTGAAAAGCCAGCTCTCTTATTAACGTTTGATGGACGTTTCTGCCAAAAATTGGGGCCTGTCTACAGTCCAAATGGACCTATGTTAGAGTTTGATGTCTCTGGTGATCGAAATAATTTTATAGATTTACAAAAAAATTTTCTCGAAATCAAATGTAAAATTGTTCAGTCGTCTGGAGCTGATTTGAAATACGACGCAGGAGCTCCTGCTGACAAAGCGAAAACTGATGCTCCATACTTTTGCAACAATGTGTTACATTCATTGTTTTCTGATTGCACGGTATCAGCTAATGGACTGAAAATATCAAATGCTAACGGGAACTATGCGCACAAAAGTTTTATTGAGACCGAATTTTCTCACAACAAAGACGCAAAAAAGACATGGCTAGCATGTCAAGGCTACTCATTTGAAGAGAACCCAGGTACGTTATCAACAACAGAAATTGATCGGAGGAAAGAATTAGTTAGAAAATCAGCCGAATGCGCTTTTTATGGAAAAGTTGCCGTTGACTTCTTCACTTGTGATCGACATCTGCTTAGCGGTGTCACGCTTCGCATTGCTTTCAGACGCTCTATCGATGATTTTGTCATTATGTCCGATGACGCTGCAAAACACTACAAGGTTGAAATTTTAGAGGCCAATTTGTTTGTCCGCAAGATGACGCTAAATGATGATGTTATGTCAGCCATTGAAGAAACCTTGTTAAGCAGTCCCGCATCTTATCCCTACTTCGAAACCATAACAAAAACTTTTTTGGCTTCAGCTGGTCTCCATAGTTGGAAGCAAGAGGACATTTTCTCGCGGGAACCAATCCGCAGACTTGCAATTTGTCTAAACACTAACGAAGCGTTTTTAGGCAATAACCGACTCAACCCGTTTCATTATCGCAAATTTGGTCTCCAACAAATATATATTTACCGCAACGGACTGCCTGTAGCGGATAGTCCAATATCAACAGATGACGATAAACTTCTCTCTTTTAACGCAATATCCGTCTTGGCTTATATTGACAACGGTCATGGAATTAAACTGAGCGAGTATCCTAGCCATTTCCTTATGGTTTTTGACTTAACCAGCACGCAACAGGCGTCCCATGATTTCATACACCCCGAGCTGACAAACTGTTCAATAACTGTGGAGCTCAAGTTCTCAGCGGCTCTTCCAAACAACATTGAAATTTTTATAATTGGCGAAAAGACAAGTACAATTTACGTTGACAGTGCACGACGTCTGTCAAAAAACCATATATTAACAAACTAATGAACGAAGACGAAGTAAATGATTTAATTCAGCACTGCAAGCTACTGAAGCACAAATTTCTGGGCGTCTTTGCAGCAAACAATTTCCCTAAAGTTTTGCAACCAAATACATTTATAATAGTCAATGCATCAGCGTCTGACTATGCTGGAACACATTGGCTCCTATTATGCATAAAAAACGAGAATTTGATTTTTGCAGATCCTCTAGGGCAACCAATATTGTTCTATAAGGATGTATATCGAAGACTGGTTTCTACCCAAGGAGACGTTCAGCTATGTCAAGTTCTAGAAAACCAGCCCATTCAAAGTCAAGACTCAAAATTATGTGGACTATTTTGTATTTATATTGCTCATCTTATTTTCAGTTTTCAGCCCATTGTTAAACGTACTGATAATGATTTGATACGGTTTGCTCTTCATATGATGATGATCTAACACTACTAATGTTTGAAAGAAATTCAATTTTTTCAAAATTTAATTTCTTCATCCACAAAACGAATGAACAACAAATCAGTATCAATATTCAAATTTCCATACCCACTCACAAAAATATCCATAATCTGACAAAAAGCACCAGAATGGGGACCAGTTAAGATTGATTCAAATCTACGTAAAGTTTCACTACTGAAATTGTCAGTTTGAGTTTGTTTGCCCGGCAAAATCATGTTGTGCAATGACTTCTGCACCACCGTTGTTTTCACTGACTTCACAATATTTTCATTGTTTTTGTGTGAGTTTCCAGCAGTTTTGGTTTGAAGCAGTTGCTGTTGTGATGATGTAACAATTGTTGGTAAACGCTTCCGCACTGTTGCTGCAGACTCAGGTTTTTCTTCGTTTTTAATGTTGAAATCAACCGCTAACTTCAATTTGAAAAAGACATCGCCTTTTGTCTCCAAATCTGTTGCTGATGAAAACAAGTATCGAAAAATGGTGAAAAGACAAGATACGGGGAAAGGCTTTGTTTCGTTTGAAAATGTCATCGTAAGTTGTTGCTGCTTCTGATGCGTCTACCAGAACATGAAAATGGTTAGTAGATGTCGTTGTTGTCAACTGACAAAATGCTGAATCAAAATGAGAACACACTGCGAAAGTTTTCACGCTTGACAAATTAATTTTTTCATTAGTGACTAAAAATTTGAACTGTTTCTGAAACTGTTTGAAGTAACTAGGTGAACGTTCAAACATTGCTTCAACCATGACTTTTATGTTGAGCTAATTTTCGATTTTTTAGCAGGAGATGGTCCGTCAGTCTTCAATTTTGATTCTGCTTCTTGTGAACTGATTGGAAAAGTTTCCCTAATTTTTGGGCGCTTTTTTAATAAGTTTGTCAAATTCTTCGGTAGTCAGTGAGAGACGTTGTTGAAATTCGTAATCGTCGTCAACTTTCTTGAATAGTTTCAGAAACACATATGTTCCAGTCTTCTCATAAGTTTTGAGGGTGGCCCTGATTAGACGTTTTTCCGTCTTTGAAATATCATAATAACTGTCCCCAAACTCAGAATCTTTTGTGGCAGAAAACGGCATATTTCAAATTAGTCTCTTGTTATACTGATAACAGGTTCTTGTGAAATGCGATATAAAATTTAACAGACCACCTCGAGGAAACACTCACACCAAAGTGGCGCGGCAAGCTTGGATTAAACAAGTGTCGTCTCTGTCTTTAATTGCAAACAGGTTTACATGTGTGAAAATGCAGACTCGAAGTACGCCAGCGGCGTACTTGAGTCTGTTAATTCATTTTAACTTGGAAACCTTTCTGTAAAACACATGTTTGTTCAATTATTAACGTGTGCGTGGTCCATGGAATTTTATTGCAAAGAGAGTTCAAAGATCAAATTGATAAGAAGACATAAAACACGTGTCAGAAAATGTGGGCAAAAGGAACACTGAACATGTAGAAAACTACTATTCTATAAAGCACGTGTTTGTTCATATGTTAACACGTGCAGTAAAACACGTTAGGTTCTTGAAACTATATTACAATTAAGGCCAGAGATCAAATTGATAGGAAGCCGTGTATGTATATACACTAGGAAAAGTGGGCAATAAAAGGAAAATTAAATGTAGAAAAGTTGTGTGCATAAAACAGCTTAAACATAAACATGGGACATAGAAATATATATGTCGTTAAACATTGGTCTGGTGCACTGATAACAGCTAGCTTCAATAAGTTTGTCTTCCTGTGGGTAATATGCAAGGGATCAAAATCATAGTTAGTGGATTGAAAACAATTGTGACCCAAGGGAGTGCCTGAACCATAAAATCAAATCAGTTTTAACAACTACGACCAAGCATTAGTTTCCTCTGAAGCATTAGTTGCTCTCTATCTTTCAATCTCTTTCTTTATCTGATCTCGATAGCTTGCTTGAACAATTTTTGAAATTTTAAAATTTCAGAATGTCTTTTTATTTGCTCTCTGATTCTGAAGAGTCCTGGCAAAGGACTTTAGTATATCAGACTATGTACGAAAATTATGTTGTTTTTATTCAACATTATAAAGACTTTTCTGAAAAAAATTGGATTACATCAGACCGCTTCATTATACCAAAACCAATTATCGATTTTGTTGCCAGTTTACCGGGAAGAAACGTACCTGCCCATGGAAGTATTTTAATTTCTGGTGGTCTAGTGCCACTACAACAACTGCAATCGTGTGAGCCGCAAGACATTGCAACATTACCCGATGAGACAAAGCAACTTCTCTTCAAGTGTGATTGCGATTGTGTGCCACTATTCGAAAGCCAACTTGGAGCTCAAGATGCTCGTGACAATTTAGCCAGTCTTTGGGGCATTCAATTATCGCCTACATCACCAACAAGTTCTTCAGGGCAAAGCTTACCGACAACTCCGCTGAGTGACCCTAGCGCTACAACAACGCCTCAGAGCTCAAGCCCGTCCTTTTTCGCAGCACTCAGTAGAGATCAAGTTCCTTGGATATTTGGAATTGGAACGACAAGCCAAGAAACACCCAATACTACAATGCTTTCAGAGGCAAACTTTGAATCACCAAAAACACCAGTTCCAGAGAGCGATGGAGAAGATAAGACTATCACTCCAAACAATTTGGAGACGCCAAAAATATGCAGAGCACCTAAAAAAAGAAAGTCGGACTTTTCTCTCTCGGTGCTTTTTGAAGACTAAACTTTTTATCAGCTTCACCTTCTCTGCTTAATTTTAGAGCTTCCCATAATTTGTTTCTTTTGTGTAATTATATGTAGGCGTTTATTTGGTGTTTATACATGAAAAATTTGCAAAGATTTCAGTTTTTCTCAAATTGAACATGTTTGAACTTGTTCTCTGTCTTTTGAATTATCCCATAAGCAGGAACCTAGGAGAATTTTAGCCAATGAAAATTACGTTTAAAAATCAAGTATTAACTTTTGTTTAATTGTACTCCTTCATAGAGTGCTTTAAATTGGATTTTACAAAGTTATTCAACGTAAAACAGTAAGAATTAGTTGCTTCAGCATATTACATAAACCACGAAAAACAAAATCTTTACTAGTTTTTTTTTCTGGTTACTCAATTCATTGCATAGAGTTCTTCGGCTGCTGTGTTGAATAGCAACTAATACTATCAACTTGTCCCTAATAAGCACTATTGTAAAAACTAAATTTAAAAAAATCAAAAAAAAAATCAAAATTTTTTTGGAATGAAAAACCAACAATTTGTCATAAGATTTTTTCAAAATGTGTGTGGATGGATGGTTAGGTGTCATGTTGTAAAGCGTAACATTACAAGTCGCTCGTTTTGTAAAAAAAACTGACAGAAAGGCACTAAAGTAACTTAAAAGTGCCGAAAAAATAAAAAAAATTAGGTGAAAACTTTGAAATTGTACTATTTATACATCAAATGACAAGGTAAAACTATCGAAAACACGGTAAAAGAAGGATTTGGTATCATCAACTAATTGCCAGCCGGCTGTTTCGATGCTAAAAACTAAGATGTTTGAGAAAAAATTTTTGAGAAAAACAATAAAAAACGCTATTTTTTGCTGTTTTTTAACATATTAACAGTGACCTTTGACCCCAAAAAAGTGGGCACCAAAAATAGTTGGGATGAAACAACAAAGCAACTTCTCTTCGAGTGTGATTGCGATTGTGTGCCACTATTCGAAAACCAACTTGGAGCTCAAGATGCTCGTGACAATTAAGCCAGTCTTTGGAGCATTCAATTATCGCCGACATCACCAACAAGTTCTTCAGGGCAAAGCTTACCGACAAATCCGCTGGGTGACCCTAGCGCTACAACAACGCCTCAGAGCTCAAGCCCGTCCTTTTTCGCAGCACTCAGTAGAGATCAAGTTCCTTGGATATTTGGAATTAGAACGACAAGCCAAGAAACACCCAATACTACAATGCTTTCAGAGGCAAACTTTGAATCACCAAAAACACCAGTTCCAGAGAGCGATGGAGAAGATAAGACTATCACTCCAAACAATTTGGAGACGCCAAAAATATGCAGAGCACCTAAAAAAAGAAAGTCGGACTTTTCTCTCTCGGTGCTTTTTGAAGACTAAACTTTTTATCAGCTTCACTTTCTCTGCTTAATTTTAGAGCTTCCCATAATTTGTTTCTTTTGTGTAATTATATGTAGGCGTTTATTTGGTGTTTATACATGAAAAATTTGCAAAGATTTCAGTTTTTCTCAAATGGAACATGTTTGAACTTGTTCTCTGTCTTTTGAATTATCCCATAAGCAGGAACCTAGGAGAATTTTAGCCAATGAAAATCACGTTTAAAAATCAATTATTAACTTTTGTTTAATTATACTCCTTCATAGAGTGCTTTGAATTGGATTTTACAAAGTTTTTCAACGTAAAACAGTAAGAATTAGTTGCTTCAGCATATTACATAAACCACGAAAAACAAAATCTTTACTAGTTTTTTTTCTGGTTACTCAATTCATTGCATAGAGTTCTTCGGCTGCTGTGTTGAATAGCAGCTAATACTATCAACTTGTCCCTAATAAGCACTATTGTGAAAACTAAATTTAAAAAAATCACAAAAAAAAATCAAATTTTTTTTGGAATGAAAAACCAACAATTTGTCATATGATTTTTTCAAAATGTGTGTGGATGGATGGTTAGGTGTCATGTTGTAAAGCGTAACATTACAAGTCGCTCGTTTTGTAAAAAAAACTGACAGAAAGGCACTAAAAGTAACTTAAAAGTGCCGAAAAAATAAAAAAAAATTAGGTGAAAACTTTGAAATTGTACTATTTATACATCAAATGACAAGGTAAAACTATCGAAAACACGGTAAAAGAAGGATGTGGTATCATCAACTAATTGCCAGCCGGCTGTTTCGATGCTAAAAACTAAGATGTTTGAGAAAAAATTTTTGAGAAAAACAAAAAACGCTATTTTTTGCTGTTTTTTAACATGTTAACAGTGACCTTTGACCCCAAAAAAGTGGGCACCAAAAATAGTTGGGATGAAAAGGAGTGTTTCATTGGCATCCGCAGACAATGAGCTACAAAAACTCTCATCACACTCGTCAAATTTAGACTAATAATTAATGAGTTAATTAGCCCTTAATTAAGAGCTAATTAGAGCTTAATTAGTCAAATTACTAATTAACTTAAAAAAATGAAAATTTTTTGCAGATTTGTAATGCCCTTGCTATGCTTCGAGGTCGAAAAAGCTTCGAGGTCGAAAAACTGCTCCTTCACCGATTTCCAAAACATCTGGCCATTCATGTCCCATTAACATCTGGCATTAATTAGAACATCAACTACCTGATAAAAAGGAGTTAAAACCCTTTTTTTGCAGTTTTGCACTCCTCGGCGGCCCGATGTGAAGGTCTTTTCTGCGACCTGTCATCGAAAAAGGCTTTTAAAGCAAAAACATATGTAACTGTCATGTAATTCTCATGTTTTGACAATTTACGACTTGATTTACAGAAACTAATTTTTTTCTGATGATGCTGGAGCAGTTTTTTCAACGCGGTCCTCCGTTTCATGTTGCTGCAAGCATTTTTCATTCCCACAGCTTTTGCGTAGCGTTGCTATATCATCCACTTTCAAACATTAGTCAAACAGCGCCCTCATGTGTGATTTTATTCAAAAAGAACATGTTGAATTGCAAACCAATTACACCTTTTGACTGAAAAACTCATCACATTCTGTTTATCGGTTGCCCGCTCACCTATTCTCGCGGTATCTAGAGAAAAAAACTCAAAAAAAATTAGCTTATGGACTTAAAATTTTACAAAAATTCGATATAAAATAAGCCCGCCAAAACCGACCAATCAGGTTGTAGCATTTTAAAATTTCAAAATTGGCGCTCAAAGTACTCCATGGTCTACGTTTCGGCGAAACCCGAAAAACCATTTTCTGTTCTTTCGTTTCTCAAATTGAATTGTTATTACTCAAGCTAAAGCTTTCGTTGCTACTCAAGTTAAAATTGGTGTAACCTTGCCGTTATTGCGATTCTTCACTCAGTACAGCTAGCAATCGGACTAGACATGAACATCATTTCCACCCGGATGAACTTGGTTTACCCACTTACCAATGTTCATTATGCGAATTTACTTCGCGAAAAATCTCGAATCTCGAGCAACACATGAGGACCGAGCACTCGCGATTCACCAACTGTTGCCGCAGTTGTCATCTTGGGTTTAATGACCCTCACTTGTATGCTCAGCATATGAACTCTGTGCACTCTCTACCCGTGTTTGGCGAGGAGTTTGAACCAAGAGATACGCCGACGGAAAGTGCGTTCAACAGTCTCTTGCGAACGTTTGAGACAACTGACGCAGAGGAAGCACGTGACCTTGAAGCCTTCATGCGTGCACAAAAACCCAGAATCGGCAGCCTCATAAGTGAGCAGTTATGCCATGGGCCACAGAAGGTTCAGTTGTGTGCGAAACTACAGCTGATAAAGTACCATAATGACCAGTCTGATAATGCTGAAGATGAGCGCATCGAAACATACGCCAACTCACTTATGACTCCAGTCTACGCAAACGGTCTCACGAATACAGCCTACTGGGGAATGGTCGAAAAAATGGTGAGCGTTTTAACGACATTTGCGTCGATGGGTAGTGGATGGGTACTCGAAAAAGTGCTGAAAGTTGATGTGAAATTCGCACGTTTCAGACCAATTCGCGGCTGGTCCTATATTGCTTTGCCGACTAAAATTGCCAATTGTCGCGGTCTGCTCAACATTAGAAATCACGAAGACCAGCAGTGCTTCAGATATTGCTATGTAGCAGCATATCATCTGCATCATGGAATAAGTCTGGACAGAGTTGGTCAGAACTACCAAACTGCCAAAACATCCCCAACCACTTACAATCAACCGAGAATTCATCAACCATTAGGTGAATTCGATATGCCTATGGGCTTTGAGGATATTCCTGAATTCGAAAAACTGAATGATGTTCAAGTTAATGTGTTTGGCTACGAAAACGGACAACTTTTTCCTCAAAATTTCGTCATACGAATCTGAATTTGTAATTGATTTACTTTTGTTGTATGATCACGATCATCACTGTACTGATTACTCACCTTGTAAAAGTCGTTTGCTATGTGCGACGTATTGACTTTCGCTGTTGTTATCGGATCTGTCGAAATTGCTTTTGGATATGTCGAGAAGGCCTCGAAAGTTACAATGTGCACATGACTAACTGTGGCAACAACGCTCCCGCAGTTATTCACATGCCTTCAAGCGATCAAAATTCATACAAATTTACAAACCTCTCTGCAACTTGGTTCGTACCTTTAGTAATATACTTCGACTTTGAGTCCTTCCTTAGACCCGTGTCAGGATGCAAAGGACCTAGTAGCAGAGCATTTACACAAGTAAAGGAGATTCATGAACCGTGTGTGTTTGCGTTAACAGTAATTGATCACCACTCTAGCAAACCAATTTTTTACCAAGTTGACAGTATGAGGACTGTATGGCTAATTTTGTGAAAGTGCTATACAAGCTTGCAAGAGATATCCACAAGCGAAAGAGAAAATATCCGTTTTTCAAAGCCGACAGGCGAAGTTTGGACAAATCTCAAGCTACACAATGCTGGATTTGTGAGAATCCGTTTTCAGAAGTCGAAGATCCAGAAAATTCGATTGACTTAGACCATTGTCACTATAGTGGCAAATTTCTCGGGTGGGCGCATGAAAAGTGCAACCGAGCAAGGAGAAACATCAATTTCATTCCTGTTGTAGGTCATAATATACAAATTGTGACCTACACCACATTTGCCTAGCTCTGAACAACTGTGAACCAACAACGACCATCAGCGTTATACCAGCCACGGACGAAAAATACATATCTATTACCTTTGGTGTGCTCATTAACATATTTGTTAACGAAAAAGGGACAACAGTGAAGGTGTATGAATATCTAAGGTTCATCGACTCCTACAAAATGACGACTAGCTCACTTGAAAAACTCGTGGAAATACTCCCGGAGAATTAATTTGAAATAATGAAGTCAATGTTTGCGACCGTCTCGGGTGAAAATATCCAGCTGCTAAAACAGAAAGGCTACTATCCCTATTCTTATATGAGTAGTCGTGCCAAGTTCTCTGACACACAACTACCACCACTAGAAACGTGGGGAAATACCTTAGACGGTGGCAATGTGAATATTACAGAAAGTAATTTAGCTCATACAAGCAGGATGTGGGATATTCTTGGCTGTGGAACACTTCAAGATTACCACGACGCTTACTTAAAATTAGACTGTGCACTATTAGCCTGCGTCTGCGAATTTCACAGAGAATTGAGTTTTATTACCTATAAGTTGGACTGCATGCACTTTTTCACGTTACCCAATGTGGCCAAAGAGGTTTCTTTGAGGATCTGCAAAGCAAATGTCGAGTTATTGACAGAGCGAGAACATCTAGATATGATCGAGCCTGCAATCCGCGGTGGCGTCACCTCTGTCTACGAAAACCGGCGCTTCATTGCTAATAACCAATACATTCCAAACTACAATAGCACAGAAGATCATCAATTCGGCTTCTGTGTTGATGCGAACAATTTATACGGAGGAGTGATGCAACTTGAAAAACTCCCCCTCTCAGAGTTCGCATTCAACACAGAAGTCACAATTCAAGAGATCCTAGACACACCTGACAACGCCAGCGTGGGATTCTTTGTGGAGGTCGACCTTTCATACCCACCAGGATTGCATGACGATCACCGGGATTTCCCCCTGGCCCCTACCAAGGACATCGTTGAAGAGGAGTGGTTGGGAGAGTACCAACTTAACTTAAAAGAGTAGCACAACCTCCCCACATCAAAAGTGAAGAAATTATTACAAACGTTTTTTGATAAGTAGAGATATGTGGTTCATTACAAATTGCTCAAACTGTATATTGAACTTGGTTAATGAACAACGCTGTATACGGCAAAACTGCGAATCTAAGCGACGCCGCAGTAAAATTACAATCACGCGTAATGCTGAACAAGTGCTGAACGTAGTGTCTAAGTTCGAATTTGACCGCTACATGATATTCGGGGAAAACATGGCTGCTTTGACTACTCGCCCAAAATCTCTCTTTTGGAACACTCCGACAATTGTGGGAGCCACTATCTTAGATTTGGCGAAATATCACATTTATTATTTCCACTATTGGGTCATGCGTCCAAACTTTGACTGTCGCCTTTTATATAGTGATACGGACAGCCTCTTATATTCTCTTCAAAGTCCAGACCTCTACAAGGAACTATCAGAAAAGCCGCAGTCAGTTCTGAGCCATTTCGATTTCTCAAACTACCCGTCTGATCATTTCTTGTTTAATGCCGGTAACAAGAAAGTAGTCCTTAAGTTTAAGGATGAATTCGCCGGCGACTACATTACCGAATTCATCTGCTTAAAGCCAAAGCTATACTCCATTCTGTCAACAAGTAAGTTTATTCTCTTTGAAATCAATAATATTAGTTTTACTATAAATATACATATATATAGTTGGTTAGTAAACATCTGGAAGTTGTTAGTATGTATTGTTATTATATAAGGGGTTAGTAATCTTTTCAGGTTGTAGAAAACTCTCAGCAAAGGGAGTGACGAAGGCTTTGCAACAACATCTACGACATGCAGACTTTGTGAATACCCTGCTGTCAGGCAACAGTGTACGTGCAGAGAACACCCGGATGGTTTCTGACCACCACTCGTTGCGCACTGTAACTACAAACAAAATCTGCTTGTCAGCGTTTGAGAATAAACGCTACATACTACCCGATGGCATAAAGACCCTCCCTTTTGGCCACTATGAACTGGGCGATTATGCTATAGATGAAATAAATTGGAGTGACGACGATGTGGAGTGGGATTATGAAAATTCTGGCAATTTTAGTGACTTACAGCTCAGCTAAGTTCGAGTCCTGAGTGGGATAACAGTTTCGTTGTGCCACAATCGTCTCCAAAAACCAACACCCAAAGCTCCAACACATGGCAGCCACCCGACCCTGGTTTTCTAGCTGCTGAATTGATAAACGATTCGGATATTGGGAGCAGTGATTTAGGTGATTTTGATGCAAGTTCGGATGAAAATTCCAGTCCCGATAACCCGTTTATTAATCTTGAAGCAGAGGAAGCCAGTGAAAGTGAACCAGAAGAACCAGTATTTAAAACTGCAAGGCGTTAT
The DNA here is from genome assembly GCF_964194025.1 of Convolutriloba macropyga. Classification (NCBI taxonomy): domain Eukaryota; kingdom Metazoa; phylum Xenacoelomorpha; order Acoela; family Convolutidae; genus Convolutriloba; species Convolutriloba macropyga. Next base: position 828,096 of record NC_134479.1, read on the forward strand.
TAGACAGTGTAATTAAATTTAATAGCGCAGAAAAGCGCACGCAAAACTGTACAAGTCTTGATTTTGCATGGAGTTAAGTATTTGGTTTTAATTTAAATTGATTGAGTGTTTTGAAAGCGCTAACACTACTGAGAAAGCGGCGAGACAGAAAGATTGGAATAAAGCGAAAGGAAAGGTTTTACATGTACAAACCATTCAATCCCCCCTAACCTAATTCCCACTCATGACCACTCCCTATATTCCCATGTTTAGTGTCGCATGAATACCCCCCCCCCCCTCTTAACGCTCTTATTATTTACTACTCACATTTTCATGATTTTTGAACTCAAATTGGAGTAGTGATTTTGGTCACGCCGAAACAGGAAATGGAGCGAAAAGCGATTGGTTTTGCGGCGTGAATTTTTTTCGCTCTAATTTTAAAGAAGAGTGAGAAAAACGGTGTTTGAACAAAAATTCGGTTTCTCGGTAGTGGTTTTTTGTTCACATGCGGCAATTTCACTCTATTTTTTACTGTTTTTTTCAATTTTCTGGATCGGATTTTTTTCTAGATGGTTTTCCCAATCCATTCACAGCTCATTCTAGGCCTTGTTTTTTGTTTGAATTAAATTTTCATTTCTCGCTAGTGGTTTTTTTTTGTTCACATGCGGCATTTGACATTGATTTTCTGTTTTTTTTATTTTTTCATCTGATTTCTTTTAAAATGGTTTTCTCAATTCACTCATAGTCCATTCTAGGTCTAGTTTTTCTGTTTAGTCAATGAAAATTCTTTGAATTGTACGTCAAGACTCGTCCTGCTATGTTTTTTGTTTCGTCGTCTGACGCTCTTTTTTCGTTTTACATTTGTTCACACAGCAAAGCTGAAAAAGTCAAATTTTCAGAATGACTTCTTCCTCTCACTAACGGCATTTGCGCGCGTGACGTTGTTTCTCACTCGCTTTAGCAAAAGTTTTTAGGTTATCTGCGTGATTAGATTTTGATCATATGTGACTTACTCACTCAATAAAATGACTTTTGCACTTTAAAACTTAAGTTTAGTTTGAATTTGTTTAAGGTCAAAGGAACTCATTTGTGCAGTAAAGGTCCCTAATAAGAGGCTTCTGTGGAATGAATTTTAATAAGCGTTATTAATGTATCGCTGAATGTTTTTTACCTAGTTTTTTTGAGCGGCGTCGATTTTTATTCAATTTAGATCTGTATCTGTTTCTATCTCTATTATAAGGCACGCAGGTCTGTTCTTTCGCAGCTATTCCGGCAATCTGCCGGCTATGTTATGAAAATATGCATGCTCCACTGCATCATGTCTCTCATTAAAGGAACAGATTGGCCTGCCTCATTTAGGTCTAAGGCTTTTTCTTCCGAAAACAATGTGGAGGAACTATACTCAAATGGGTTTTTTGTTCGGTCAGTTTTGCACGATCGATAGGTTCATCGTAGATTTCTTGAGTGGTATCATTAGAAAGCCCGTCCAGCGTTGAATTTATTTTTAAAAAGATTTTTTGAATTTCGTTTTTTCCACGGAGTTTCGTGAACATTTTTGAGTGATTAATTGCTCTTGAACGAAGTTCATAGCAATTATTGTAAACGTGTGTGTCTTTTTTATGCAAATTTTTCGCTTGACGATTTTGCGGTTTTCTTCTAGAACATTCTTTGACTTCTCAAGTGACTTTTTCACGCTTTTGTTCATCATTTTTGAGTGATCTCTATTGCTCTCACTCCCAAGTAAAGCTTGTTGCTAATATATAATCGGTTGCAGTATAGCAAATATAAGGGACTCATAGCGCAGTGGTTAATGTGGGTGGCTATGGATCGGGAGGTCAATGGTTCGAATCCCGTTGGTGGCAAGGATTTTCGCACCCATAATAAAAATTGATGTGAACTACAGACCCTGAGTTAAATTGCCTCGCCTTTCGTTCAAGATCAATTCTTCCGACATTTGCCGGTTTATGTTTAAGTTTTTGGTCACGCGTGACTTACCTCACTCTGAGGTCAAGTGACTGTTTGCCGCTCTAATTTAAGGTTTTTTATAGCAGCTAATAGAAGGCTAATTAAGAAACATGAGATTAGTTAAACACATTCTTAATCAAATTATTACATCTCATTATTTAATAACAAAAATTAATTGCTCTCAAACTAAATTTGTAGCAATTATATTATACAAATTTTGGTCGGACCCATTCGAATTGTCGTCATCAAAAACGGGATAAACAGGTAGCGCCCAGCGTGCATTAAGTTCTCTTAGAGCCTTTCAGCTCACTAGTCTCCAAGTATGCAATTCACAGAAACTTTTGGAGACTTACACTTATGGTGTGAGGGGCGAAGGACTGTTCTTAGAGGTTGACCCCCCCACCACTACAACAACCCCCTCACTTAAACCCCCCCCCCCCCCCCCCCCGAATCCCCATCCGAATCGTTCAGGCCGTTAGGGCCCCGTGCAGCCAAAGACCCTCTTCCACTGTTTCCCTCCAACACCCCCCCATCAGCTGCACTCACTTCACGCCTCCGAAGCAAACCTCTCGCCAGTCGTTTGAGAGCAATTCGCCTGACGTTAGTCGGTTATGTTTGGTCTTTCTTTTTGAGACCTACTATCTTTTTACAGCAGATATCCGAAGCTTTTGCGATTATTTTCTGGCAATGTACCATCAATGTTCTGCTAATCTAACTCAATATGCAAAATCCATAATTTTTTATATACTGACTTTTTAAATTCATTTCTATAGTTTTTGAAGCAATTACGTGCTCCTAATGGACGAACAGCATTTTCAAGGCTAGTTTTGGTTTAATCGTTGTCTTTTACAAGCCAAAAAATTTAGGATTGTAATCAGTCGCTCTCTTTTAAGTTTTTTTCCATTTTTTGCTTTTTCTCAAAGCAATTATGAAGATTGTTAATTACAGAACATACCTTCTCGAATCACGGCTTACTAAGTCCAATTGGCTTCCTAATGAGTTTCACGGATGCCTATCTAACTTTTCAGTCGAAAGCTTATGATCGTTTTGATTTTTTAAGTTACTTGTTTTTAAAATGTACAATAGACTATTGAGTTATGAAAGTTTTTTTTCTTTTTTTGGTCAACTTGTAGCTGAAGATCAGCAAAGACAGGTTGCATGTTATTTCTGATGGATTAGAGTTTAATGTTTTTTTCGGTTTTTTGTTTTCAGAAATTTTTGGACATTTTCACTTCTTTGAGGTTCTTTTTATTTTGTGACATTATTGACCCATTGAAGATCTGATTTTTCAATGATTATATCATGGTTTTATTGGCTGCGACACCAACTACTACTAGAATTCGCAGAATTTTATTTGTTTTTGACGATCTTTTTGTAGTCGTTTGAAAAACTTACAGGTCTACATGACCTCCTATGGATTAGCAAAGGAAGAGAAAATATTTACTGATTTCAGTTGATCGCTACATTTTTTTTGTCCTTGAAATCAATTTTGTTTGAAAAATGACCTATTTTTAGCTTTGCACTTTCCTGATATTTTTTGTCTAATCTTCACCTAGTCTCATTTTTGCCTGGACTCTAACAGACGTCACATGTCACATTAATGGTGTTCAAAAAAGGCAAAATTGATTACATCTTATTTTTTTCATGAATAGATTATGGTTTTAACGGCTTCAATACTTCTTGCAAAGTTTAATAGGATTTTGGTTCTTCGTCTGTTTTTGTGTCAATTTGTTTTTTTGCTGTATTTGTCGCTTCTATGTTGGTATGATTGAAGATAAACGTATTGAAAGATTTTAGTTGATATCTCATGGGTTTCATTATCTGAAATTGTTTTCAAAAAATATATTTGCCGTTCGTGTTCTTTTTTGTCTAGCTGTTACTGGGTGTCACTAAGGACTGGTTCAATAGATTTTTTTTATTGAATTAGAAAACTAATTTGTTTAGTTTAGTTTTAATTGACGCTATTTTGACTGTTATTAATTGCTCTCAAACAAAGTTTAGCAATTATATTAGTCCTGCTGGTCTTTTTTGAATGCGATTTTTCCCTTTAACGATTTTTGTTTGACCCATTTTTCATCACCAAAAACGGGATAAACAGTAATGCCCAGAGTGTTTCAATTTCTCTTAGAGCCTTTCAGCTCACCAGTCTCCAAGTATGCGATTCACAGAAACCGTTTAGAAGGGCGGTTCTTAGAGGTTGACCCCCCTCGCAACACCTCCCCTCCACATCAGTTCTCACTTCACCCCCAATCTCCACTCCTACACAAAAAACCCGCAATTCCCCCACTGGTGCCCACACCCCCTCCCCCTCCACATCAGCCCCTCGCTGCGTTCAGCTCACGCTCCTTTAATTAAGCTAAAGCTAGCCTCATTTAACCGGGGCTAGCTACTGACGAAGCCAGCTGGTCGTTTGAGAGCAACTCGCCCGACGTTAGTTGATTATATCCAAAAAAATAAACATTGTGGTGGATGTAACGAATGTTTTTTGTAATTTGATTTTGTTTTTGTGTAGTTTCGTAATATCAGCCGAAATATAATGTGGAATTATTTGCTTTACTAAGTGATTTGAGTTCGAAGTGTTATTTTTTATTCGTAATTATAACAGAATATTTGAGTTTTTCTTTTCATCTGTTCTTCAATTGGTAGACAATTACGACAAAAATGTGTATGAGCGGGGTCGGAACATTGTGTGAACACTACTGTGACTCTTTGTTTACTACTACAATGAATTTAATCTGTAGAGATACGCCATTTCCCGAAGTTTTAGAGAGTTTAGTGTAGCCAGTAGTTTTCATAACTTTGATTGTATTTTTTTCCAAAAACAGTTAGTGATTTTTCAAGTTTTGCAAATAAAGTTTTTTAATGGTCTTGTCATTTATTATTTTTTTGTGGACAGGTCTCATAGGTTGCTAATAGTAATTTTGCTATTGGAATTAATTGTTCAAAGCTATTTTTTCTATGACTTTGGTTTTAAGAAATTGTGCACTTTGTTGCACAATTTCTTATTGTGTACTTTGTTGACTTCTAATAGGCTCATTAATAGCAAGTCTCATTGGAGACTAATGAGTCAATAGAATTAATTGTGTGATACCATAGCTGCTGCAATCTGTGATTTTTACGTTATTTGTTTTCAAAAAGTTTTTGCTAAGTTTGTATTAGCTTGTTTTTTGGTGTATTATTTTTTAATCTCTTCAATGGACAACTTCACGTGGAATAGAAGAATCTATTTATTTGCTTGGGTTTACACAAGTCCTATTTTTATTTTGGCTTCATTTCAAAGATTAAAATCGTTTTTGCCTTTTTTGTTGTTTTCTTCGGGTCATGCTGAGTCTCAATAATAACAGCCTTCTTTGCCTTTCTTGTGTGGAGTAATGTTGATCAACTGTTAGGGTCCAAATTGTATGTGGCTTTTCTTTGACTGAGATACCGTTTGTTTTGGAAATGTTACCGTGAATTGGGGAGCCTTGCCTTCATTTGTATATCTAATCTTTTTTGGCCTGGAAACTGATAATAGGTATTTTATCACTTTTAAAATTTTATGGTATTAGTGTTAAGGATTTTAACATGTTGTTTTGTGGTCTTTTTACTTTGAGGCTACTGAGTTTAAAATTTTTTGCTTAAATAATATTTCTTCAAATTTCGACTTTTCTTTGACGTTCATTGATTTTCTACCAGGTTGTTGTATTCTGTACTCACTCTTAAGATGCGTGAGCTCAATATATCCGGAAGGGGGTATTTTATCGTTGACTCCTAAAACACTAAATTTTGGGAAACAGAATTGTTTTAACTTTTATTTTCCGCGTTTGAAGTTATGGTCTTTGTTAACTATTTTAGTTTGATGTTGCTGTAGAATTTTAAATTATCAGATCATTAGTTAATTCAGTTCTTTATTTTGCTATTCCGGAGTTTTCATTATTTTTTTAAAATTCTAGAATTGGATTGTGCTGGGGCTGTCTTTTTTGGTGCAATTCTTCGCAAAGTTTTTTGAACAGCTTCCAAGGAACCTCCTCTTCGAAATAGGTTACTGCATCGTTTTAAGTGGCGATGGAACTGCTTTCAACAGTATAATGTCACGATAAAACGTGCAATTTTTGATAAAACGTGCAATTTTTCTAAGAAGTTTTTACAGCTGCGAAGCTGTAAGCTGAGCGAAGCTATATTGCGGTGCTCTCGGTTTTTTTTGTTTCGTCGTCTAACGCTCTTTTTTCGTTTTACATTTGTTCACACAACAAAGCTGAAAAAGTCAAATTTTCAGAATGACTTCTTCCTCTCACTAACGGCATTTGCGCGCGTGACGTTGTTTCTCACTCGCTTTAGCAAAAGTTTTTAGGTTATCTGCGTGATTAGATTTTGATCATATGTGACTTACTCACTCAATAAAATGACTTTTGCACTTTAAAACTTAAGTTTAGTTTGAATTTGTTTAAGGTCAAAGGAACTCATTTGTGCAGTATAGGTCCCTAATAAGAGGCTTCTGCGGAATGAATTTTAACAAGCTTTATTAATTTATCGCTGAATGTTTTTTACCTAGTTTTTTTGAGCGGCGTCGATTTTTATTCAATTTAGATCTGTATCTGTTTCTATCTCTATTATAAGGCACGCAGGTCTGTTCTTTCGCAGCTATTCCGGCAATCTGCCGGCTATGTTCTCAATCTTTTGCCAGCCTCAGGGGCTAGAAAACCTCCTTTAGAGTGTAATACTAATAATGGTTTACTGCCTTGTTTTGATTGATAATGGAATTGTTTTCAACTTTTTACTTACATGAATTTTTGCAATTATTTGATAAAATTTGCTCTTTTGTTCAAGGTTGTGAAAATACGTTTTTGTACATTTTTCTTGCCTCATCGGCCAAGTAACCTCCTCTAGGGGTTTGATAGTTTGTTACTGCATATCTTCTAGGGGCCACGTAATGGTTTTCAACATTTCTATATTACTATTTTTGCTAGTTTTGTTTTTAATGTTTTTTTTATCTAAAAAATGTTTCAGATAAATTTTTTTTATCTGAAAAATATTCTCGTTGATAGTTGATCGATCTTCATGAGCCAATGAGATTTTGTATTCTGAAATTGGATACTGAATAGCCTCTGGAAACAATTGAATGGTTCTGAGGATATTAATAGTGCCAATTTAAAAGTTTGAAATTGTTTCCATTTTTTATTTTTTGTCATTTTCTGAGTTTATCGAACTTTACGGGCCGATGATTTTTTTAAAGTCCTGCAGACGAGTTACTGGACAGATTGTTGACCACTAAACCTCTCGCGACTTGTGCGTGGTGTTGAAGGGCGTAGTTAAATTGTCAAATTTGGCCTTAAGCTAAAAGCTTCAAGATTTATAGCAATGATCATATTTTTGTTTAGTTTGATTATTTTAGTTTAACTTTTGAGATTGTTTGTTTTTGCTGGAATTGTTCAATTTATCTGCTGGTCAGGTACAGTAGTTCTAATTTTTTCATTCAATTTTTGGATTGTATTTCAGGACTTTTACTGCTATGTTTTAAATCATTTTTTCGCCATTTTCGTTCCCCAGAAGTCACAGTTATCGCCTTTGATTTCTGACTTACATCGCTCTCTGTTTTCACTGAATGGAATTTAAAATTCATTCAGCTATTTTACACAAACATATTCAATGTCAAAAAAGCAAAATCAAACGATACAGTATAAGTCAATAAAGCTAGGACACATCGACTTGTTTCATGAAGTTATAAAGTTCCTCAGAGCATGCTGCTAATTGCTGTTAGTATTAGGCTTATTGTCTTCCAATTATTAGGCTGAAGGTACCAAATTTATTGGCTCTAATAAAACAGACCAAATCAGGACACTTTTTGACAAATAGAAAAAATCAAAAGGGCGTTTTTTTTCGGTTGCGAGATTTAAGCTGTTGATCACACACATTTTTCGCCAAAGTGTCCTTAGATTTAGCATTGGTTGTTTTATATCAGTTTTTGATTTTAAAAAATTAATTTAGTTTTTGGAAAAAAAAGGCGTATGAGTAGATGCGCTTTTTGTAATCGAAAGTGTGAGTTGCCATCTAGCCTGTGAATGAAAGTTATCAGCTAGTGTTAAACGATTATGATTTTTGGAGGATTTTACATTTGCAAACGTTATTTTGATTGAACCAAATGTTGCAATTCCTTTTTGATGTAACCAAATTAGGTAATTGTTAAATAAATTTGGTTCTGATTATAGAGGATCTAGTTCTGTAATTTTATGACCATTGTAACACTTTTTATGCCACGTAGTACTTTCATAGCTGCAAAAGGAGCTTGCGGTGATCTTTTCACCCCGAAGAGATTAAAGCAGCAATTTGTTTTATATCTTCATGTTGCTCTCCAGTTGCTTTTATGTGCGTGACGTAGGATACAAGGCAAAACTTGTTAAGTTATACCCGAATTTTTGTTGAGAAAGGTGAAACTTGTCAGTTAAGATTTTCTGGAATTTAGACGTGCACAATTACAAACCTTGAAATGACCACTTCAAAGTATATGTATATATTATAGCTGCGAAGCTGTAAGCTGAGCGAAGCTATATTGCGGTGCTCTTGGTTTTTTACAATTCCAAGAATTTGAATTGTATTGGGGCGCTGTCTTTTTTTAATTTCTGTTCACACATCTTCATGATTTTTGAAGTCCATTTCGAGTAGTGATTTTCGTCACGCCGAAACAGGAAGTGGAGCGAAAAAGCAAGTGGTTTTGCGGCGTGAATTTTTTTAACTCGAATTTTAAAGTGGAGCGAGAAAATGATGTTTAATAGAAGCCGTCGGCCTTTCAATGGCTATTATTTATGCGCTCTCCTTTTTTTAAAATTCGCTTTACCTTTTGATCACGTTCTACGTAAGTAACGATTTTCACGATCAACGGCGGCTATTTTCCGGCAATTTGTCGGGTATTTTCATGATTTTTGAAGTCAAATTAGAGTAGTGATTTTGGTGACGCCGAAACAGGTATTGGAGCAAAAAAGCGAGTGGTTTTGCGGCATGAAATTTTTCACTCTAATTTTATAGTAGAGTGAGAAAACACTGTTTGAACAAAAATTCGCTTTCTCGCTAGTGGATTTTTTGTTCACATGCGGCAGTTTCACTTTGATTTTTGCTGTTTTTTCGACTTTTTGGATCTGATTTTTTTCGAAATGGTTTTTCCAATCCATTCATAGTCCGTTCTAGGTCTAGTTTTCTGTTTAGTCAATGAAAATTCTTTGAAATGTACGTCAGGACTTGTTCTGCTATGTTTTTCAATTTGATTTCATGCCGGACCCATTTTTTGTCTGACCCTTTTGACTTTCGTTCTCAAAAACGGGATAAACATGTAGACCCCGGAGGGCATTAGGAACTGTTAGAGCCTTTTAGCTCACTAGTCTCTAACTATGCAATTCACCGAAACAGTTTGAGACATAAGCTTTGGTGTGAATGGCTGTTCTTAGAATTTGAATCATCCCCCGCGTCCTCAGTCACCCCCCCTCCCTATGTTTTTTGTTTCGTCGTCTGACGCTCTTTATTCGTTTTACATTTGTTCACACAGCAAAGCTGGAGTCAAATTTTCTGAATGACTTTTTCCTCTCATTAACGGCATTTGCGCGCGTGACGTCATTTCTCACTCGCTTTAGCAAAAGTTTTTAGGTTATTTGCGTGATTAGATTTTGATCATACGTAACTCACCTCACTCAGTAAAATGACTTTTGCACTTTAAAACTTAAGTGTAGTTTGAATTTGTTTAAGGTCAAAGGAACTCATTTGTGCAGTATAGGTCCCTAATAAGACTTTTCTGAAGAATGAATTTTAACAAGCTTTATTAATTTATCGCTGAATGTTTTTTTACCTGGTTTTTTGAGCGGCGTCGATTTTTTTTATCAATTTAGATCTGTATCTGTTTCTATCTCTATTATATGGCACGCAGGTCTATTCTTTCGTAGCTATCCAGGCAATCTTCCGGCTATGTTATATATATATATAATATATTATATATATATATATATATATATATATATATATATATTATAATATATATATATATATATATATATATATATATATATATTGAATCTCAAGCATGTAAATTCGAATAACCCCAAAGTTAAAGTTACATGTTGTAATATAAATCAAACATACTACATCTTTCCCTTGAATAACTAAATATAATAAAAAAACTAAGGTTCAGTTTCTAGTTTTCGTCATTTATTTTATAGAAATAAACTTTTAAGGCCGTCCTTTTTTTGTCCATTGGAACTCGTTCGTGTCTTTCTTTGCTTCTCTTGCTTTAATTCTTAAAATTTTTTAAATTTTAAATATATATATCGCTTAGTTGAGTTTCTTTAGGACACCCATTTCAAGGTCAATTATAGTTTTTTTGGATCTATTCTTTTTCGGCCCCACAACTTAGTGAGCATAAGTTTTTTATGACCCCCAGGCGCGCGTGCTATTTTCTTACATAGTAACGTGCTATATAACAACATATAATTTGTAACCGGGGTCATAAAAAGCACTGGGGGCGAAACAGAATATATCCGTTTTTTTAATTACTTGTGAACGAAGTTCATAGCAATTATTGTAAACGTTTTGGTCTTTTTTATGCGAATTTTTTGCTTGAACGTTTTGCGTTTTTCTTCTAGAACATTCTTTGACTTCTCAAGTAATTTTTTCACGCTGTTGTTTCATTTTTGAATGATCTCTATTGCTTTCACTCTGAAGTAAAGCTTGTTGCTAATGTAAATTCGGTTGTAGCAAAGCAAAGACAAGGGCCTGGTAGCCGATTGAGCAGTGCATCTGGTTATGGATCGGGAGGTCATTGGTTCGAATCCCGGCGGGGGTAAATGTTTTTCAACCCGCTTGTTGTCGGAGGGTAATTCTTCCGACATTAGTCGGCTTTTTAACAGCAGTGAATTTGAACTGTGAGTTTTTAATGGCTCTGATAGCTATAGTTGAGTAGAGCCATATTTGACCGCTTGTTGGTTTTTAAAATCGAATTAAGTTGATTTTTATAGGCAAACTGTTTTTTGGAGATCTATTTGCAGATTCAATGTTTTTGAAGTCAAATTAAAGTGTCGAAATCAATCTTGCTGGAGCAGGAATTGAAACAAAAAGAACGCTGTTTTTAGCCGCGTAGTAATTTGTTCAATTTGACTTCTGTTACTGCTTTTTTTAATAGTTTTTTCTAAATTCTTTTTAATTGCTCTCAAACCGATTTCGTAGCAATTATATTATGTTCAGAATTTTTAGCTATTTTAATTTATTGCATGCCTGATATCTTTTTCAACTTTTAGCGTGCTTTTTTTGTTAAGTTTTTTAGTCACATATGCCACACTTAGCTTTTTCCCGGCAGCTTTACAGTACTTTAGTGATAATCATTTGAAGCTCTTATTTCGTTTTGAAGCTATTTTATGTAGATGTGTAAATTGCAATACAATGAGAGAATTTGAATGAAACTTAGATAAAGTGAGTGGTAAAGCCAAGCCCATCGATATTCTTTGCTACTATGACAGCACAAGAGTAAGTGTAAAAAAAACGATTTTAAAATGAGATTTTAAAATGAGATAAAACGATTTTAAACGATTTTAAAAAAAACGATTTTAAAATTAAAAACAATCTTATAATGGTATAATTTGCCGCCCTCATTTTCTCAGCTGGCTAATATTGAGCTGCTAATTGAGTTTTATTGTGTTGTAGTCTTTTTAAAGGTCTTTTCACGCATTTTCATGGTTTTTGAAGTGAAAATGGACAAGTGATTTCAGTCACTTCGAAACAGAAAAATATAGCAAAGAAGCGATTGGTTGTCCGACGTGAAACTTTTTCACTCTAATTTTAAAGTGGAGTGGTGAATTTTATGGCAATTTCACTTTGATGTTTAATGTTTTTTCGATTTTCGTAGAATAAAAATTTGTTAAGCTCTACCTCATTAAGTTGCATGAAGTCTTTGACTTTTGAGTGAAGTATTTTCGGCTTCCTTGGGCTAGTCTTGGCTCATTCTGCTCAAAGTGATTTTAAAAAGCAGTTGCTCAGCCAACCAATCTAAAATAAACGGAGTCATTAAAAAACCAAATTGAAAATAGAAACTGTATAAAACCATAAAGCCCAATTTCAGATGCCCTCTCCTCGAACTTTTTTTCTGTAACTCTTAGTTACCATCTCTATTGCTTAGTTGCATTGATACTAGCTCTTGTATCATCTCACAAGAAACAGGAGAATATCTAACTACGGAATGAATTAAAATATCGCGTTTTAAAACTGTTTTTGTACAAAAATCAATTTTTCTGGTTTTTTTTCCAATCCCAATGGGGGTTAGGGGGATCAAGGGCGGGTATGTTCCGGAAATGAGATGTTTCAAGTTTCGTTCTTTCCAGTGGTATTTGTAGACTATAGGACTGCAAAGTTATGTTAAAATAAACCGCCCATGTGTTTCAGTGGTTCCTCTGTTGGGACCGAGTTCTTGTGTTGTAATCGTGGACATTAATGCCAACTCGAAACCACCCCCGAAGGAGACGAAGAGGAGGAGGAGTTTCCTCAGGGTGGGGGCAGGGAAGAACTCTTCAGCCTCCAACATGTCATCGACTGCGAGGAGGAGACTGAGGCTGGGCGATTTGAAAGAGAGCCACAACAGACAGTCGTTCGAGATATATCAGTCTCACAGTTTCAGGCTGGTCTCTATTAATTGTTGGTTCATTTTTGTGCAGTTAGGCTAGAATTCATCTGAATGAATACGGCCGATGTCTGCCTTTGCCAATATTAGTTTCAAAAAGAGGAAAAAATGTGGAGTTTCGTGAAGATGGAAGTCATTAGTTTTAATTGTTGACTGTTCAATAATACTGCAAGTTAAATTTTGTGTTCAAAAATAGTGTTCACATTGCCTCTGATGAATAATAGTGAACAAATCAATCGCGGCGATTTATCTGTTCTCTTCCATTGCTGTACTCGCTCTAACTGACTGCTTGTGTGTAAAGATGTTTGAAAAGGCGGTAAAGAACAAATGGGATTGAGAACTCAGATGTTTAGATTCAGCCGTAGTCATAACATCTCCACCCCCAACCTAGTGTCGCCAGCTGTCAATTCCAGTCAGAACAACCACAGCAGTAGTGTTCTCCACTCACCCTCCTCCCAAACCTCCTCTCCCCCTTCTGAGATTATGAATATTGTGACGTCACACAATGCACCTCTTCTGTCCCCACCATACTCCCACACAAACAACCAACTGCAGGTATTGTTAGCATGTTAAAATTACAACCGAAAGTAAAATGTCTATTAATTGCTCTTTTACGAAGTTTGAAGAAATTATTAATAGCCGCACAGCGATAGCTGGGGCTATTATTGGCCTTCTTTTGGTTTTTTTTTTAATTTCGTCGCCGCGATTTTTGTTACGACCATATGACGTCACAACCACTTCAAATCCGCTTTTCGTTGATTCGTTCATGCAATTTCAACTGAAAAGCGTGCGTGACGTCCATTTTATAGCTGCGAAGCTGTAAGCTGAGCGGAGCTATATTGCGGTGCTCTTGGTTTTTTTTACGACTCGAAGAGGAGTATTGGTTTTAAGGTTTTTTTTACCGGAAGTACTATTCGTTCAGACGCTGTTTTGACCTGAAAGCGAAAATGAGAAAAATTGCTGTGTGAATTTTTTTTCTGAGTGAGAGAAGTTTTTTGATCATGCGCTGCGTTTAGTGAATGACTTTTTGACTTTGAAGAGTTGTTTTTGACGGAATGGCACATATAGATAACCGTTTTTAGCCGTTTTTTCGTCGAAGTGGCCCAATTTTTTTGCTTGTAATTTGGTTTTTTGTAGAAATGATTTTTATTCAATGCTTTTTTGGAAATGTAAACCTTGGAATTTAATATCACCGTGTTTTGCAGAGCCTGAAAACGCGTTTCAAGTTCAAAATAGGCACCTATTTCTTTGTTTTTTAATTGATTTTGGTATTTTGTCTATTTCTTCATTTTTGGATCTTTTAGCCGTCTTTTTGTGGAAAATCGGTTAATATGGCAACTTCCTGTTGATAATTCATATGCTCCAAGCCTCTTTCTACCTCGATGTATTTTTGTTTTTAATAGCCGCACAGCGATAGCTGGGGCTATTATTGGCCTTCTCTTGGTTTTTTTATTTCGTCATGTTTTTTGTTACGTCCATATGACGTCCCAGCCACTTTTTGTTCATTCGTTCATGCAATTTCAACTGAATTGCATGCGTGACGTCATTTTTCGCTCTTAGTGGAGGGAGTTTTTTTGTTCATTCGCGTGATTAAATTTTTGGTCACACTTGACTTACCTCTCTCAAAAATGACTTCCTCACTTTTAAATTGACTTTTATTTACTTTAATTCAAAGAGATAAGATCAAATGGGTGTGTGTCACTCTAAATGAAGGCTATTTGAGATTAGCTAATAGAGACAGCAATAACTTATACAGATTTTTAATCAAAATATAACATCTCAGCCTTCAAAGAAAAGACAAATTTTTCTGGTCTCCTTTTTACTGTTTTTTGTTAGACTACCGATCTACGAATCTATTGCGGCTATTTTCTGGCAATCTGCCAGCTATGTTCATAAAATTGTACATATGCTAATCAGATTTTCGCAGTTTTTTCAATTTTTCTTAGTTTTTTGTCTGTATTTTTGTTTTAATTACAAGAATTAGTCTTTTTCTGCAACATGAGGGGATTTAATTTCGTTTCAATAAAAATTTCGTTTTTAAGCGTTAAATTTTTGGAAAACAGTTAAAAATTTTTTTATAATTGCAGTCTTAAATATTTTTTGACAATAATTTTTTGCAAAATGTTTCAATGTTTCGTGTGTTTGCTTTCTGCTTTTTCTTTTTTGTTCCGTTGAGGGGGATAGATCTTTGTCTCGGATGGCTCATTGTCTTCTATGTCTCGCATGCTGAAAAATGAAATGTTTCGTTTTTCTTGTTTTTTTACTTTGATTTTCTTTACTTTCAAAAATCAAGAATTAGTCTTTGTTACGGTTTTCCTTACGTTGTGTCCATGTTCTTCACATTCTAGGTTGTTTCATTCTAGCTCTGTCTTGGCACCTACATTTATATTGGTTTTTTTGTTTTTTTTTCAGTTAATAAAGAATTGAGTAATATCAGCTTTTTCTTAGATTTTCGTAATTTCATTGGTTTGCAATTATTTTCATTGAACATAAGGCAGTGCTAAGAATTTGCTAGCAAGCCTTTTCCAAAATTCCCACATCACTTTCTTTTGTATTTTTTTGTTCTGGCCTTGGTATTGTTCTTAAACGGTTTCTTGCCTTCGAATGTTATTTTGTCGCTTTTCTTGGATTATTTGAATTCTTGAATTAGTTTGAAATCATGTTGTCTAGCATATATACGATAAGGAAAAAAATTTGTGTTAATTGAGGGGATTAGAAATCTTACTGTAGTAATTTTCTGATTCTTAAGTTAGCGTATTATTTATTAAAAAATTTCTCCAATTTTTGGATCAGACCGGGGTTTATGGTTTGATACAAAAGATAATGACTTCAGCTGCAATTTCATTTTTTGTTAAGTTTTTACGCTTCGAGTCGCTTCCGGAATTCTCCCGGCTATGTTTTTTGTTTCGTCGTCTGATGCTCTTTTTCGTTTTACATTTGTTCACACAGCAAAGCTGAAAAAGTCAAATTTTCTGAATGACTTCTTTCTCTCACTAACGGCATTTGCGCGCGTGACGTCATTTCTCACGCTCTTTAGCGAAAGATTTTAGGTTATTTGCGTGATTAGATTTTGATCACAAGTGACTTACCTCACTCAATAAAATGACTTTTGCACTTAAAAACTTAAGTTTAATTTAAATTTGTTTAAGGTCAAAGGAACTCATATGTGCCGTAAAGTTCCCTAATAAGAGGCTTCTGCGGGATGAATTTTAACAAGCTTTATTAATTTATCGCTGAATGTTTTTAACTTAGCTTTTTTGAGCGGCGTCGTTTTTTTTTTCAATTTATATCTGTCTCTGTTTCTATCTCTATTATATGGCATGCAGGTCTATTCTTTCGCAGTTATTCCGGCAATCTGCCGGCTATGTTTCGCTCTTAGTGGAGCGAGATTTTTTGTTCATTTGCGTGATTAAGTTTTTGGTCACACTTGACTTACCTCACTCTTAAAAATGACTTCCTCACTTTGAAATTGACTTTTTTCAAAGTGATAAGGTCAAATGGGTGTGTGTCACTCTAAATGAAAGTTATTAGAGAGCAGCTAATAGATTCAGCAAAAACTTACCAAAATATGACATGTGGGTCATCAATGAAAAAGTGAATTTTTTTGGTCTGTCTTTTTCACTGTTTTTTTTGAAACTGCATATCTACGAAGCTATTGCAGCTATTTTCTGGCAATCTGCCAGCTATGTTTGGTAATGTGTTTTTCTTTTTTTATAGCTGCGGAGCTGTAAGTTGAGCGGAGCTATATTGAAGTGATCTTGTTTTTTATTACAATTCAATGAGTTTGAATCGTAGTAGGGCGCTGTTTTTTAAGATCTGTTCTCACATTTTTAATAGCCGCTTCAGCTTATCTATCAGCCGGCTATAGCGCTCCTTATTTTTTTTTACTTCGCCGTACTAAAATGTTTTTGCTTTACCTTACTTCACAGCTTGTCCATTTGCGTGAAAAATTTTGTCTTCTCTAGCCTAGTTTTTCACTCTTCTCTAATTCTGCTAAAAGTGTTTTTAGACAGCAGTTGCTCAGCAAAGCAATTCAAAATGAACAGAGTCGGTATCTGAACACGAAATCAGAAATAGAACCGGGATAAACCCATAAAGTCCAATTTTAGATGCCTGTTACTCTAACCTTCTGAGTTACCTTCTCATATGCTGATTGGTATTGATACTTGGTATTGAATATGTTAAGCTACAAAATGACATCAAAATATTTGACACTTTAAAATTGTTTTGTACAAAAATCATTTTATTTTATTTTCAATCCCAATCCCTCTTCTTTCAATCCCAATCTTGGCTATGGGAATCAACGGCGGCTATTTTCCGGCAATTTGTCGGGTATTTTCATGATTTTTGAAGACAAATTAGAGTAGTGATTTTGGTGACGCCGAAACAGGTATTGGAGCAAAAAAGCGAGTGGTTTTGCGGCATGAAATTTTTCACTCTAATTTTATAGTAGAGTGAGAAAACACTGTTTGAACAAAAATTCGCTTCTCTCGCTAGTGGTTTTTGTTCACATTCGGCATTTTGACTTTGATTTTCAGGGTTTTTGTTTTTTGATGTGATTTGTTTTGGAAATGGTTTTCCTAATTCACTCACAGTCCGTTCTAGATCTAGTTTTTGTTTAATCAATGAAATTTTTTTGAATTGTGCGTCAAGACTTGTCCTGCTATCTTTCTTTTGTTTCGTCGTCTAAAACTTTTTATCATTTAACATTTGTTCACACAGCAAAGCTGAAGAAATCAAAATTTCTGAATGACTTCTTCCTGTCATTAACGGCATTTGCGGGCGTGATGTCATTTCTCACTCTCCCTAGCAAAGGTGTGTTAGGTCATTTGCGTGATTAGATTTGATCATACGTGACTTACCTCACTCAATAAAGTGACTTTTGCCTTTAAAACTTAGTTTAATTTGAATTAGTTTAAGGTCAAAGGAAATCATATGTGATATATAAGTCCCTAATGAAAAGGCTTCTGCTCAATGAATTTTAAAAAGATTTATTAATTTATGGCTGAATGTTTTATACATAGCTTTAGGAGCGGCGTCAATGCTCTTTCCAACTTATATATCTACCTGTTTCTATCTCTACTATACGGCACCCAATTTTATTACTTTGCAGCTATTCCGGCAATCTACCGGCTATGTTGCTTTTTAGAGTCAATTGTTGAAATAGAAATTCTGGGCATGGAAAATTTCACGCCAGAACCGTCAAAATGAGAAATAGTTATTTGTTATCAATATCCGCGGCATCTTCCAACCGGCTATTATTGCGCTATTTTCAATTTCTCTCGAACGAAATTCGCCATATTTCGAGAGTAATTCATCCGACGCACCATTGAAACTTTTTGCGAGGACTCTGTTCTATGCTTGTTTCATTCTGTTCAATTTATTTGAAGCAGTTGCTCAACAATTCAACCTAATATGAATCTAGAAATCAATATCAAAAATAAATTAAAACGAGGTCAACACATTTAGCCTAAGTTTAGATGACCGTTGCTTAATTTTAGTTCTAGTTGGTCTAAGTTACCAAGTCCAATGCTGGTTGGTATGAATACTAACCCCCCTATTCTCCATTAAGAAGCAGGAGTGGACCTAACTCAAGTCAAATCAAAATAGCACGTCTTTTTCATTGCTCTCGTGACTTCGTCGTTTTGCTTGACATAGTTTTCTCTCATTCACAATAGTCAGCAGCCAAACTCACGTGGCGGCAGTTTACTGCTAAAAGTCAAAGGATAATTGCGCCGAGATTGGTGTATGTTTTTCAGTTTAATTTGTATGACTATAGTGGTATATAACATAATGACGTCACTCGAATCCCTCGTGGTGAATTTAGTCCCCCACCCCGACTGAAGCAGGCGGTGATATTTTTGCGCTACCACTTGTTCGAGAGCAATTCTTCCGACGTTACTCGGTTACGTTTGATATTTTTGTCAATTTTTGTAGCTGCGAAGCTGTAAAGTGAGCGGACCTATACTGTGCTGCTCGTGGTTTTTAAAATCCAAAGAATTTGGATTGGATTGGTGTTCTGTTTTGGTGTTTTCGCACCTTTTTTCATGACTTTGAGCTTTCGAAATGAGATAGTTTCTGCAGGCGATGTTACTGGAGTTTTTGGTCAACAGCGTCAACAAAAGATTTCTGCCTTCATTGGTTAAATCTAAATGTAAACTATAATTGAGAACGAAAGTTCTAAACGAAAATGACTACCGCCCACCCGAACTTGATTTTTTATAAGACTGCGTCATTGGAAAGATATTGGTGTTCAGTAGCCGCCAGCGGCTAATATTTAGGCGCTGTCCTTTTTTAAAATTCTTTCTACATAGGTCAACACTTTCGTGCTTCAGTTCTGACTTAACTCCGGCACTTTTTCAACTGAATGGAATTTATAGTTCAAGCTGCAATATTGCGCAAATAGGTTCGTAATCAAAACGCCAGTTCAAAAGAAACAAGATGAAACAATAAAGCCCGGGCGCTAAGACTTCTTGTTTAATACTTAGTGCATTTAGTTAAAGTTCGTTAGAGTATACTGCTAGTTAGTATAAGTGTCAAGCTTATTGTCTCTAGAGGTTGAACTCCAATATGATGAATTTAATGAAACTGTGGACCTGATTAGAACACTTTTTGATTCTTAAATAAAAGATTAGGCAATCATCGGTCAGTGAGGTCAACGGGCGGCTCTTTTCCTGCAATATGCTGGCTTTGTTCAGAATTTGTTTTGAAGTAAAGGGGACAAAAAAGGTTTGAGGTTAGAAGCGCGATCTTTTAGAACTATCTCTCTAAAGTGGATTAAAAAATGTGTGAACGATTTTTCGGTTTTGAGATTTATGTTTCCCTTTCTCTTTTGTTTTCTCTGTTGAGGGCTGTTAGAGCTGTACGGGTGTGCTTTAACTAGGTTTTTTCAATTGTTTGAATCTCTGAACTTGTAGCTAATGCCTCCTATGACTTTGGAAATTTATTTTGTCATTAATTTTTAATGTTTGCCCGTTATTTGTCTATATGTTTAATAGCCACCCTCATCTTCTCAGCCGGCCATTATAGCGCTCCTATTTTTACAATTCAAAGAAATTGAATTGTATTGGGGCGCTGTCTTTTTTTTTTTTAAGATCTGTTCACACATTTTCATGATTTTTGAAGTCAAATTGGAGTAGTGATTTTGGTCACGCCGAAACAGGAAATGGAGCGAAAAAGCGAGTGGTTTTGCGGCGTGAAATTTTTTCGCTCTAAATTTAAAGTAGAGTGAGAAAACGGTGTTTGAACAAAAATTCGCTTTCTCGCTAGTGGTTTTTTGTTCACATGCGGCAATTTCACTTTGATTTTTACTCTTTTTTCGATTTTTTGGATCGGTTTTTTTTCTAAATGGTTTTTCCGATCCATTCATAGTCCGTTTTAGGTCTAGTTTTTTTAGTCAATAAAAATTCTTTGAATTGTGCGTCAGGACTTGTCCTGCTATGTTTTTTTACTTCGTCGAATGAAAAAATGTTTCGCTTTACCTCATTTTGCCGCCTTTCCACATTTTGCGTGAAATCTTTTTGACTTCTCTAGGCTGGTTTCTCTCTTCTCTCATTCTGCTAAAAGTGATTTTGAACATCAGTTGCTGAGCAAAACAATTCAAAATGAACAGAGTTAGTACAAAAATGGATGTCAGAAATAGAAACGGGATAAACCCATAAAGCCCAATTTTAGATGCCCACTATTTGAACGTTGATCCTATAAGTCTTATTTACCATCTCTAATGCTTATTGTTATTGATAGGAGCCCCTGTAGCCTCTCTCTAAGAAACAGAAGAATGTTCAACTACAAAATGCCATCAAAATAAATCGGACTTAAAAAATGTTTTTGTACAAAAATCTTTTTTTTTTCAATATCTTCTGTTATTTCAATCTCAATCATGCTTATTGGAATCAACGGCGGCTATTTTCCGGCAATCTGCCGGGTATTTCTTATGATTATAATTGTTGGCTTATATTCCTATCAGTGGTTTGCATTACTTTGACCTTTTGTTTTTTTAAAAAAAATGTTAGGACGGATTTTTGATTTCTTCCGGTTTTTGTTACTTCCGGTTGTCGCTTCACCTCAGAAAAAAAGAATTTTTAGTCTTCTAGTGCGGTGTAATTTTTAGCTATCTCATTTAATGACTTGAGATACCAATTGTTTTTTAAATGCTCCTGTAAAAGTTTAATTCTTGCCATATTTGGGTTTTGTGCTTTTTGTCTAATTGATTTCGGCAAGCTTTACCCATTCTTAGGATGCCTAGTTTTAATAGTGATTAGTTGCTCTCAAACGAAGTTTGTAGCAATTTTATTATTCCTGTTGGTGTTTCTTAATGCACTTTTTCGCTTGACCAATTTTTCTTCTGAGCCATTTGAATTTTATCCCCAATAACGGATAAACAGGCAGCGCCCAACTGACATTCAGTTAATTTAGAGCCTTTCAGCTCACTTTTCTCCAAGTATGCGATTCACTGAAACTTTTGGAGACTTAACCTTATGGTGTGAAGGGCGGTCAGTCCACTCACTTAAACCCCTGAATCCCCACCCTGCATCAGACCGTAAGGGCCCCACGCAGCCAAAGACTCCAACCCCACCGTTGTCCCCCCGCTGCGCTTACCTCACGCCCGTTCAATTAAGCTAAAGCTGGCCTCGCTAAACAGTAGCTAGCTACTGAATATGTCACCCCCTCGCTAGTCGTTTGAGAACAGTTCGCCCAAATTTAGTCGGTTACGTTATAAATTTTTGTTAATAGCCGCAGAGCGATAGCTGAGGCTATTATTGGCCTTTTCTTGGTTTTTTTATTTTGTCAAGATATTTGTTAAAAACATATGACGTCACAACCAATTCTAATCTGCCTTTTCTCATTCGTTCGTGCAATTTTAACTGAGTTGCGTGCGTAACGTCAATTTTGACATTTTATGGAATGAGTTCATGTTCATTAGCGTGATTAAGTTTTTGGTCACTTGTTATTTACCTCACTCTCAAAAGTGACTTACTCTGAAATTGAGTTTTCTTTACTTAATTCAAAGAGATAAGATCAAGTGAATGTGTGTCACTCTAATTGAAGGTTATTTGAGGGCAGCTAATTGAAAAGGCAATAACTAATAAAGATAAAAATTTAACATCTCAGCCTTTAATGAAAAGAGGTTTTTGTGGGTCTATCTGTTCTAGCTGTTTTTAATTGCTCTTGAACGAAGTTCATAGCAATTATTGTAAACGTGTGTGTCTTTTTTATGCAAATTTTTTGCTTGACAATTTTGACTTTTCGAGTGACTTTTAAGCCCTTGACTTTTTGCGTGATCTAAAAATCTCTCTCAATCACAATTTCAAGCAGCTGAACTCAATTTGGCGGCAATTTAATACTAAAAGTCAAATGAAAAGTGCGCCGAAAATGGTGCCATTATTTACTTTAAATCTTAATAGTGGTATATGTTAACCTCTAATGTGGTTATTTGAAGCGCACTATTGAACATCTTTGTCGCATTTAGGCTCCCTCTCCCCCTCCCTCCTCCTCCCCCTTCCCCGACTGAAGCAGGCTGCAATTCAGAGTTCCCACTTGCCGTTCGAGAGCAATTCTTCCGACGTTTAGTCGGTTATGTTTGAAACTGCAGATCTACGAAGCTATTTCGGCTATTTTTTGGCACTCTGCCAGTTATGTGTTTTTGATGATTTTTGCGCATGAATTAGTCAAGTAATTTTTTGTACTGACAAACTTTGATAGTGCTGGAAAATTCTTGCTGCTCAGATCATTAATTAATTAAGTGCTCTCAAACAAAATTTTTAGCAATTACATTAGTCTTGTGATCTTGACTTGACTTGAGCAGTTTGTCACCTACCAGTTGTAAGTTCAAGTGATGAGAACTTCTATATGAGCTATTGATGACCTTGGAATTTCAGTTGAAATTTAACCATTTTTGTCCAATTGGAGGGGACAGTTTGATGGATTGACAGAACCTACAGTGTGCTACCCTCGTCACGTCAGAAAGGAGATCTGTGAATAATCTAATTGTACCGTTTCTTTTACGAAACTGGGAGTAGTGGATAAAACAAGAGTAGTATAAGTAAATGACTAGTAGTAACACTAGGGGGGGGGGTCACGCACTGTAAAAAAACGACCCCCTCTAAATCTTTACATTTGACCACTAAAATTCTTCAGAAAAGCCCTTGGGCGCGATGGTACAATATATGATGACAAAATCAGAACATGAGTTTGGAAAAATTGTCTAGCAAGATCATTTTTCAAATTACAGTTCCAGTAAACAAACGTTAAGTAAAATCGATAAAACTGTTTCAATGAGTACCCGAGTTACGAGAGACGAAATTGATGGGGGTATTTCAAACTTGGTTTTTGATGATGGAAACCGAGAGAGACCTCCATGGCTCTGCTGTTCCAATACCGTAGTCCCTTGATCAGAGATTTTATTTTTCGTTCAAGTGAGTATTATAGTGCTCATGATTAGTCTCTGTTTTGCCATGCTATTCTTAATATTGGAGAGTTGCGAAGAGAAATCAATTTGGATTGCACTGCTTTCGAGTCTGGTTGGTTATATTTTACCAAATCCTAAATTATGAATAAAGTCATTCTCACAAACGATAGGATCTTCATGGCGGTTGTAGGCCCAAGTGGTTCTGGGAAAACTGACCTCATATTCAACATGCTGCAAGGTAGGTCCTTCTACCCAGCATTTCTCAAAATTTATTACTTCTACAAAGAGTTCCAGGACACATTTACAGCTATACAACAAAAAATACCGCACATTGAGTTCATCAAGTATTCCGGATTGGATATAACGAAAAAGCTTTCGGACTGTCTGCTCGTTTATGATGACTCATGCGAGGAAATTTTTAACGACAAAGAGTTTGTGAAACTAGCAACGTCAGGAAGACACAGAAAACTTCATGTGATCTACATCAAACACAACTTATTCCAACAGAGTAAATGGTCGCGGACAATTGATCTAAACACAACTCATATAGTTTTATTCAAATCATTGCGTGACATTCAGCAAATAGAATACCTCGGAAAACAGTTAAAATGTCTCCAATTACTCAAGGACGCATACAAATTAGCAACAGCTCAACCCTATGGACATTTAATCATTGACCTGGATCCTAAAACAAGTCAAGGCTTACGATTTTCTTCACAACTCATTGGTCCCGAACCATCAGTATTCTATTTTCCTTCGGAGGAAGCTGTTATTACACCAATTACGAATGAAAAAGAGACATTTGCTTATGCTGAAGCGCTGGTGCGTTAACAGCAACCCCAAATCGAAAAGCAAGAGAATTTTTCTAGCCCAAGATATTGAATTCATTTGGTTCCTAAGCGATTGTGTAATGAACGTGCTCTCTGGTGTTGTCCCAATCAACAAGAAAGAACTACAACAATTCGAACCTCAACTACGACAACTTTCTGAAAAATATTTCAGTGCGCTGGAAAGAAGTAAATTATTCCAGACAACGAGAGGGCGTTCTCTGATTCAACTAATTGCCAGACCTTGTCTAGAGTATCTACAGAAAAATGCCAACTTAGGAATTTGTGCTCATTCCTCGCAACATGTTTACAACTGAACAACCCCAAGTTTCGCAAATATTAAACAATCCACTAACAAAAAAGAAGTCGAAACAACTATCGCTTCTACAGAGAACTTCAAAACAAGAGCCACCAGAAGCGGTCATACAGCAGAACACAGAGCAACAAACAGATGACGTCATGGTTTCCGATGAAGAAGAAAAGCAACAAAGTATCCCAGAAGACACTAAACAAAAAGAATTTGATGAAATCAGTCAGAGTGTGATCGATGATATAGATTTTCTCGATAAAGACAAATTTGGAAAAGCAAAAATAATTTTGAAGAAAATCAATGGATCACGCAACATTTCACTGGACTTTGAAGGTAAAATCCTGATTAATGGAAGGAACACCGACATTCCAGCATCAACTTTCCTCTACGCATTACAACAAACATCATCAAAACTTTTGCCTGACGATTATCAAGTATTGAATTATTTGAACCTTGCACCACATCTCACTTGTAATACTTACGCAAAGAAGTTCATAAAAATTCCGAAAGAGCAAAAACTACGTCAGTTTCCAGATGGAGCAGTCAGTGAACAGAAACCTTCTATCAAGAGAGCAGAAAAAACAGACTGCTAGCTTTGATGAGGAAGGCTTCGCAGACGCAGAAGAAGAAATTAAAACGCCAACAGGCTGGAAAACTCCATTCAGCGGAAATCAAAAAACTAAATAAAGTTTACACGAAAGGAAAAGCAGCATTTGGAAGTGTTGCTAACATAAAAGAGGAAAGCGGCTTTTCCCACAAAAAAATTGAAAAATTCCTTCAATCGAAGAACTCATACACTAAATATCGTCAATTCCGGAAAAGTTTTCCACGATTGAAGGGTAGTTGCTTACAGAATAAACGAAATCTGGTCCATGGATGTAGCCTATATGGACAAAATAGCCAAGCACAACAATGGGGTCAAATACCTATTGATTGCAGTTGACGTTTTATCACGCTATTTACGTGTTCAACCTCTCAGAACGATGTATTCGAAGGATTGTGTTGAAGCCTTCAAACAAATGATAAAGACGAAACAACCAGAGAAAGTGTGGACAGACAAAGGCACCGAATTCAAGGGCGAGTTCAAAACATTCTGTGAAAACAAAAAGGTTCATTTGTATACAACCGAAAACGAAACCAAATCTGCGTTTGCGGAAAGAAATATTCGATCACTTAAAAGCATTATATACAGATACTTGGAAGAAAAATGGACTTGGAACTATATAAAGGAGCTTCCCAATTTCGTAAATATCATTAACAGTCGTGTTAACCGCGTTACAAAGTTAGCCCCAAATAAAGTATTCAAAAAACACGAACCATTTTTTATTTCGATTGCTTTGGACAACAATAAATATAAACCACGATTCGAAGAGGGGGACCTGGTACGAATAGCGAAACCAGACAATTTCTTCAGAAAAGGTTACACTCAGAATTATACAGACGAAGTTTTCTTAGTACTAAGGTTGGCTACAACAAGTCCACCTACCTACAACATGATTGACGCAAATAACGTTAAAATCCTAGGGAAGTTTTACGAACCGGAATTAGTACAAGTTGATGCGTTAAACACTGGAGAGGAGCAATGATTTCTAACAGCAATGAGTTTACAATTGACTTGTTATCAAATGCATCAATGGACGTTTTTAATGGAAATACTATGGCATCATTTCGGAACCAATTATCACAACCGATTCACTTACAGGGAGAATGGCAAGTAGCATTGACATCTCTATCTTTTCCATCAAACATCAACAACGTAAACTCTGGAGAAATAGTTGTTTACAAGAATTCAATGTCCAATCCAAATGAGTTGAGTAATCGATCAGGACAACTCAGGAAAATTCGGACTGGTATTTACAACAGCTGGGAAGATCTAGTCTCGGAGATTGTTCGCATTGAAAAACTAAAACAGTTCGATCAAAAGTTTGACATGATAACGCAAAAGCTTGTGTTAACATTTGGGGAAAATGAAGGATTGTCGTTTCAAGACGATGAAATTCCCAGCATTCTTGGTTTCAAGGGGACCCCGGACCCTGCACACAATGGTTTTGTTCACATTGGTTACAAGAAAAACTTTGAAAATGGGACCCCGAACACTCCTAACAGACATTTTGGTATTTTCCCTGTTGATATAACATGTGGGTCACAGCTTATTTTTGTGTACCTTGATATTATTGAGTATCAACATGTGGGTGACTCACGTGCACCCATTCTCAAAATCATTGAATCGGAGAGACGTCTGAGAAACGGTAGCCTCAACACAGTAGCACCTATTCACCATAAAACCTATACAAACTTGGACTACAAGCGTTTACTTTCAAACAATATCCAGAGCATCAAAGTTGAGCTGAGAAGTGAAACTGGGAAATTGATCCCTTTCACTGGAATTGGTAAAGTTGTTATAAGTCTCAAATTCCAGAGAACAAGCTAACTGATGGAAGCCTATTATAATAATCAAGCATCCAATTCAATGCCCCATTTCTCAGGACATTATAGACAAAGAGGAAGTGGATTGGGCGCATTAGCTGCTGGCATTGGTCGTGTTGCATTACCCCTAGCCCGACGACTTATTTGGCCAGCAGCAAAAACAATTGGAAGAGAATTGCTAGTGCAAGGTGCACCAGAGTTATTAGAATTTGCAACAAAAAGGACATCAGCGAAGCAAGCTCTGAAAAGTACAGTTGTAAAAACAGCTAGAAAACAAATCGGAGGAGCACTTCAACGAGGACGAAAAGCAATCTATCGAAGGAGGTCGAAGAAGAAAGCATACAAAAAGCAGTCTCCATCAAAGAAAAAGATCATTTCGCGAAAAACGAAGCCACAAAGGAGGCGATCAGATTTCTTCTCAAAAGTAAAAAATGCGTACTAACATTGTTATTCCCACAGAGGCAACAAATAGCTCATTGGACTTGTTTGAGAAACCTCCCCTTCTTGTAACATTTGATCAATCGTTCGAGCAAAAAACAGGACCTTTGTACTCGCCCACTGGATCTTCGTTAGAGTTTGAAATAGTCGGTGACAGAAATAACTTCATCGACCTACAGAAAATTTATCTGAAAATCAAATTTCGAGTTGTTCGAAATAATGGAAACGATTTACGCTTCACCACGGGAGATGCCAACAACAGTGACACGCCACATCTAGTCAATAATGTCTTACATTCCCTTTTCGCCGATTGCACAGTGTCAGCAAACGGCATCAAAATTTCTTCCGCCAATGGTCACTACGCACACAAAAGTTTCATTGAAACAGAATTTTCTCATGGATCGGATGCGAAAAAAACCTGGCTGAAATGTCAAGGATATGATTATGAAGCAGACCCAACAGGCGTCCCAGCCGCTACAATCACAGCTCGACAAGAAACTGTGAGAAGATCTGCTCAACTCACACTCTATGGAAAAATAGCTACCGATTTCTTTTCATGCGAGAAGCATCTAACGAGTGGATTAACGCTGCGAATTTCTTTCCGACGATCACAGGACGACTTTGCGATTGTGAGTGAAGACGGGGCTAAACACTATAAAATCAAAATCGATGAAGCAAATTTGTTCGTGCGAAAAATGACAGTCTCCGATATCGTGCTTGGTGCAATCGAGAAAACACTTCTCAAGACACCTGCAATGTACCGCTATAATGAAGTTATTTCGAAAGCTTTTCTAGCAACAATTGGGCAACAGAGCTGGAAGCAGGAGGATATTTTCACAAAAGAACCTATTCGTAGACTAATAGTTGCCATGTGCCGCAGCGATGCGTTCATTGGTACTAATACGCTCAATCCATTTTCATACCGGAAGTTTGATTTGAATGAGATAATGTTTTACCGTAATGGGTTCGCCACAGCTGGTACACCAATGTCAACAACTGATAATAAACGACTATACTACAACTCAATGGCTGCACTAGCTTATGTAGAAAATGGTCACGGGATATCTCTATCTGATTTTCCTAACCATTACATTATGGTGTTTGATCTCACCAGCACTCAAGAAGCCACGTATGATTTTATTCATCCCGAGTTAACAAACTCTTCATTATCTGTGGAACTCAAGTTCGGTGCAGCGTTGCCCCGCAACATTGAAATTTTTTTCCTCGGGGAGAAATGTTCAACAGTTTATATCGATTCTTCGAGAAACGTTTCCAAAAACGCTCTTCCTATAATCTAATGGATGAAGATAAAATATTCAAATTGATTCTACAATCCGGTCATTTGATGTTTAAATTCAACGGTGTGTTTATGCAGCTGACAATTTCCCCTTGCACATGCCAACCAACTCATTTGCTATCGTTAACGCTTCACCAGCCTCTTCACCTGGATCTCATTGGATTGTGCTTGCAAAGAGATATGCCTACCCAATAACATACTTTGCCGACCCGCTGGCATTACCTCTCTATTCATATAAACAGATATCAGACCGATTTCGACAAAGCACTGATGATAGCATTATAGTGGACCTCATGGAAGACAGACGTGACACAAATAAACCCCTACAAAGTGCGAACTCTCAAATGTGTGGACTTTATTGCATTTATATAGCGCATTGTGTTCTCAATGATAATTTTCCATTCATTCCCGATATCAATGAAATTCAGCTGTTGTCTTTCATAAAACATATGAAGTAAACAATTATACACGCTTTTTTTAGTTAGGTCAATGACTCACCAACCAAAAATTTACCTATATAAAGAACTAAATTCCCCCTCCCCTGGAAAAACAAACTAAATCGTTCGACTATCACAAAAACGTTGATGGCTTATAAACAAATTCAAGTTCTTCAGACTTGTGTTGATGGCTTGTAAACAAATTCTTCAGAGTTTTGTCTGGACCCGAGTGCGCTATGTAAACAAAAAGTAACGCTACCAGGTTGAATTGCGTCACTGTAACGCGATGGCCCCTCGACAAAAACAAACAAAAAAGAGACATCTTGCTTGCATCCGATTGGCCAAACAACTTGTTGAAAGCGGGGTCCCCCCGACTGAAAAATTACTCAATGCTTTTTGCCTTACACTTTGCGTTCAGTTGATTCAAACTTGATACATTTTTGTCACTACTAAACTTTTTAATTAATCGTTCCTTTAACCGTTACTCTCTTACAGCAACATTCAATTTTGTGGGATGCGACAAGCCAAGTGCGAAATTTGTCATAAACTACTGGCAAATGGAAGAAGCGTTCGTCGACATCGGAAAGAAGTGCATAACATCTATCCTCAAGCAAACTCATTCGAGTGCACTGAATGTGGTTTCACCACGAGAAGCCTGTATGAGCTAACAGGACACATGACTGTGCAGCATGCGGCGACCAGTCCACGATACTGCATATACTGTCAAAAATGTTTTCCACGTGGCGCTGATTATCTTGAGCACATGAACACTTTCCACGGTCTACCAGCTTGGAGTGTAGACGTAAACAACCTACAGGACTCAGGCATCATACCAAGCGAACGCGCTTTCGGCGATATGAGATTACCGTCGGGTCAAGAGACGTTGATCTATTACACGTTATGCAGCTAAAACGCCGAGAGATTGGAAATATTATCAATATTAGTGTTCAGCAACACTCACAAAAAGTTCAGTTCAACTCATTTATCGATCTCGTCAAACCCATGAAAACCCATGATGATCTATCATCAAGCCAGCCCGATAGAATTTCGATTCATGTTGCATCAAAAATGGAACGAGTGGATTTCGGTGGTCTTGCAGATAAAACCTTCCATGCAATGGTAGAACAGAGGCTCCTAGCGCTCAACAATTTTGCTTCCCATGGTAGCGGTTGGACTCTCAACCAAATTGTCAACATTGAAATCCGATTAGCAAAAGCTAAACCGATAAGGGCATCGTCATATTTAGCACTTCCAGACAAACTAGCGCGCACATGCTCTCTACTGAATATCAGAAACCGAGAAGACAAGAATTGTTTTCTGTATTGCTATACTGCCGCCTACCATTTGAAGTTTGGCCCTCGACTTCTTCCTCCTGGTGCACCTTCACGCAGAATGACCAGCCCTGTAACATATGGACCAGACAACCCGCTTGCAAAACAAGCAGATGGTGTGTTTGACATGCCTATGGGCTTCCACCAGATGACTCGCTTTGAAGAATTAAACAAGGTCTGAGTCAACGTATTTCGGTAAGTTAAAAATCTTTCTTTTCGAAAAACTTTATAACTAAAAAGAAGATTATGGCACAAAAGCAAATGAGGAAAAAACAAAAAAGTTTGAATATTTTAGCTACGCTGAAAACGGACTGATACCATTCCGAGTTTCCAAAAAACAGAACTGTGAATTCAACATGGACCTTCTTCTTCTTAGCAACGGTCAAATGCATCACTACGTTTTAATCAGAAACTTGCGATCTCTTATTCATAAAGTCAAGGAACGAGTAGTTAGAACAGATAATCATATTTCGAGAAACTGTTTTCATGTTTGCACCTCAAAAGAACGATATGAAAAACATTTAGAACTTGCTGGAAGAACAAACCAGCAATCGTGCGTATGCCAAAAAACACAACGTTTGTCTACAAAAAGTTTCAGTCCCGTTGCTTTGCTCCAATTGTTGGCTTTTTTGACTTGGAGTCAATAATTGAACCTGTCTCAGGATGTCAAAACAACCCAACCAAATCAGAAACAAGAACAATAGAAGTACATAAACCGTGTAGCTATGCAATGTTGTTTGTGGCTCAAAACCAAACTGAACCGTTTCATTTTCAAAGTTTTACAGGACCGGAGGTCATGGAACAATTTGTTCAGTCTTTGGAAACCATAGCAAAACGAGTTTACAGTGTTAAACGGCAACACAAATTTTTCTCTGGCCAGCCTCTCATCGCGAAAGAAGATGCCGCCAATTGTTGGATATGTGAAGAACCATTGGAGCACAGTTTCAACAACCCGACAGTTCTAGATCATTGTCACTTCACTGGAGAATTCCTCGGATGGGCGCATAACACTTGTAACATCAACCGGAGGTTTCTCAACTATACTCCGCTTTTGCACACAATCTCTCAAACTACGATCTTCACCATGTAATTCTCGCTCTCCAGGGTAGCAACATGCGAATTACTGTATCAATTGTTCCAAATACAGATGAGAAATATATAGCTCTGGAAATTGGGGTTCTAGTCTACAACCGTCAGGACAAGAATGGAGTAATGAAACCGGTGTATGAGTATATCAGGCTACTAGACTCATTTCGTTTCATGGCCTCGTCATTGGATTCTCTAGCACAAAACTTACCCTCTGACCAGTTCACTTTGACACTAGAACATCACTTTAAGGATTGGCCAGAAAGTTCAGTGCAAATGTTGAAACGGAAGGGATTTTTCCCCTATTGTTACATTGATAATTTCACTAAACTGAAAGAGACCGCACTCCCACCACGAGAAAAGTAGATGAATAGTCTCCAACAGTATCAAGTGAGCGTTACTGAAGACGAGTACAAACATGCGCTGGAAGTTTTCGAGAAGTTTCAATGTGAAACAATTGAAGATTACTATAGTTTGTATCTCAAAACTGGTGTGTTTCTTCTAGCTTCAGTTATGCTCTGCTACCGCAAGGTGTGCTACGAAACATACGGACTGGATTGCTGTCAGTACTATAGCGCTTCCAATCTCTCTGGTGATGCTATGTTAAAGTTATCTAAAGCGCCTTTGAGACTCCTAAAAGAGAGAGAACAATTGGATATGGTAGAAGGATTGATTCGTGGTGGCGTAAGCTCGATATACAACAAGCGGCTGGCGGTTGCGAACAACAGATATCTACCAAATTTCAACCCCAAAGCACCCTCAACCTTCAGTGATGATTGATGCAAACAATATGTATAGGGGCATAATGGAAAAGTTTCCATTGCCATTGAACAATTTTGAGTACACTGACGGAAACTGGGATCTTGAAATTCAAAAAGCGTTCATCCGAAGCGTGTTGGAGACACCTGACGATAGCGATATTGGCTGCGTATTAGAAGTGGATTTGTTGTACCCAGATGAACTTCATGATCTTCATTCAGATTTTCCCTTGGCCCCAGCAAAACAGAAAGTTGACGCATGCTGGTTGGGTGACTATCAGGAGGAGCTTTTGAATGATATGCAGATGAATGCGCCGCCTTCGAGTAACAATTTGATCCAGACCTTGTTCCCCAAAAAGAACTACATTTTGCACTATCAAACATTGAAGCTCTACGTACAGTTGGGGTTGAAAGTTGAAAAACTACATCGATCACTCGCTTTTAACCAGTCGAAATGGCTAGCGCCATATGTAAAGTTGAACACTCAGAAGCGAAAGCAAGCCAAGAACAAGTTTGAGGAGAACTACTATAAACTAATGGTGAACAGCGCATTTGGGAAAACGTGTGAGGGGAAACGCAATCGAATAAAGTAAAACTGGCTCGAAGTGAAGAAGAGACACTTGAAATGGACCAGCGCTCCACAGATGAAGTCGTTCAAAATCATTGATGAGAGCTTGGCAACGATATGCTTGAATCAGACTGAAATAGAGTGGGACAAACCAACTATCGTAGGTGCTTGCATCTTAGATCTTTCGAAGAAATTCTTGTACGACTTCCACTACAATACAATGAAGAAACACTTCAATTGTAAACTACTGTACTCGGACACGGACTCGTTTGTTTATGAAATTTTCTCAAACGACTTCTTCGAAGACTTGAAGCGGAAGACCACTGTGGAGGACCTTTTCGATTTCTCAAACTTTCCAACTAATCACGAGATGTACGATCAAAGCAACGCAAGGGTGACACTAAAATTTAAAGATGAGATGGGAGGCAAGATGATTTCTGAGTTTGTGGGGCTGAAGCCAAAGCTGTATTCCATCAAACTGGCAGATGGTTAGTCAACTTTTTTTTCAAAACCTGAAAAAAGCCAAGAAAACAACAAAAAGCAGAATGAGTAAAGAAAAACCGGATAAAAAGTAGGAAAAAGACCTAGGATTAGATTTCCAAGACAAAACGAAAGAAAAAAAGTGAAAAACAAAAACTAGAATGCATGAACTTCTATTTTAGGTCTTGCAAAGCAGTCGGCGAAAGGTGTGACTCAAGACGCCAGGCGCATGATGACACATGAATTATACAAACAGGTTCTCACAGGAGAAACTGTTCGACTTATCAACACCAGAATTGCGTCGAGCAAACACCAACTAATGACAGTTGTGTGCAACAAGAAGTAACTCTCGGGATACGATGACCAGCGGTATATTTTAAACGACAAGATCACAACTCTACCATTTGGCCACCACGCTCTGCGCGAGGAAATGTTCATGCGTAACGTAGTACAGGATCCAGATTGGGGTTCGAGTGACGAGGAAGAAACTGTTGTACACGTTGCCCACATACACAGGTCCCCTAATGTCAGCAGAAGTCTGGTCTCCGCCTGATCCCGGTCTCAACCAGCGTTTTTACAGTGACGATGAGCTTGAAGCGGACATTGCAGATTTTGCAAATCTGACTCAACAAGTGATTGAGGACGAAATTGAAAGATGTTCCTTTATAGACGATCAGGCTGCTGAATCAAGTTCGTCGCCTAGTCTTCTAGACCCAAGACCCGTATTCAGGTTTCTACTAACTCTTCAACAGAAGAGCAACCCATCAACCATCCCGGACCCTCAAAAAGTATGAAAAAGTGCGCAAAACGAACGCTGGAGCTGATATCAGACTAAGAATCTATCAATGTAGATAGAATAAAGAAATGGAGAGTAGTACAAATTGACTCTGATAGTGACGACAATTAAATTCTGTGAAAGAACTCTGCTTTAGTTTTTGTGACTTGTGTTTTGCTTTCCCCGTATGATGGAAATAAAAAAATCTTTTCAACTCGAGTTACAGAAAAATTGTACTGCGTAAGTCTTTTAAGGGTCCCGCATAGGCAGTTTCAGTTTATATCTAAGTCATTTTCATCCTCAGTACCTTCAATCCATAGTATAAGTCTTTTAAAAAATCACAGAAGCAGTTGATCAATTAATAACTAAGTCATTTTTGTCCTCAGTACCTTCAATCCATAGTATAAGTCTTTTAAAAGCTCTCATATAAGCAGTTGATCAATTTATACCTAAGTCATTTTCATCCTCAGTACCTTCAATCCGTAGTATAAGTCTTTTAAAAAATCACAGAAGCAGTTGATCAATTAATAATTAAGTCATTTTTGTCCTCAGTACCTTCAATCCATAGTATAAGTCTTTTAAAAGCTCTCATATAAGCAGTTGATCAATTTATACCTAAGTCATTTTCATCCTCAGTACCTTCAATCCATAGTATAAGTCTTTTAAAAGCTCCCATATAAGCAGTTGATCAATTTATATCTAAGTCATTTTTGTCCTCAGTACCTTCAATCCATAGTATAAGTCTTTAAAAAGCTCTCATATAAGCAGTTGATCAATTTATATCTAAGTCATCTTCATCCTCAGTACCTTCAATCCATAGTATAAGTCTTTTAAAAGCTTCCATATAAGCAGTTGATCAATTTGTATCTAAGTCGTTTTTGTCCTCGGTACCTTCAATCCATAGTATAAGTCTTTTAAAAGCTCCCATATAAGCAGTTGATCAATTTATATCTAAGTCTTTTTTATCCTCAGTACCTTCAATCCATAGTATAAGTCTTTTGAAAAATCATATAGAAGCAGTTGATCAATTAATAACTAAGTCATTTTTGTCCTCAGTACCTCCAATCCATAGTATAAGTCTTTTAAAAGCTCTCATATAAGCAGTTGATCAATTTATACCTTAGTCATTTTCATCCTCAGTACCTTCAATCCATAGTATAAGTCTTTTAAAAGCTCCCATATAAGCAGTTGATCAATTTATACCTAAGTCATTTTCATCCTCAGTACCTTCAATCCATAGTATAAGTCTTTTAAAGGCTCCCATATAAGCAGTTGATCAATTTATATCTAAGTCATTTTTGTCCTCAGTACCTTCAATCCATAGTATAAGTCTTTTAAAAGCTCTCATATAAGCAGTTGATCAATTTATATCTAAGTCTTTTATCCTCAGTACCTTCAATAGGTAGTATAAGTCTTTTAAAAGCTTCCATATAAGCAGTTGATCAATTTATATCTAAGTCATTTTTGTCCTCAGTACCTTCAATCCATAGTATAAGTCTTTTAAAAGCTCTCATATAAGGAGTTGATCAATTTATATCTAAGTCATTTTCATCCTCAGTACCTTCAATCCATAGTATAAGTCTTTTAAAAGCTTCCATATAAGCAGTTGATCAATTTATATCTAAGTCGTTTTTGTCCTCGGTACCTTCAATCCATAGTATAAGTCTTTTAAAAGCTCCCATATAAGCAGTTGATCAATTTATATCTAAGTCTTTTTTATCCTCAGTACCTTCAATGCATAGTATAAGTCTTTTAAAAGCTCCCATATAAGCAGTTGATCAATTTATATCTAAGTCATTTTCATCCTCAGTACCTTCAATCCATAGTATAGGTCTTTTAAAAGCTCCCATATAAGCAGTTGATCAATTAATAACTAAGTCTTTTTTATCCTCAGTACCTTCAATCCATAGTATAAGTCTTTTAAAAGCTCCCATATAAGCAGTTGATCAATTTATATCTAAGTCATTTTTGTCCTCAGTACCTTCAATCCATAGTATAAGTCTTTCAAAAGCTCTCATATAAGCAGTTGATCAATTAATAAATAAGTCTTTTTTATCGGCAGTACCTTCAATCCATAGTATAAGTCTTTTAAAAGCTTCCATATAAGCAGTTGATCAATTTATATCTAAGTCTTTTTTATCCTCAGTACCTTCAATCCATAGTATAAGTCTTTTGAAAAATCATATAGAAGCAGTTGATCAATTAATAACTCAGTCATTTTTGTCCTCAGTACCTCCAATCCATAGTATAAGTCTTTTAAAAGCTCTCATATAAGCAGTTGATCAATTTATATCTAAGTCATTTTCATCCTCAGTACCTTCAATCCATAGTATAGGTCTTTTAAAAGCTCCCATATAAGCAGTTGATCAATTAATAACTAAGTCTTTTTTATCCTCAGTACCTTCAATCCATAGTATAAGTCTTTTAGAAGCTCCCATATAAGCAGTTGATCAATTTATATCTAAGTCATTTTTGTCCTCAGTACCTTCAATCCATAGTATAAGTCTTTCAAAAGCTCTCATATAAGCAGTTGATCAATTAATAAATAAGTCTTTTTTATCGTCAGTACCTTCAATCCATAGTATAAGTCTTTTAAAAGCTTCCATATAAGCAGTTGATCAATTTATATCTAAGTCTTTTTTATCCTCAGTACCTTCAATCCATAGTATAAGTCTTTTAAAAGCTCCCACATAAGCAGTTGATCACTTATTATCTAAGTCATTTTTGTTCTCAGTACCTTCAATCCACAGTATAAGTCTTTTAAAAGCTGCCACATAAGCAGTTGATCACTTATTATCTAAGTCATTTTTGTCCTCAGTACCTTCAATCCATAGTATAAGTCTTTTAAAAGCTCCCATATAAGCAGTTGATCAATTTATATCTAAGTCATTTTCATCCTCACTACCTTCAATCCATAGTATAAGACTTTTAAAAACTCCCATACTAGTAGCTGATCAATTTATATCTAAGACATTTTTGTCCTCAGTACCTTCAATCCATAGTATAAGTCTTTTAAAAGCTGCCACATAAGCAGTTGATCACTTATTATCTAAGTCATTTTTGTCCTCAGTACCTTCAATCCATAGTATAAGTCTTTTAAAAGCTCCCACATAAGCAGTTGATCAATTTATATCTAAGTCATTTTTATCCTCAGTACCTTCAATCCACAGTATATGTTTTTTAAAAGCTCCCACATAAGCAGTTGATCAGTTATTAACTAAGTCATTTTTATCCTCAGTGCCTTCAATCCATAGTATAAGCGTTTAAAAAGCTTCCGCGCTATCAGATGGAAATGAAAAAAGTAGCTGATGTTTATTGCCAAACAACAATTGCTCTTTGTCTCGAAAAATTTAGGAACTTGTTCATAGTTACCTCCGTAGATGATCTGTGTCGATTGTAGCAATCTGTCATAATCTACCCTACAACTGATCTAAGTGTCTAAGTGAACTCAGTGAGTGTTTGTGAATGGTGGTGCGTGTTAAAACTTTGTGAACTGGTGCCGTCTAATTTTCGCAATGGGGTTTCTCTAAACCAGCAAGGTCCGCTTCTCAATCATTGGGGTTGCCAAAGTTAAGAAGGCAAGGAGTTTACTGGCGTCAAGCGAGTACAGTTCCTGCTACTCTTCAGACTGTTTATCTCAAGACTTTGTACTCCAGACAAGATATTAAAATTAATTCCCAATATATATAGAATTTATCAACAAAGAAAAATATAAAGGTGAGCAACATCAGAAATTGGCGATGAATTAAAATGCCATGAGACAAAGAGGAGAGTTTTGAAATAAAAAAACCCAAAAAAACTGGACAAAAAGAGGTAAAACTTAAAAGGACTAACTGAATTACTCCTTTTCTGCAGTCGGTTTCCAACTTGCTCTCCTCGTTGCTCTCCACCTTGCTCTCCGCTTTGCACTCCCTTTTGCTCTCCACATTACTTTGTTCGGCCACAAAAATGTCACCAATACCCTTGATATGTACAAGTTAAAACTCGCCTGGGTAACCAGCGGATAGCTTAGGATCCAATACACAAGTTATTTTTCACCAATACCCTTGATATGTACAAGTTAAAACTCGGTTATGTAACCAACAGGTAGCTTAGGATCCAATAAACAAGTTATTTTTCATCAATACCATTGATATGTACAAGTTAAAACTCGGTTAGGTATCCACTAGGTAGCTTAAGATCCAATACACAAAGTATTTTTCACCAATACTCTTGATATGTACAAGATAAAACTCGCTTGGGTAACCAGCGGATAGCTTAGGATCCAATACACAAGTTATTTTTCACCAATACCCTTAATATGTACAAGTTAAAACTCGCTTAGGTAACCAGCAGGTAGCTTAGGATCCAATAAACAAGTTATTTTTCACCAATACCATTGATATGTACAAGTTAAAACTCGGTTAGGTATCCACTAGGTAGCTTAAGATCCAATACACAAATTATTTTTCACCAATACTCTTGATATGTACAAGTTAAAACTCGCCTGGGTAACCAGCGGATAGCTTAGGATCCAATCCACAAGTTATTTTTCACCAATACCCTTGATATGTACAAGTTAAAACTCGCTTAGGTAACCAGCAGGTAGCTTAGGATCCAATAAACAAGTTATTTTTCATCAATATTCTTGATATGTACAAGTTAAAACTCGGTTAGGTATCCACTAGGTAGCTTAAGATCCAATACACAAATTATTTTTCACCAATACTCTTGATATGTACAAGTTAAAACTCGCTTGGGTAACCAGCGGATAGCTTAGGATCCAATACACAAGTTATTTTTCACCAATACCCTTGATATGTACAAGTTAAAACTCGCTTAGGTAACCAGCGGATAGCTTAGGATCCAATACACAAGTTATTTTTCACCAATACCCTTGATATATACAAGTTAAAACTCGCTTAGGTAACCAGCGGATAGCTTAGGATCCAATACACAAATTGTTTTTCACCAATACCCTTGATATGTACAAGTTAAAACTCGCTTAGGTAACCAGCAGGTAGCTTAGGATCCAATAAACAAGTTATTTTTCACCAATACCCTTAATATGTACAAGTTAGAACTCGCTTAGGTAACCAGCAGGTAGCTTAGGATCCAATAAACAAGTTATTTTTCACCAATACCATTGATATGTACAAGTTAAAACTCGGTTAGGTATCCACTAGGTAGCTTAAGATCCAATACACAAATTTTTTTTCACCAATACTCTTGATATGTACAAGTTAAAACTCGCCTGGGTAACCAGCGGATAGCTTAGGATCCAATACACAAGTTATTTTTTACCAATACCCTTGATATGTACAAGTTAAAACTCGCTTAGGTAACCAGCAGGTAGCTTAGGATCCAATAAACAAGTTATTTTTCATCAATATTCTTGATATGTACAAGTTAAAACTCGGTTAGGTATCCACTAGGTAGCTTAAGATCCAATACACAAATTATTTTTCACCAATACTCTTGATATGTACAAGTTAAAACTCGCTTAGGTAACCAGCGGATAGCTTAGGATCCAATACACAAGTTATTTTTCACCAATACTCTTGATATGTACAAGTTAAAACTCGCTTAGGTAACCAGCGGATAGCTTAAGATCCAATACACAAGTTATTTTTCACCAATACCCTTGATATGTACAAGTTAAAACTCGCTTAGGTAACCAGCGGATAGCTTAGGATCCAATACAAAAGTTATTTTTCACCAATACCCTTGATGTATACAAGTTAAAACTCGCTTAGGTAACCAGCGGATAGCTTAGGATCCAATACACAAATTATTTTTCACCAATACCCTTGATATGTACAAGTTAAAACTCGCTTAGGTAACCAGCAGGTAGCTTAGGATCCAATAAACAAGTTATTTTTCATCAATATCCTTGATATGTACAAGTTAAAACTCGGTTAGTTATCCACTAGGTAGCTTAGGATCCAAAACATAAGTTATCTTTCACCAAAAACTTAAGTTATCTTTCACCAAAACTCTTCATACGTACAAGTTAAAACTCGCTTAGGTAACCCTTGGGTAGCTTACTATCCTATACACAACTCGCTTAGGTAACCAGTGGATAGCTTAGGATCCAATACACAAGTTATTTTTCACCAATAGCCTTGATATGTACAATTTAAAACTCGCTTAGGTAACCAGCAGGTAGCTTAGGATCCAATAAACAAGTTATTTTTCATCAATACTATTGATATGTACAAGTTAAAACTCGGTTAGGTATCCACTAGGTAGCTTAAGATCCAATACACAAATTATTTTTCACCAATACTCTTGATATGTACAAGTTAAAACTCGCCTGGATAACCAGCGGATAGCTTAGGATCCAATACACAAGTTATTTTTCACCAATACCCTTGATATGTACAAGTTAAAACTCGCTTAGGTAACCAGCAGGTAGCTTAGGATCCAATAAACAAGTTATTTTTCACCAATACCCTTGATATTTACAAGTTAAAACTCGCTTAGGTAACCAGCGGATAGCTTAGGATCCAATACACAAGTTATTTTTCACCAATACCCTTGATATGTACAAGTTAAAACTCGCTTAGGTAACCAGCGGATAGCTTAGGATCCAATACACAAATTATTTTTCACCAATACCCTTGATATGTACAAGTTAAAACTCGCTTAGGTAACCAGCAGGTAGCTTAGGATCCAATAAACAAGTTATTTTTCATCAATATCCTTGATATGTACAAGTTAAAACTCGGTTAGGTATCCACTAGGTAGCTTAGGATCCAAAACATAAGTTATCTTTCACCAAAAACTTAAGTTAGCTTTCACCAAAACTCTTCATACGTACAAGTTAAAACTCGCTTAGGTAACCCTTGTGTAGCTTAGGATCCAATACACAAGTTATTTTTCACCAATACCCTTGATATGTACAAGTTAAAACTCGCTTAGGTAACCAGCAGGTAGCTTAGGATCCAATAAACAAGTTATTTTTCATCAATATCCTTGATATGTACAAGTTAAAACCTCGGTTAGGTATCCACTACGTAGCTTAGGATCCAAAACATAAGTTATCTTTCACCAAAAACATAAGTTATCTTTCAC
Source organism: Convolutriloba macropyga (assembly GCF_964194025.1). Taxonomy (NCBI): domain Eukaryota; kingdom Metazoa; phylum Xenacoelomorpha; order Acoela; family Convolutidae; genus Convolutriloba; species Convolutriloba macropyga. The sequence continues at coordinate 868,862 of NC_134479.1, forward strand.
CAAAACTCTTCATACGTACAAGTTAAAACTCGCTTAGGTAACCCTTGTGTAGCTTAGGATCCAATACACAAGTTATTTTTCACCAATACCCTTGATATGTACAAGTTAAAACTCGCTTAGGTAACCAGCAGGTAGCTTAGGATCCAATAAACAAGTTATTTTTCATCAATATCCTTGATATGTACAAGTTAAAACCTCGGTTAGGTATCCACTACGTAGCTTAGGATCCAAAACATAAGTTATCTTTCACCAAAAACATAAGTTATCTTTCACCAAAACTCTTCATACGTACAAGTTAAAACTCGCTTAGGTAACCCTTGGGTAGCTTAGGATCCAATACACAAAAAGTTGACCTGTAAACTTTAAATTGAATCAAACAGGTGAAAAGTTAGCTCCTCTTAAAGTATTTCTTAACCAACATATCTCCAAAAGGTTTAACGAGTCTGGGATGTTGAGTTCTTTTCTTTTTTTCTTTTTCTTCTTCGTTTTCTGTGGCTGGGAAAGTGGCGCAAGTACAATTCGTTCGGTTTCTCTCGGGGACCTAATTTCTGAGTTGCTGGCTTCGTGTGAGTCGCTATCGGAAAGTGTCACCAGCTCGACAACTTGATGAGATTGAATGTTCTTGCAAGTATTGGAATTACTCTCATCATCGGAGATAAGAACAAGGTCCACCACATCATTCTCAGCGTCATCTTGCTCGAATCCATTGTCCACTGGTTCGTTATGAGACAGTTCTGGTGTTGCGCTGGCAACGTCGGTCACAAAATCTAAATCTTGGTTTGAATTTGTCCAATCGTTAACAATTGGTCTGACAACTGCGACATTCACCGGAGTATGTATAGAACAGCGGGGGCACGGACACCAGTTGATATCTATCACACCCATGTTTCGGCAGTGAAATTCCATACCTTGGTATTATCTAAATTGGTGGACTTGTTCAGAAAAGGGATAAATTGTATTACAAAAAGGGTGAAAGTTTTTTGCTAAGGAGTAGTTATTATACCAGCTTGGTATTTTATCTGATGTTTTCAAAACTTAATATGAAATCCACCAATTTAAACCAAGAATTGATCTTTGAGACAAAAAGGAGAATAAGAGAACAAGTGTAGAACAAACAGATATTCTTTAATTTCTTAACTGGAATGAAAACTGAACCAGCTGAAACGATTTAGTAAATGTTTTCAGTCCAGACGCTTGATAAATTTGTTTTAAATATTATAATCACGAGGTCGGAAAATGGACGCGGAGTTCAATTGTCTCAACATTCTCGGAAAACTTAGACAAAAATTCATACCCAAAATTTAACGATCGTAAACAAAATGATCTCGGATAAATCAGACTAGACTATGATTCACTGAGAAAGCATTTGACTCTGATTCTAGGGAATGTACTATATAACGGTGATTAAATGTTAACAATGAGGCCGCGTCAGTTTGCTTGGGTTTGTTATTGTTTAGTCTAAAGAAGGTCTATTTAACTCAAGATGATGTATGTGGGGTACAATAAGTTCAGAAGGATTACCAGCACTCAACTCAGGACATTTATAAAAGCTTAGCAGGAGATTATATACAAGCTAACTTAACAATAGATTACAGCTGTAACGATTATAAGCAGATTTGGTCCAGTGGTAAGATATCCGCTTCCCATGCACTAGATCCGGGTTCGAATCCCGGTGGGGCGAAAATCCTTTTGCAAGATTTAGAAGGGGTCGTTTTTTTACAGTGCGTGACGCGTGACCCCCCCCCCCCCCCCTAGTACTACTACTAGTCATTTACTTATACTACTAACAAGAGTACCTACCAGCCACCCGACTTGTCCTATTTCCCTACACGCTTTCCGCATATAGGGAAATGGGCCAAATCGGGTGTCTAATCGGTACCCTTGTTTTATCCACTGCTACTCATGCAAATTTATTTCCTCACAAAACACAGATATATTTCCCCTTTTAAAAAATATATAAATAATTTTCAACTCAAATATTATATATATATATATATATACATACATATATATATATATATATATATATATATATACATGCTCTTTAAGTCTATCCCTTGCACGGCTAAATCTATATCTATGTAAATAAACACATAATTTGCGTTTATTTGTTTATCACACACACACATTTTCCATTTTTGTACGTTTTAAAATTATCGTTTCTTGTCTTAGTTATAGCAATCCTCTAAAATCGAGTTAAGGTGGTAATTATCAGGAGGATAGTTTGGATTCTGTCCCCACTGACTTCAGTGGACGTATCCCAGATATCTAGTGTAACTATTGAGACCGTGTAAAAAGCACGTAAAACCAACTTGAGAAAATAACTTGAAAAAAAACCAGCTTAACTCTACATTTTTAGCTAAAGCAAGTTATTTTGCTTATTTTTGCCCTACCTTAAATCATGCGTATTGTGCTAATTTCTATTATTTCATCAATATCAATACCAATAGCTTCAAGTTTAGAAAATAGAAAATAATATTTACAAGTGCAACCGGGCTCTATATTAAAATAACCAGCTCCAGGTAATTCCACTTTTGGGTGTACTCTTTTTATATGACCTCTTAATCCAATAAAACTAACAATAGAACTACAGTGTTAACATTTAACCTTACTAGTATTACAATCCTTACATATATACTTTTTAAATCAAAATCTGTTAAATGCTTATAATTTTTTATTTATTACAGACTCTTCTTGGCTCGTGTCTGATCTGTTTAGCATTTTTATCGGTGAAGCCGTTTCGTGGATCTGCGAAGCCGCTTCTCGCATAAATATCATCTTCATCTTCGTCTTTATCAAGGGTCTTATCAAAACTCTTATCAAACTTATGAGCTTTACCTTTAACTATATCTTTAACCAAGTCATTAATCTTGTCTACGTTCTCGTCTTCACTCACACTTTTACTTCAACCATTCTGAATACAAACACCACTTAATGAATCATATCCACATTTACTGGCCCTTCTCTTATCATCATGAAGTCTAGCATAGTGACACTTGATGGAATAATATCCCCCAAACTTTTTTACGCTCAAAACAATTATAAACCATTATTTATTGCGGGCAAAAATTTCAACTATTAGTAGCATTATCTTTTCAGTTATATAACTTTGATAGATAACCTTTACCAATAATATTTAAATAATTCTTCTTTTATCTCCTATCTACAAACACTTCTCCTTCTTTAGCATAGCTACTTATTAAATGGCCAAGAACATTAGAAATAAATTTTTTGTTAATAATAAATTCATCATTCATAGCTCTAACACCAGCTACATTTAAACATTTAGTCTTCTTATTAATAAATTTGGCAAGGTATCTGTGTAGATGTGCTGTATGTGAACAACCGGTCTGTTTCATCATGATGTTCACTTTTATTTTCTAGGTCTCCCCATAGCCTTAACTTCTATTAGTTATTAGTTAACTAACATGTTAGTTCTTTTTATTGCATGACTAGCAGTGGTAGCCGCCAATTCGGCAACTCCTATTCCGTTCCTTGGTGAGATATAATTATATATTATTAATCCGCTACCCAGAATACTTAAACCAGCAGATGTCCAATTTATCCATTTAGCTCTAATTTGTTCTTTTGTGAAAACATCATTTTGAATTTCAAATCCTTTAAGCTTTAGATATTTGTTAAAATAGAATATTAAGATAGAATTATTTTCACTTATTTTAGCCCTGTCAGTTGGATCTTTCATTCTTAGTTTTAGATAATTGATTACACTATGTCTCTCTTCACTTGATAAATCCCCTTTAAGACTCATTGAAGAATCATATACTATAAATCCAATACGTCTATAAATCCAATAGAAGAATCATATACTATATTTCTATTTTTACCTATAATATTAAGTGTGGCATTATTCGGATCATATTTTATAATACCACATTGAAGTTTAAACCTAAAGATAATAATAATGTTAGTACATATTTCCTAGAAACTATCAGGTGTGTTAATATCAGGACCAAGTGAATGTGGTAAGACATGGTTATGAAAGAATCTAATTATATATAGAGTAGTCTTTGGTAAGCTATACATAATCGGTCCCATAGGTGATCAATATGAAGATTTGTTAGAGAGAATAGTAATCTCTTTATTTTATTTGAACAAAGAGAAGCCCTAACGTCTATATATCAAGATTTCTTTAATGATGTTGAACTTACTTACAAAGATTTTATTATTTTATGTAATGAAATATGGAAAGAGCCTTATAACTACATTGTTATTGTTATTGTTATTGTTGCTAATGAGATGCTAATGGGTTTTCTACATCAAAGCTAAGTGCACCTTGTTTTATTCCATTTTAATTTTCATTGTATTTTTATCTTCTTCGATTATAACATTAACTTCAGCTTCTTTTTTTAATTCTGCTATTTCAGATAATTCATATGCACCCGCTGTAATATAATATAGGAGTCCCACTATTAATTAGGAACAGAAATAATGTTAGACTTAGTGTTAGAGCTAGAGCTAACACTAATACTAGAGCTAGAGCTAGAGTTATCTAAAATCTTACTAGCACAAAAATTGATTATTATTTTTATTTACGTTAAACACTGAGTTATAAACTGATCATCTGATTAAACCTATTTTTTTGTATTAAGTATAGGTTCACTAAAATTAAATTTTTCTGTTGATTTCATCGATCTAAAGTGTATGTTGTTCTTTAGTTTTAGTTGGAGCTGCATGTATCTTTTTTAGTTCCCATAGTATAAGAATATTTGTCATTTTATTAGAAAAAATTTAGCTCTGGATCTAACCGGCTCTAGCTGTATATCTAGCTCTAGATCTAGAGTTTGCTCTAGATCTAATTATATATATATATATATATATATATATATATATATATAATATATATATATATATATATTAATCTATGAAAGTGGACTTTAGTTTGGATACAAATTATTGTTATACAAGAGATAATATGATATACACAAGGGTAGGATCATAAAATATAAACTTAGTAATCTAGCAACAATGAATACAGTTAATACTATTAATATAATTCTCAATAGGGAAGAGAATCATTTAAATATACATGATTCTTATCTAGAGATAGTCTTTTGTATCAGAGAATGTTGGTTGTGTTTTTTCTAATGATGCTAATATCAGACTAGTTAAATATGGTATGGTGGTATTATTTAGTTCAGTTAAACTTGAAACTAGTGGTAGTAGGACTATTGAATATATGGATCATTGTCATCCTAATCTATTAATGTTTAAGTTGTTAACTAGTACTGATGATGAATATGAGAGTGGTTTTGTTAGAAAACAAGGTAATAGAGATAGTCAACTTAAAGGTTATCATGCTGCTGCAGATTGAGGTCATATGTATATGATGATTAAGATGAGTGATCTATTTGGGTTTGTAAATCATTTAGAAAAGATTATATATGGGTTAGGATTTAAGCTATTATTGATAGACCTCTATTTAGAGTTAATGCTGGTGCTGGTGCATTAGCTAATGATGGTAGTATAGAAATTAATATATTGTGGTGTGTACCTTGTATTGATCCTAGTAATAAAGATAGAATTATTGTACAAAAACGTTTAACTAAAATGAATAATATCGACTTTAATTATTATGAAAGAAAGACATTCTATAAAAATGCTCCTAATGCTACTAACTTCTTATTTGATCTACGTTTGGAAGTGGTATTGAAAGACCTCAATTTATAGTTCGTTTTGAGAATAATATTTTTAATGAACAAACTCATGATGCAGTTACTTTTGATATAATGAATGTTACTGAATGTTTTTGTGAGATTGAAAGGTTGAATATTAATTATGATACTAATAATTGTAATGATGCATTTAAAGAGGTTGTTAGTTTTAATGAAGATTTTAATGGATACCTCATAATATTAAACCATATATAAATCATAGAGCATTCAAAAGTAGTTATAGAATATACTTATTTGATACTAGATATCAAAATGATCACAGGTCCAGAACCCACAAAGCTGTATTTTAAATTTGCTGTTGCAGATGTTATATGTCATGCATTGGTATTAACTAGAAAGATTATTAGTGTTAATAGTGATGGCAATAAGATTGTTGATATAGTCTCTTAGAGACATGGTCGAAGACCCATCAGAGAACCTGTTTCGCAGATCGTGTCGTGGACAACGCGGCTTCGCCGATCGTCTCGTAGAGACTAATTGGCAAAGCCACTTCGTGGATCAGGGAACCTGCTTCGCAGATCGGTGAAGCCGCTTCGCGCATAGCCGGAGGCTTATAGTCAGTCAGCTGACATATGACCGAGAGTCTATCGTGTCCTAGCTCTAGCTCTATAACTTAACTATTTCCCAGTTGTCCCAACAAATCCCTAAGCATAACTAGTATCTAATTTTTTTCTCTAAAGTTAAACACTTAGCTGCAAGTTTAATTCTATGTTTAGGCTTAGCCTTAGGCAAAGATTTAGGCCTAGGTTTATTTACAACAAAAGAATTATACTTTTTAACTTCCATTATTTTTAAATATAGAAATGAGTCTTTTACGGAAATTTAACTAATTCATATTGTGTTGGTGGTAGATATTATAGTGGTACTATTAACATAAGTCGATTTGTATCGGCGAAGCCGTTTCACGGATCATCAAAAGGTACTAAAAAGTTAAAGGGTAATTATACTACTTGTAGAAGATATAAGCCAATGACTGTTAGTGATGCAACAATAGAAGCAGAAGGATTTAGAGATTTCTTTGAGTGGTTCGAAGTAAAATAGGAAATGCAGTTGCAACTAAGAACCCTAGAGCAGTTTTAGCGGCTATATCAGATTTAATTAAATTTGCAATTACTGGTGAAGGTATAAGAGTAGTACAAAAAGGAAGAGGGTTATATCTAGGAACAAAGAAAAGATATAGGGAAATGGGCCAAATCGGGTGTCTAATCGGTACCCTTGTTTTATCCACTGCTACTCATGCAAATTTATTTCCTCACAAAACACAGATATATTTCCCCTTTTAAAAAATATATAAATAATTTTCAACTCAAATATTATATATATATATATATATATATATATATATATATATATATATATACATATATATATATATATATATATATATATATATACATGCTCTTTAAGTCTATCCCTTGCACGGCTAAATCTATATCTATGTAAATAAACACATAATTTGCATTTATTTGTTTATCACACACACACATTTTCCATTCTTGTACGTTTTAAAATTATCGTTTCTTGTCTTAGTTATAGCAATCCTCTAAAATCGAGTTAAGGTGGTAATTATCAGGAGGATAGTTTGGATTCTGTCCCCACTGACTTCAGTGGACGTATCCCAGATATCTAGTGTAACTATTGAGACCGTGTAAAAAGCACGTAAAACCAACTTGAGAAAATAACTTGAAAAAAAAACCAGCTTAACTCTACATTTTTAGCTAAAGCAAGTTATTTTGCTTATTTTTGCCCTACCTAAAATCATGCGTATTGTGCTAATTTCCATTATTTCATCAATATCAATACCAATAGCTTCATGTTTAGAAAATAGAAAATAATATTTACAAGAGCAACCGGGCTCTATATTAAAATAACCAGCTTCAGGTAATTCCACTTTTGGGTGTACTCTTTTTATATGACCTCTTAATCCAATAAAACTAGCAATAGAACTACAGTGTTAACATTTAACCTTACTAGTATTACAATCCTTACATATATACTTTTCAAATCAACATCTGTTAAATGCTTATAATTTTTTATTTATTACAGACTCTTCTTGGCTCGTGTCTGATCTCTTTAGCAATTTTATCGGTGAAGCCGTTTCGTGAATCTGCGAAGCCGCTTCTCGCATAAATATCATCTTCGTCTTTATCAAGGGTCTTATCAAAACTCTTATCAAAACTCTTATCAAACTTATGAGCTTTACCTTTAACTATATCTTTAACCAAGTCATTAATCTTGTCTACGTTCTCGTCTTCACTCACACTTTTACTTCAACCATTCTGAATACAAACACCACTTAATGAATCATATCCACATTTACTCACCCTTCTCTTATCATCATGAAGTCTAGCATAGTGACACTTGATGGAATAATATCCCCCAAACTTTTTTACACTCAAAACAATTATAAACCATTATTTATTGCGGGCAAAAATTTCAACTATTAGTAGCATTATCTTTTCAGTTATATAACTTTGATAGATAACCTTTACCAATAATATTTAAATAATTCTTCTTATATCTCCTATCTACAAACACTTCTCCTTCTTTAGCATAGCTACTTATTAAATGGCCAAGAACATTAGAAATAAATTTTTTGTTAATAATAAATTCATCATTCATAGCTCTAACACCAGCTACATTTAAACATTTAGTCTTCTTATTAATAAATTTGGCAAGGTATCTGTGTAGATGCGCTGTATGTCAACAACCGGTCTGTTTCATCATGATGTTCACTTTTATTTTCTAAGTCTCCCCATAGCCTTAACTTCTATTAGTTATTAGTTAACTAACATGTTAGTTCTTTTTATTGCATGACTAGCAGTGGTAGCCGCCAATTCGGCAACTCCTATTCCGTTCCTTGGTGAGATATAATTATATATTATTAATCCGCTACCCAGAATACTTAAACCAGCAGATGTCCAATTTATCCATTTAGCTCTAATTTGTTCTTTTGTGAAAACATCATTTTGAATTTCAAATCCTTTAAGCTTTAGATATTTGTTAAAATAGAATATTAAGATAGAATTATTTTCACTTATTTTAGCCCTATCAGTTGGATCTTTCATTCTTAGTTTTAGATAATTGATTACACTATGTCTCTCTTCACTTGATAAATCCCCTTTAAGACTCATTGAAGAATCATATACTATAAATCCAATACGTCTATAAATCCAATAGAAGAATCATATACTATATTTCTATTTTTGCCTATAATATTAAGTGTGGCATTATTCGGATCATATTTTATAATACCACATTGAAGTTTAAACCTAAAGATAATGATAATGTTAGTACATATTTCCTAGAAACTATCAGGTGTGTTAATATCAGGACCAAGTGAATGTGGTAAGACATGGTTATGAAAGAATCTAATTATATATAGAGTAGTCTTTGGTAAGCTATACATAATCGGTCCCATAGGTGATCAATATGAAGATTTGTTAGAGAGAATAGTAATCTCTTTATTTTATTTGAACAAAGAGAAGCCCTAACGTCTATATATCAAGATTTCTTTAATGATGTTGAACTTACAAAGATTTTATTAGTTTATGTAATGAAATATGGAAAGAGCCTTATAACTACATTGTTATTGTTATTGTTATTGTTGCTAATGAGATGCTAATGGGTTTTCTACATCAAAGCTAAGTGCACCTTGTTTTATTCCATTTTAATTTTCATTGTATTTTTATCTTCTTCGATTATAACATTAACTTCAGCTTCTTTTTTTTAATTCTGCTATTTCAGATAATTCATATGCACCCGCTGTAATATAATATAGGAGTCCCACTATTAATTAGGAACAGAAATAATGTTAGACTTAGTGTTAGAGCTAGAGCTAATACTAGAGCTAGAGCTAGAGTTATCTAAAATCTTACTAGCACAAAAATTGATTATTATTTTTATTTACTTTAAACACTGAGTTATAAACTGATCATCTGATTAAACCTATTTTTTTTGTATTAAGTATAGGTTCACTAAAATTAAATTTTTCTGTTGATTTCATCAATCTAAAGTGTATGTTGTTCTTTAGTTTTAGTTGGAGCTGCATGTATCTTTTTTAGTTGCCATAGTATAAGAATATTTGTCATTTTATTAGAAAAAATTTAGCTCTGGATCTAACTGGCTCTAGCTGTATATCTAGCTCTAGATCTAGAGTTTGCTCTAGATCTAATTATATATATTTATATATATATATATATATATATTAATCTATAAAAGTGGACTTTAGTTTGGATACAAATTATTGTTATACAAGAGATAATATGATATACACAAGGGTAGGATCATAAAATATAAACTTAGTAATCTAGCAACAATGAATACAGTTAATACTATTAATATAATTCTCAATAGGGAAGAGAATCATTTAAATATACATGATTCTTATCTAGAGATAGTCTTTTGTATCAGAGAATGTTGGTTGTGTTTTTTCTAATGATGCTAATATCAGACTAGTTAAATATGGTATGGTGGTATTATTTAGTTCAGTTAAACTTGAAACTAGTGGTAGTAGGACTATTGAATATATGGATCATTGTCATCCTAATCTATTAATGTTTAAGTTGTTAACTAGTACTGATGATGAATATGAGAGTGGTTTTGTTAGAAAACAAGGTAATAGAGATAGTCAACTTAAAGGTTATCATGCTGCTGCAGATTGAGGTCATATGTATATGATGATTAAGATGAGTGATCTATTTGGGTTTGTAAATCATTTAGAAAAGATTATATATGGGTTAGGATTTAAGCTATTATTGATAGACCTCTATTTAGAGTTAATGCTGGTGCTGGTGCATTAGCTAATGATGGTAGTATAGAAATTAATATATTGTGGTGTGTACCTTGTATTGATCCTAGTAATGAAGATAGAATTATTGTACAAAAACGTTTAACTAAAATGAATAATATCGACTTTAATTATTATGAAAGAAAGACATTCTATAAAAATGCTCCTAATGCTACTAACTTCTTATTTGATCTACGTTTGGAAGTGGTATTGAAAGACCTCAATTTATAGTTCGTTTTGAGAATAATATTTTTAATGAACAAACTCATGATGCAGTTACTTTTGATATAATGAATGTTACTGAATGTTTTTGTGAGATTGAAAGGTTGAATATTAATTATGATACTAATAATTGTAATGATGCATTTAAAGAGGTTGTTAGTTTTAATGAAGATTTTAATGGATACCTCATAATATGAAACCATATATAAATCATAGAGCATTCAAAAGTAGTTATAGAATATACTTATTTGATACTAGATATCAAAATGATCACAGGTCCAATACCCATAAAGCTGTATTTTAAATTTGCTGTTGCAGATGTTATATGTCATGCATTGGTATTAACTAGAAAGATTATTAGTGTTAATAGTGATGGCAATAAGATTGTTGATATAGTCTCTTAGAGACATGGTCGAAGACCCATCAGAGAACCTGTTTCGCAGATCGTGTCGTGGACAACGCGGCTTCGCCGATCGTCTCGTAGAGACTAATTGGCAAAGCCACTTCGTGGATCAGGGAACCTGCTTCGCAGATCGGTGAAGCCGCTTCGCGCATAGCCGGAGGCTTATAGTCAGTCAGCTGACATATGACCGAGAGTCTATCGTGTCCTAGCTCTAGCTCTATAACTTAACTATTTCCCAGTTGTCCCAACAAATCCCTAAGCATAACTAGTATCTAATTTTTTTCTCTAAAGTTAAACACTTAGCTGCAAGTTTAATTCTATGTTTAGGCTTAGCCTTAGGCAAAGATTTAGGCCTAGGTTTATTTACAACAAAATAATTATACTTTTTAACTTCCATTATTTTTGAATATAGAAATGAGTCTTTTACGGAAATTTAACTAATTCATATTGTGTTGGTGGTAGATATTATAGTGGTACTATTAACATAAGTCGATTTGTATCGGCGAAGCCGTTTCACGGATCATCAAAAGGTACTAAAATGTTAAAGGGTAATTATACTACTTGTAGAAGATATAAGCCAATGACTGTTAGTGATGCAACAATAGAAGCAGAAGGATTTAAAGATTTCTTTCAGTGGTTCAAAGTAAAATAGGAAATGCAGTTGCAACTAAGAATCCTAGAGCAGTTTTAGCGGCTATACCAGATTTAATTAAATTTGCAATTACTGGTGAAGGTATAAGAGTAGTACAAAAAGGAAGAGGGTTATATCTAGGAACAAAGAAAAGATAATTTAGTTATAGTTATAGTTTAGCCTTAGCTATAGCTTAGTCATAACTGTAGCTATAGTTTAACCAATAAATATGGCTATAGATATAGCTTAGCCATAACTATAACTATAGATATGGCTACAACTTAGCCATGACTTTGGCTATAACTAAAGCTTAACTATAACTACAGCTCTAACTATGACTATAGCTTTAGCTTAGATATAACCTAACGGTAAATATTAATACTAATATTATTTTTGCTAAATGTATTAATATTACTAAACACTTAACTTATTTTTCTTGTTCCTCTTATATTCTTCATCTGCCTTAAAATTAATTATATTCAGCATTATCTATTTTATTATCTTTCACTGATTTAGTATAAGTTTTTTAAACTGGCCACTAAACTGTTTACTTAAAGTATACATTTGTGAATACTTTTATTTCTTATTTTAGTAATAATTGTTTTTGATAATGATCCGCAAACAGTTGCTGTAGCAAAAGTTGTTGGTATAGAAAAAGTTAATCCTATACCTGTTTATATAACTGATGTTTTCGTTGCTGTTGTTGCTATTGATGATATTGATGATTTCTGTTATCTCAGCCATGTTAATAAATTTTTTATATTTAACTTTTTATAGTTATTAGTTTCAATTTCGTAATAATTTGTAATATCTTTTATGATATCAATATTTTTATTAAGTTTATTATTAGCTTGAATCTTTTCATTTATCTGCTGTTCATTGACAGCAGCGGCCGCTTCGCAGTTCTGCTTTGCAGCCACATGGTGGAGCTGTTGGCAGCTGCAGCATTGCTGATCCGTTTTTCAGCCGCTTCACGGATTAGCTGTTCACTAACTGTTGATTAGTTTGGATATAGTAATTTCTCACTCGGTGCTCATGGTTGACTTATTTTCGGTAGTAAAATAGCTATCAATTTCTTTCATTGTATCTTGTTGATTTAAATAATAATGCATCTCAAGTCTTGCTTGTTCTTTGTTGTATACTAGCTTACTGTCTAGTGATATAGCTATTATATATTGTACTATTGTCTTTTTACTCTTTATAAGAGCCTCATCATCAGCACAAGTAGTCTTTTCATTAACTTGTTTAAGTTCCCTTAGACCCGTAGTAAACATATCAACTAACTGTATGTTAGCAAGATTCTGATTAAACTTACTATTATCAATTTCTAGTTTTAATTTATTATATTTAGAGATAGTATCAGAGGCAACCTTGTTACAAAAGTTAACTGTATTTGTAACTTAATTTGCTGATTTAATAAACTCTATAATTGGTTCATTATTAACTTGGGTTTTATTTAGTTATAGTGTTTTAGTCGTGACTATCAAACTCTTCTTTTAGTTCAGTTTGGTTTTTACCAAATATCTGCCTTATCTTTGGCTGATAATAAGTTACTGTCACAATACTATTTATTAGCAACAGCCTTTTCATCTGTAGGAAGTCGTAAATTTGTAATTTTATAGGTATCTTTCATGTCAATGTTATCATTATCTTCTAAGAATAATTTATGAGCCTTACTTAATGATAAGTTGTGCCGACAATCAGCGTAGCTGATTGTGGATGTTGATTGATGTTTTCCTTGATTGAATCTGTTTCTTGTCATCTTTGTATTTGTTTCCAGTAAGAACCATATTCAGCTTGCTGGCTCGTCAGGGAACCTGCTTCGCAGATGACCGGAGGTATATGTTTAAAGATTCTAAAACATTATTATTAGATTGAAAATCAAAGTCAGATTTTAATTCCTGTTTATAGTATTTACCTTCTGTTATTTCATCGTTAATGCCTTCTCTTTTATATGTTTGTAGTAGAGTTTTTAAAATTTAGTTAATTTTAAATAATTCTCTATTCCAATTAGATGTGTATACTTTGGAGAATGTCACGTTTGTCAGCATTCCTAACGTAATCACCAACTTTAAGTTTCGGCTGGGTGTAGCTGGGTTTACTAGAAGTATTTATATTTTTAACTTAATTAATATCTTTTTTTAACTTAATTATATTTTTAACTTTAATCAGGACTATTAGAAGCATCAACGGGTGTCATATTAACTGTTGACTGAATGTTATTGTTATATATTGTGATAGCATCTTTCAAAAGGCTTACCCAATTACCATCGCCATTGAAGAACATTGGTTTATTAATTATGTGTTATAGTGTTCTATTGAATCTCTCCATAAATACAGCTTTTAGATCACTTTATTTAGAATAAAGATTTGTTTCATATTCTTCATGTTGAATGTTTTGTTATAAAACTCGCTACCTCTATCTGCCCATAATTTTTCTGATTTTCTATTTTCTCCTAAAACATTTTAAAACCATTAGGTTTAGATATACCAGATTTATTCTTTAATGGTATAGCCGATGCATAATTTGTAAATATATCTAAACAGTTAATATAAACTTATAATTATTGTTGTATTTACTTGAAGATGACATATCAGTTAAATCAGCTGACCATGTTTAATCTTTATATAATGATATTATTCTTTCTCTTCTAAACTTTGTTATTTGAAGACTGAATAGCTAGTAGTTGTTGTTATTTTTGTTGTTGGTTCGTTCTGTTTATGGACGTAGTCATCGCTTCGCTCATTTACCATAATTAAAAACAAAATTATCTAATTTTTCTTGATTAATAACATTCATTGATAATAGTTGTTTAGATATATTTAACATTTCCTCGTACAATCCAGCATGACCAGCGTTTGTTTCTAATATTAGTAATTCTAATCTTCCTATTAAATTGTCGGCGTGGACCTCTGGCCAGCAGCTTCGCGGATGAGCTAGACCTTTACTTAAATAACGATCAGCTTTGCTGCCACTCCGTGGATTTCTCATTGTTTTATTGTTTTAAATATATTGCTTCTCTTATCACCTGTTCGTGTATATCTAATAACCAGTCAATAACTAAGTTTTTTCATCTTCCTCATCCTCGATGTCCTCATTTTATTTTTGGATTGGTAAGAAAATTAATAAAGCCATCTGAAAATTCATATATTTGGTCCTCAGCTAAAATTGCATTCTGCTCTAGAATTTTATCAACACCATTCATTTCATATTCCCTAGGAGATATATTTTTGATCTTCAACTGTAATTGTGGATTAGATTGAGCACCCATTAAATGAAGAATATTGGCTTGGTGTCTATAATTCGTGGTATATCTTGGTTTTCTACTGCGGCTTCATTAGACTTCATTAATGCTTCACTGATACGGGAACCAGCTTCACCGATCTGGGAACTGGCTTTGTCGATAGCCTTTGTTTGTTTGTCTAACTCTCGATTGTGCCAATTTAATGTTTGATTACTTGCAGATAAAGCCAATTCATTAATATTATTTTAAGTTTTAGTTAATGGATCAAATAACTCCTCCATTTTACCATAGTATTCTTGTTGTTTTAGATTATCTTCTAATCTATTTCTTCTGTAAAATTTTTGTATTTTAGTTAATTCTAAGTGTTTCTAACTTAGACACTTTTTAATATATAAATTATGATAAATCATTATATTGTGTAATAGCAGCGTCAATTAACTTTCTATTATCATTAATAATTAGTTAATTTTATTTATTAATAGATCAATGGGGTTGTCTTTGACTAGCCAGAGTTTTTTAAATAGCTCTATTGGAGCAGTATTAATTTTTTAATAAATCTCTTTTGAAACGATATAACTTTTCATTATGAGGATAGCTTTTAATACTATTTACAAAATCTTTTATCATCGAAAGTGTTTAGCTAGTCTTACTTGTTTTTGTTGTTGTCATATTATCTCCTACTTTTTTGTATTCTACACTCCTCTACAGTTCTCTCTGCGTCATACATTAGTGCATTATAATAGTGTTACATTTCTTGCATTG
The DNA here is from genome assembly GCF_964194025.1 of Convolutriloba macropyga. Classification (NCBI taxonomy): domain Eukaryota; kingdom Metazoa; phylum Xenacoelomorpha; order Acoela; family Convolutidae; genus Convolutriloba; species Convolutriloba macropyga. Next base: position 884,607 of record NC_134479.1, read on the forward strand.
TTACATTTCTTTATTCCTTTCTCTTTGGCTTTCCTTTTACCACAAACCCTTTACTTTAGCTATATGTCTTGGGCGATAGAATTACAAACTCCTCTATAGGTTTACTTCCAAATTCAGGTTTCAATTTTCCTGGTACTTTTTTTGTTGGTTTTATATGGTGTGTCGAGATTGGTTATGTCCATATGCTCATCTTTAACTTTACCTTCAGAGAAATTCAGTTAAAAACTATCAGTATCTATGTAACATTTTTGTAAATCTTCTAGTGATGGTTTTAAAATTTTATAGAAAACATCATACATGTGTAATTTACTTAATTCTAATATAGTGACACCTACATAAATTGGTGAATCATAATCTATTTTGTTCTTTGTATATACAAGTTAGCTATATTCCTTATGTCTAGTTATATTCCTAAAATTTGATATACTTATACTTTTCCTCATCATGTAAGAGCTTACTTTGAAGGAAGTGTGGAGGATTCATGCTCATTCTTCCATATATTGAGTTGACCATTAATTTAATTACATCGTTCTCTGCTTCAGTTTTTGGCTGTTATTCTTTTTGTTTTTGTTTTGGTTTACATCTATATAAAACCTTGTTTAAATTTAATTACTCGATGTATTTTGCAAACATTTTAACATAAAACTTCAACATAATTTCATATTCATTGTTTTGTCTAAGGTTAGTCTCTCTGTTCTTGCTCTACTTCTCTCTTTCTCTATTGCCTAATTCATCTATCATTTATCTTTCTTCTATGAGGTATTAGAGATACTTGCTCTGTTTTATCTTTACAGTCATCATTGTAATCAATATCACCAACTATTTAATAACCATAATCACTATCGTCTGGAGTATTTATTCTATCATCTAGAGATGTGATAAAGTAAGTACTTGAATTCTTTGTAAGGTTACTTTTGCATCCTTGCATAGCCATATAGGTTTTTGCGTCTATGTAATATGTGGCCTTGTTACTTTCCCTAGTGTTGACCAATCTATCACCCCTTATACCACACATAACACCTCTGTTGGCTTCAATAAAATCATCTAACATTTGTTTATCTTGTAATGTATCTAATATAGTACCACTTGATATTAGCCAGCAATCAAAACTATATCCAGGGAGAGTTACATAGTGGAGAGGATTGAGCTTTACTACCTTCATACTTAGTTTAACATAATCTTTCATGCAATAGTCTAATATTTCCACATCATTTTGTAAATAATCTATAGTTAGATCTTTATCAGTTTTATTACTGTTTTCATTATTAAAGATATGTACTTCTTGTGTTCGTAATTTATTAGAGAGAGAGGATTTGAAGTCTTCTATATTTAGATTACCGATAAAATAGTTTTGCTACTATGCTGTAAACAGTTTTACGAATTTAAGAATTTAAGACAACCAATAGTAAACATTTTAGGCTTACCAGCAGCTAGTGGCATGCTATCTACTTTTGTTTTGTAAATATTCTGTGTAAACAGTTCACTATATAGTCAATTGAAATCATAGCGACTACCGTTGTGGAATTTAACGGGAATAAGTTTTCTTGTTTATGTTTTAGATTACATATATTACATGCGGGCCCTCTATATTTACCAGTTTCGTGACATTCTCTTACATTATTAATACATTCCTTTTTACATATATGACAAGTGTTATTGGCTTTATGATATAGTCTATCTTCTTTATTAAATATCATCTTATTGTTGTACTTGGAATTATTCTCAATTTTTATTTCTAATAGATCTCTAGCAAACTTTTTGATACACTCAAGACCAAACTAGTATTTGAAGTTTCCATTAAACGGGGCTTCGTCCGTGCTTCGCCACATGTAGCCTTCCCTTATTGGTTTGTGTTCGGCTATTACATATTTGTTACTATGTGCTCTAACTTCGGCGAAGCCGCTTCGCGGATCAACAACACAACATTCTATATCAGTAGTTATAATAATTTTTTTGACGTTCGTGTTCATTTATAAAACTAATTGTCTTCTTTCTTGGGCAAACAATCTCTGGTTTAAGTGAGTGGCTACATATATGATTGTCATATTTGACTTGTGAACTAAACCAATATTTACATCTACTACAATAATAGTATTTGTGATGGTTCTCATTCGGTCGATCTATTAAATTTTCTTTTGTTTTAATTGGAGCACAGCGTTCAACTCCACCATTTTCCCAAACTTATTTTTGGACGTCTTTCTCAAAGTCATCGACTGGTTTAAATAATTCTACGTTACTCTCACCACAAGGTGTATATAGCCATGCGTTAATATTATATAATTTCTCTATTCTTATTATATAGGTAAAGTCATCTTCATATTGTTGACGTGGTACAAATAGATTCTTTACATATTTACTCTCGCGTGTTGCATGATATCCAGCAGGATGTAGCCAAGCAGTAATAAATGGTTGTAGGAAATTATATTTGTAATTACGTATATTTAATATTGATTTAGAATTTTTTAGATCTGGTGGTAAATCTGTATAACAACCAATAGATGCCTTCGTTGGTTCAATAGTTAACTAAATACTTCCTACTCCAAAGTACTCAACGTCCTAGCCATAAACTTCGTATATTTCTTTTTCGAAATCTAACCATTGTTTGAAGTCACCGTAATCATATATAACCTTATTAATCATATAGTCCGTGTTGAAGAATATTTTCGTGATTTTAACTTCTTTAGTTCTCTTCTTGTACTCACACTCTACTCTAATTTTATATTTTAAACTCTTAACTTTTCTAAACTGGTAAGTTTTTAGTTTCTTCTACCGAGTAATTAATTGCTTCATCTATATCTTCAATGTAATTTCCAGGTTTATCAGTAATATAAAATTCTCTCATGTTCAAACTGGAGTTTTTATCATAGTCTTCAGTATCATCTAGATATTTTCTATTATATCCATATGAGTGGAGAGTAAGGGCTACTTAACTTCTAAATGTTTTATTATTTTCTTTACATTCGTATTCGAGAAGCGGTTGCACCGATCAGCGAAGCGGTTGCACCGATCTGTGAAGCAGTTCCACTGATTTGCGAAACGGCTTCGCCTATTTATTTCTAGTATAGATATTATCATCAGTTTTAGTTTTAGAGAGTCTTCGTTTTCATCATCAATCAGCTCTCTGGTTCTTTCCAAGTTTTGGCTTGTTAAAGTGTGTTTGAGACTCTTTCTTTGAATTGAAACATAAATTGCAGATAATACACTCGTTGCTTCTGTTGATATCCATTTCTTTAGGGAAAAAATGAATTTTCAAAATATAAGAAATGCTTTAAAAATGTCTTAATTGTAGAGATAAACAGTGGAAAGAATGTTGTTATTAATGTAGAGAACAACCTTATGAATGTTTTACATGTAAAGTGGTCATTAAAGGGAAAGATAGAAATGACCATATGAGTAAACATTATAATGAATCGGAGTTATATTTAACTTGTATCTGTAAAGCTAATTAAACATGTTTCTTATTTTAGGTTTAAGACAAATAAATGTAGATTGTGTTTATTTACACAGATATAGATTTAGCCGTATTAAGGATAGATTTAAAGAGCATGTATATAGATATAATATTTGAGGTGAAAGTTATTTATATTTTTTTAAAAAGGGGAAAAATACCTGTTTTTTGTGATGAAATAAATTTGTGTGAGTAGTAGTGGATAAAACAAGGGTACCGATTAGACGCGCGATTTGGCCCATTTCCCTATACGCGGAAAGCGTGTAGGGAAATGGGACAAGTCGGGTGGCTAGTCGGTACCCCTGTTTTATCCACTACTACTGGGTCCTAAATGTTTGTCGCCAAAAAATGAGCACAGCTGTTTGTGTCGTTCAACTCATACAATGAGATTGTGTTGAAAGAGGATGAAACTAATTAACCATTTAAAATTGTTTTGTTTTCAATTGTTCGCCTTATTTGGTAAAGTATTGAAAAGTTTGAGGATGGTAGGTTGGGGGTATTGTATACGCACGTACGCATGCTCCCGGTGGATGACCTTTTCTAACAACTTTTTTGCACCGCTGTTCTGGAAAACGGCTGTAGTTTAGATGCTGCCTGGAATCCAAGAGCATCTGGGCGGAATTGAAGTTGAAATTTGGTAATTTCTAAGCTGTGTGTTTAGGGGCATCAACATCAACATCGTTTTGACCACCATCTGCAAACTGTTGTTCAAAGTGGACACGATCCAGAGATACGGGGGGAGGAAATGGGCAATGGGATGGTAAGAATAGGAGGAGGAGGGGGAGCAGGTGCGGGTGACTTTGGAAGTGTTTATGAGGCTCATTGTGCAACTGTTGGTGTCCCAAATGCCTCCTCATCCTCTTCTCATTTGGGAGAGATGCTTTCTCCTGAACAGAGAGTGGCCATGAACACAAACAGTCTCATGAGGAGAAGAACAACCACCAGGTATAAACAAACCATCACAAAACCATTCTTTCTTATTCATATAACTAACCATATACAGAATAAGGTCATCCTTCACCGCTAGTTGTCATCCGCCACCACAATTCCAATTAGTTTTGTCTTGATAGTCTTTTTGCCCTTTTATATTTTTGTGACACTTCACTTTTCCACGAGATATTTGAGGGCTTTAGTATCAGATGCATTTTTGAGCCTCACTACTCAGTAATGCACAGTGCAAAGGACCATTTTGAAGTTTTATGCGTCACAGATTTGTGCATTTAAGATTTTTTATTTTAACTTCAAAAGTAATAAATTTCGTAGTTAACCGCTCTCAATCAAAAATAGTAGCAAATATAGTAGTCCTGCGGTCTTTTTACAATTCAAAGAATTTAAATTGTATTGGGACGTTGTCTTTTTTTAAGATGTGTTCACACATTTTCATGATTTTTGAAGTCAAATTGGAGTAGTGATTTTGGTCACGCCGAAACAGGAAGTGGAGCGAAAAAGCGAGTGGTTTTGCGGCGTGAAATTTTTTCGCTCTAAATTTGAAGTAGAGTGAGAAAACGGTGTTTGAACAAAAATTCGGGTTCTCGGTAGTGGTTGTTGTTCACATGCGGCAATTTCACTTTGATTTTTACTGTTTTTTCGATTTTTGGATCGGATTTTTTTCTAAATGGTTTTTCCAAACCATTCATAGTCCGTTCTAGGTCTAGTTTTCTGTTTAGTTAATGAAAATTCTTTGAATTGTACGTCAGGACTTGTCCTGCTATGTTTTTTTTATTTCGTCGTCTGACGCTCTTTTTTCGTTTTACATTTGTTCACACAGCAAAGCTGAAAAAGTCAAATTTTCTGAATGACTTCTTCCTCTCACTAACGGCATTTGCGCGCGTGACGTCATTTCTTACTCGCTTTAGCAAAAGTTTTTAGGTTATTTGCGTGATTAGATTTTGATCATACGTGACTTACCTCACTCAATAAAATGACTTTTGCACTTTAAAATTTAAGTTTAATTTGAATTTGTTTAAGGTCAAAGGAACTCAAATGCTTGACATAGTTTTCTCTCATTCACAATAGTCAGCAGCCAAACTCACGTGGCGGCAGTTTACTGCTAAAAGTCAAAGGATAATTGCGCCAAGATTGGTGTATGTTTTTCAGTTTAATTTGTATGACTATAGTGGTATATAACATAATGACGTCACTCGAGTCCCTCGTGGTGAATTTAATCCCCCACCCCGACTGAAGCAGGCGGTGATATTTTTGCGCTACCACTTGTTCGAGAGCAATTCTTCCGACGTTACTCGGTTACGTTTGATATTTTTGTCAATTTTTGTAGCTGCGAAGCTGTAAAGTGAGCGGACCTATACTGTGCTGCTCGTGGTTTTTAAAATCCAAAGAACTTGGATTTGATTGGTGTTCTGTTTTGGTGTTTTCGCACCTTTTTTCATGACTTTGAGCTTTCGAAATGAGATAGTTTCTGCAGGCGATGTTACTGAGTTTTTGGTCATTAGCGTCAACAAAAGATTTCTGCCTTCATTGGTTAAATCTAAATGTAAACTATAATTGAGAACGTAAGTTCTAAACGAAAATGACTACCGCCCACCCGAACTTGATTTTTTATAAGACTGCGTCATTGGAAAGATATTGGTGTTCAGTAGCCGCCAGCGGCTAATATTTAGGCGCTGTCCTTTTTTAAAATTCTTTCTACATAGGTCAACACTTTCGTGCTTCAGTTCTGACTTAACTCCGGCACTTTTTCAACTGAATGGAATTTATAGTTCAAGCTGCAATATTGCGCAAATAGGTTCGTAATCAAAACGCCAGTTCAAAAGAAACAAGATGAAACAATAAAGCCCGGGCGCTAAGACTTCTTGTTTAATACTTAGTGCATTTAGTTAAAGTTCGTTAGAGTATACTGCTAGTTAGTATAAGTGTCAAGCTTATTGTCTCTAGAGGTTGAACTCCAATATGATGAATTTAATGAAACTGTGGACCTGATTAGAACACTTTTTGATTCTTAAATAAAAGATTAGGCAATCATCGGTCAGTGAGGTCAACGGGCGGCTCTTTTCCTGCAATATGCTGGCTTTGTTCAGAATTTGTTTTGAAGTAAAGGGGACAAAAAAGGTTTGAGGTTAGAAGCGCGATCTTTTAAAACTATCTCTCTAAAGTGGATTAAAAAATGTGTGAACGATTTTTCGGTTTTGAGATTTATGTTTCCCTTTCTCTTTTGTTTTCTCTCTTGAGGGCTGTTAGAGCTGTACGGGTGTGCTTTAACTAGGTTTTTTCAATTGTTTGAATCTCTGAACTTGTAGCTAATGCCTCCTATGACTTTGGAAATTTATTTTGTCATTAATTTTTAATGTTTGCCCGTTGTTTGTCTATATGTTTAATAGCCGCCCTCATCTTCTCAGCCGGCTATTATAGCGCTCCTATTTTTACAATTCAAAGAAATTGAATTGTATTGGGACGTTGTCTTTTTTTAAGATGTGTTCACACATTTTCATGATTTTGAAGTCAAATTGGAGTAGTGATTTTGGTCACGCCGAAACAGGAAGAGGGGCGAAAAAGCGAGTTGTTTTTTTTTTGCGGCGTGAAATTTTTTCGCTCTAATTTTAAAGTAATGAAAACGGTGTTTGAACAAAAATCGCTAGTGGTTTTTTTTTCGCATGCGAACCCAATTTCATTTTGATTTTTACTGTTTTTTTTCGATATTTTGGATCGGGTTTTTTTCTTAGCGGTTTTCCCAATCCATTGATAGTCTGTTCTTGGTCTAGTTTTTTTTTAGTCATCGAAAATTATTTGAATTGTACGTCAGGACTTGTTCTGCTATGTTTTTTAATTTGATTTCATGCCGGACCCATTTTTTGTCTGACCCTTTTGACTTTCGTTCTCAAAAACGGGATAAACATGTAGACCCCGGAGGTCATTAGGAACTGTTAGAGCCTTTTAGCTCACTAGTCTCTAACTATGCAATTCACCGAAACAGTTTGAGACATAAGCTTTGGTGTGAATGGCTGTTCTTAGAATTTGAATCATCCCCCGCGTCCTCAGTCACCCCCCCCCCCCTCCCTCCCCCACTCACGACCCCGTGTACCTTCAATTAAGCTAACCTCTAAGCTGCAGCTATTGACGAAGTTAACTGCTTGCAAGTCGTTTGAGAGCAATTCGCCCGAACTTATTGAGTATGTTTTATTATTTCTAATTCTCAGTAATCTGAAACTAAGTATGTAAATTAGAATAACCACGTTGTTAAGGTTAGTTGTAATATGATAAATCAAAAGTACCACATCTTTCCTTTGAATAACTAAATAATAACTAAGATTCGGTTTCCGTGAATTATTTTAAAGGCTTCAATTCTTTGTCCATCGGAACTTTCTTCAATTCTTTGTCCTTTTTGCATCTCTGAATTTTTCTTTGATTTTTCCTTTCCTAGATTTCTTGTTAATTTCAATGTTGGGTATTCATGCTGTGTTATTTTTTAACTCATGATTAGTTGTGCCTTTCTTCGTTTCTGAGCTGAGAAAGCCTCAAATAGGCGTTAAAGTTGTCAAAGTTTTGGTCAGCGTAATTTACTTGGCTGAATTATTGGTGATTCGCATAGCAAAGTCACTAGTACTCAACTCCAGTACAACATTGCAGTCAGCAAACCGGGACAAAAAGAACACTTTCCTTGAAATTGAACCGTTTTGGAAAAGTCCAACCCCGGGTGCGGCCTTTGCTTTCTTTCGAACCTTGAGTTCTGTTTTCGAACACTAGATTTTAACAGTAGATTTGTTTCTAATGTATTGCAAATAGGAACTGCTGATGAAAGTTAAGCTGAACAGATCATATTGAGAACTTTTGGTCCCATAACAGTTCTCTTTGTGTCCAAATTACAGACACTCCCCATCTATCTACCTAACTACCCGTCACCTGTGCTTAATCTGGCTATGAACAGAGCCAGTCACTTGCCAGTAGTCGGACAGCTAGTTTTTAGTCCTTTTATGTTAACAAGTCAATTGCTCTTGAAAGAAATTTGAAACAATTATTTTAATCTTGTTGGTTTTTTTGTGTGCACAATTTTTGCATGAAAGTTTTTGCGTTTTTGTTCTACAACATTTTTAAAAATTTTTCAAATGACTTTTTCACGCTTCTTTTCTTCATTTTCGAGTGATCTCAATTGTTTTTATATAAAAAGCGATTGTGAGTTGTCGAATATCAAAGCCGTTGTAGTTTAAAGTCTATGACATCAGACTGCTACCCTGGAGATCGCGTTTTTGAACCCCTATGTGGTCGGAGTTTTGCAGCCATGAAAAAATTACGCTAAATACGTAAATTAAATCCCTCTCTTGTCGTTCCAGTGCAATTCTTTAGTTATGGCGGTAATGTTGTCATTTTTCCTGTATTTTGTGTGTTTTTGATGTGTTACTGAGTCAAACATTAGTCACTTTATTAGTCACTCAAACTGACCACACTCATCAGCTTTCTCATAAAGCATAAGTGAACCTATTAATCGTATTAGTTGGTGACACTAGATTTCCTTGACTTGGACACTATTGGTTTTCCAAAAATTGCGATTAATTTGGAATCTTCTATACAAATCTCGTAATTTGTCTTTCCTTAGCTGTTTCAATTTACAAAGTGAATTTTTTTCGAATGAATCGTAATGCGAAAAGGTGTCGGCATGTTTAGCGGATAGAACTAGTTTTCCTTGAAAACACAGTTTTGTCGTTTGTTCAGTTTGTGCACTTGCCCTCGAGCAAAGTTGGAGGCATTTATTGATGAAGTGTTGGTCTTTTTGATGAAAAATTGTCGCTTGGCTTTTCTAGTGACTGACTTTTACGCCCTTGGTTTTTCCATTTTGCGGGATCAAAATTTATCTGTCTTAAGTGTCAGCAGCTGACGTGATTTTAGTTAGGCCTCCCCCCCCCCCCCTTCAACTGAGAATATCTCATTTTGACGGTTGCTGCCACTGATTGGCTGCCATCTTTTTGAGACTGCAGCTCTACAAAGCTATCGCAGCTATTTTCTGGCAATCTGTGAGCTTTTTGTAAGTTCACAGATTGCGTCACTGATTGAGTTAGTAAGCAGGTTTCTGTTATTTGTTTCGTCAATAGCCGCCGTCAGCCTCTCAGAGGCTATTATTTATGCGCTCTCCTTTTTTTAATTAGCTTTACTTTTTGATCACGTTTTTCGTTTTACATAAGTCACGACTTTAACGTTTGACTTGTGACTCATCTCACTGTTTCAACTGAATGGATTTTAAATTCTTTCACCCATTGAATGACGCAATGCAGTGAATACTGTCAATGTCTAAAGAGCAAAATCGATAAAGCCCGGTCATTAAGTCATAGTGCATTAGGGAATCAAAGTTCATGAGAGAGATTGCTAGGTGATATTTGTATTAAGCTTAATTGCGTTAGGTTTAAAAGATGAATTAACTACTACATTGGAATTTAACTGAAACTACCCACCGAATTAGAAAACTTTTGAAACTTAGGAAAAATTCTGCCAATTCTATCTCTTCTTTTTTCGTTTTGTTTCAATCCCAATGTGCGTCAAACGCGTCAACGGTGAATATTTTTCGGTTTTTTGGTCGATGCTGCATCAATATGTAACCATCTAGATTTAATTAGTTTTTTCGAAAGCCGAATAATAAGTTTGAAGTGCGAAACTGGCGCATTTATACTAAAAGTCGTATAAATTTCTGAAAGTTGTACCCAATTCGTTAGTGGCCCTTTTTTTCGGGCCTCCCAACCATCCACTCACCATCGATTAAACCATCTTGAGACCACCACGTCGCCCCCCCTCCCAAAAAAAAATGCACGCCTCAATGCTAGCATTGCTAAGCTGCAGCTAAAAACTACCGAAGCCAACAACTATGAGTAGTGTGTTTGAGAGCAGGTTGTCCGACTTCTGTAATTATTCATTTTTGAGAGTGACCTCCATTTTTGCTTGTTTGTTCAATCCTTTTTGTTGGTCTTAGCAGAGTTAAGTTCAGAAAATGAACAACACAGAAAAACTTTCTATTTTCAACATCCTTATTGGGTCGACCTTTTCCGTGTAAACGTGTTTTCATTTGTATGCAAGATTTTCGCTTGATTTTTTTGTTATAGAACATTCATTGACTTCTTGATTGAATTTTTCACTCTTCAATTTTCAGTTTTGAGTGATCTGAGTTATTCTTGTTCTGATGCAAAAGTTCGATAGTAAAGGTGAACGTGAGCGAGAGGAAGTGAACATCATTTTAGCTGAGGTGTTAAAATGTCGAACAGTCAACATGGTGGTCAGGGGTTCGGACCACTGTGGTTACGTTTCTTTGCACCCTTAGCCTAATTGTTGTGATAAACTTATTAAATAGATGGTATGACCATTATCAATCTATAGCCAATTATTTTCCATCGGATCGAACAACACTACATAGTGTTTCTATAAAGGTTGGTTTCACTTCATTAACCGTCATCACCGACATCACGACAAAATGAGCGGCTACAAAACAGTCGCTTCTCTTTAACGCTCAAATAACCTTGCAGCTGAAAGACTCCTCCAAAATGAACAAAGAAATTGCGAATTCCACACAACTAATAATCCAAGCGCTCTGTAAAAATGTGGATAATTTGGAATAACGTCTTGATGAGAAAGATGCAGCAATAAACCAATTGAAAATAGAACTCTCGGAGATAAAATATTGAATTATCAAGAAAGGTATACAAGCAAAGATTGCTTGATCTTTACAAACTTTCCAGTACCAGCAACCCACTCTAATCTTACTGTTGAAATGTGTCGATCAATTAGTTATTTTTTTTTTATAAAATACGCCAGAAAGCATTAAAGCTGGTCACCCGTTACCGACATAAAATTTGCAAAATCAGCCAATAATAATCAAGTTTTTATACTTCGTGGATAAAAACGAAGTTTACAATAGACGAAGAATGCTTGCAAACCAATGTAATCAGAATGGTTATCAGATGTATGTGAATGAGCGTCTCTCGAAGCAGGAGCTAGAGTTAAAAAATATTGCGAGAAAAAAACATGATCCCAACTACGATAAACTGTCAAGTTAATGTTTTCATAAAAACAAATGGTACATTTCAACCAGAAGTGGTAAACTCGGTCCAAGAAGTTGAGAACCTATTGTCTCAAGCAGTGCAAAAACAACCTAGGACAGCAAGTTACCATCAACGCAATTCATATTCAGGTGAAGTAATGCAGTCAACGTTAGAACTTCTACCATTCTCAAACGAAATAATAGGATCCCAGGTCAGAGATGCTAGAAACCACACAACCACACCTACTGTTAAACGATCTCGAGATGATGTCGGAGAATTTGATCTGATTAATACACCGAATCAGCCAGGACAAAAAGGAATTGGCATTGGACCGTCACCAGAAAAGTTTGACGAGCCTTCAGTATTGAAGCATCTTATCTAAAAACATAAAGGTATTATTTACATGAGAACCAATTAGGTCAAATTGACCATCCTACGGTACTTTATCTTAATATAAACAGGTTATACTGCATTCATGACCAACTAACTAAATTTCAGGAAAATTTTAAGTTAAAACCGGAGATAATAGATCTTAACTGAAACTTGGTTAACAAACGTTTTAGAGTCATCACTGTACTCAATAGAGGGCTATCACGAAATCGTTTGCAAAAATAGGAAACTTAAGAAAGGAGGAGGCCTAGCTTTCTTTGTTAAAAACACACTGAACTTTAAAATTATTCAACTTGATACCTCAATGGAAGCGTTGGTTATAACAATAGAAAAATTTTTTCGTGATATACAAGTTACCTCAAATAAAACAAATTGTTTTTTTTGGAAACTCGTGAAGTACTCCTAACAAAAATTAGGTCATTTAAAGGTGATAAGATTTTAGTTGGGGACATAAACAAAGATAGCGCCTTTTGCAGGAGGTATCGCCAATTGTTACCGGGCTTCAATTTCGAGCCTCAAAATAGTCATCCAACAAGGGTGAGAGAGAAATCTCAATCGTGTATCGATCATATAATAGCGGATCATGCTTTAGAAACTCTTACAGTAATGAATGGTCGCAGTGATCATTTTGCCTTGGGTGCTAAGAAAAAAATTTTCAAAATGAATCAACAACAAAAAGGGAATTTCAAAAATTGTATCGAGAAATTTTTCAAAATTGGAAAGCGAAAAAATTTTCAACTTTCTGTTTCTACTTCTCAATATGATGAAAACAATCCTTTTCGTCAGTGATCCCACAGAAAAGCTTACGATATTCTCAAAAATTGTTATAGATTGCTATGAAAAATTTGCACCTGAAATCAAATCTAATCTGAAAAGGAAAGAATCTCACAAAAACAAAAGAATCAGCAAACAAATCTCGGAGAGAGATAAAACCCATAAAAAATGGTTAATATAAAAAAAACTGAATAACCTAATTTGTTTTTAAAAAACGTAATGAAGTAATTCTAATGATAAGAAAACATTGACGAGCTATGAACGATCAATTAGCTCGAAAGTCAAATAACGGACTATTTTAAGCGTATCGAAGAGTTTGAGTAAAAAACAAATTCAAGATTATATTGACGTAGAAAAATTAACAAGTTTTTGCAAATGTTGGTTTGAAACTATCTAAGGTAATATGTAAGCCGCCTAGCCAAAAAAAGTAAGTCGTTTCTTTTTCTTTAAGCCTATCACGGCACAGGAAGTGATTTAGTCAATAAAAAATTTAAAAAACAAAATTTCTGTTGGTCATGATGGCATAAGCAATAGGATGCTTAAAATTATATAAACAGTAGCTTCAGAACCATTAGCAGATATGTTTAACTCATTTTTTAATCATGGTCTGTGCCCAAAACAACTTTAAACTGCTAACGTTATTCCACTCTCTAAATCCGGAGAAAAAGAAGATCCCAACAATTATAGGCCAATCAGCCTAATAAGTTCCATTTCTAAAATTGTGGAAAAAATATTGCAGAGACGAATGTTGGGTTTTATTAATAAACATGGAATCTTATCAAGCAAACAGTTCGGTTCTCAGCCGCAAAAAAAGCCGCTCATTAAGTATACTGAAATCTTGCGTAAGTTCATTGATATCCGTGAAGAGGGCAGGCTTTCTTTGTTGATATCAGAAATGCGTTTGCCACTATAAATCACGATATTTTGCTCACCTTGTATATTTTGTTCACTTTATAATTCAGGTTTCAGAGGAAAATTCTTGGAATTGCTTTGATTTTTATAGAAATCGTATGCAGTTCACTCTTTGCGGCTCAAAATCATCAACAAATCGAATTTTTAGCTACGGTGTTCCGCAGGGGTCGGTGCTAGGTCCACTTTTATTTTTGATTTACATAAACGATTTGCCGGAATGTCTGAAAAAGTCTGAATTTGGACTGTTTGCTGATGATACAAACCTCTATAGTTCAAATAAATTTGATAAAAGTTCGTTCAAAAACTAATTAGCCTCATGTCAAAGTTGGTTTGATAATAATGGTCCAACAGTAAAAACAGAAAATGTTATTTAGCTAATGGTAAAATTATTCCATCTTTAGATTTTCTGGGCCAAAATTTTCGTTGCAAAGATACTGTGAGGTATCTTGGCTTAATTATTGACAAAAAGTTGACGTTTAAGGAACATATAGTCCAAGTAAATATAGAACTATCACAATTTTGCTGAGTTTTGTTTAAAGCTCGATCTTATTTCTCGAGACAACAGTTGATAAACTTCTACAATTCTTCCGCCAAATCAAAAATTAGCTACGGTTTTTTAGTATTTGGCAACACTTACAAAACTGATCTTTTAGAAATTCAGCAATCACAAAAATGAATTTTTTGTACCATCTTGTTTCGAAGGAGACTGACACAGTCACGGACATAATGATAAGGGAATAAATTTTGTCTGTTTATGAGTTGTTTTTGTTTGAACTATGTCGCGAGGTGTTCCTGATATTGAGGGTTGAGTTGAAGCTCGATTAACCTGAGCTAGAAAGCTTAGCGCACAGGCGAACCTCTTGCAGTGGATCAGCAAATTTGATATTGTCTTCTAAATTCAAAACGGCAATTTAGCGGCAAAAATTCAAAACGGCAAAAAGGCAAATTCAGCATTCCCTAAAAAGACTACTGACTAAAAGCATACAATTTACTAATGTAATTTAAACAAATACGCTTTCAAAAATTTTACGAAATGTCGCCAAAACATACGTTCTTGATAACAAAACTTTGTTTGATGAATTTTTTTAACGATTGGTTCTCATTAAGGCTCATCATCTTAAAGAGTAGTACTACTCAATGGTGAACCTTCTAGATACAAATAACTTTTAAAAACTTTGGAAATTTATTGTAAATCGATGCAATAATATTATGTATCTAGTAAATTCAAATTTAGAGGGGCTAAGCCCTCTCTAAATTTAATAGCGGCCGCCTGTCGTTCTAGAGCACTTCATCCGACGTTAGCCGGTTTATCGTTTATAACTATAAGCTGAACGTAGCTGTATTGCAGTGTTCCTGTTTTTTTATAATGCAAAGGTTTTCGATTGTATTGATGCGCTGCCTTTGTTTAAGATCTTATAACTTTTTTGGGTTTTTCCTGTCAATGAGAAGTCAGATTTATAGTAGTAATTTTTATCACGTCGGAGTTTTATGAAAGCGAGTTGTATGAAAGCCAAAAAATAGAGTGATTCAAAAGGCATAAAAATTTTTCTAATTGCTTTAAAAGTATAGTAAAAAATGATGTTCCAACAAATTTCAATTTTTAGACAATTTTAACGTGCGGCAATTTCACTGTTTTCAACAATTTTTCTGCACGAATGCTATCAATGTTTCCGTGTGTTCTAATGGTGCATAATTTCAGTTGTATATATTGTGCTTTGGATGTCTTGTCACTTCGTTTGACAACTACCATCGGCTTAATGAGGCATAGATAACTTTCATTAATTGTCTGTGTATGGCGTTTGTGACGTTTCGTTTTTGCTCTTGTTGTTTTTATTGTCTAACCTAGTGATACCGAAGCCAGGTCCTACTGACTTTTGGTTTTTTATTAGATTATTGAATGTTGTTAAAGATTTATTTCGGGCTAATAGTTTTTCAGACTTGCACAGTGTGCGGTGTTCCGCCTTCAGTTAATTTTGAATGTGTAGTGTTGGTGGTGCTGCGGCCGGACGTCAGAGAAGCAAACTAATCAGCTGGTACACACAGTTTGTGTTTTCCTTAGGTTTTGTTGTCTGATATTTTACGCTCATTCTCGACAGCTCCATTTGATTTTCTAATGCAGAGGAACCAAAAATGTTTATAGTAGTAAGGTGATCAATGGGTTTTTATGAGTTTCAAAAATTTATTGAAATTTCGAGTTTTACTCATTTTTGCAGTTCTTTTTGTTTCTTAATGACGCCGATGAGGGATCTGATGTGTTTTTGGTTAGAAGTTTTTTTTGAATACTGACTTCTGTTGTGACATTTCATTTTGCTCCTGGTTTAAAACAAAAATGGTTTTCAATTGCTCAAAGTAGAATAATGTGAACTCTATAATGTAATTTCGAGTTTTCATTATTTTGATGCTATTGTTGTAGAAAGGTTTTGATATTTTGCCAAATTTCTGTCTTTTTTTAAGATCTGTTAGCACCTTTTCATGATTTTTGAAATCAATTTCAAGTGATTATTTGGGTCCTACCGAAACGGGAAGTAGAGCGAAAAAGCAGTGGTTTTGTGGGGTAAAATTTTGTCACTCTAATTTCAATCTAGATTTTTTTGCTCACATGCGGCATTTTGACATTGGTGTTTCTTATTTTTCCAGTTTTTATCTGATTTTTCCAAACAGTTTTTTGACTAATCTATTGTCCTTCTAGCTTTAGTTTTTTGTCAATAAAAATTATTTGATCTTTACAACTGGTCATCACGCAAATCTTTTGTTTACTCTGAGAAACCATAGAGAAACAATGCGGAAACAATGGATAAATGGAGATTATCATTAAAACAGTTTGATTAAAAAATTTATTTGCCTACATTTTTTCATTACTATCCTGACAAATGTTCTACAGTTTCAGTGATCCAGAAGCTATCTTTCAAGAGTTTGTTCAAACTATGCAAAGTCTTGATTAGTTGCGCCCTGCTGAAAATATATTGTATGCGGAACGACAAAGCTATCAGAAAACGTCATTGAACAGTTGTTGAATAATATAACAACTGCACTGGTTAATATTTGGGGCTACTGTGATTTTCTTAAAAAAGTCTGAATATAAACGCAGCAAAAATGGCCGTCTTTTTTTTGTGCAAAAAATGCCAAAACAATTTAACCAGCACCAGCACTAATGGTAATGCATTGACAATGAATAATGCAATGAAGAGCAGACGATGCAACCACGGGCTCTTTCCCAGTTTATACAAGAGTTAATACGTCTGAATGATCTAGTTTTCAGTCATTTCCACTCCAGTGCTGTCTTGTTGAGTGGCATAAATCGTTCCGTTCTATGTTCACTGGAGACACAGTTAAACTGGGCAATGAAATCCTGCTACAACTGATGTTTTAATGACGCATCGCAAGAGAACATTATTAAAAGCCGCCTCAGCTTCTCAGCCGGCTATAATAGCTCTCCTAATTTTTTTACTTCGTCGAATAAAAATGTTTCGCTTTACCTCATTTTGCCGCCTTTTCGACATTTTGCGTGAAATATTTTTGACTTCTCTAGGCTAGTTTTACTCTTCTCTCATTCTGCTAAAAGTGTTTTTAGACAGCAGTTGCTAACAAAGCAATTCAAAATGAGCAGAGTCAGTATCAAAAAAACGAAATCAGAAATAGAAACGGGATAAACCCATAAAGCCCGATTTTAGATGCCCGTTACTCGAAATTTGTCCTTAGTTTCCATCTCTAATGCCCATTGGTATTGTTACTAGCCCCTGTGTGGTCTCACTACGAAAGAGGAGCATGTTTAGCTCCAAAATGACATCAAATTAATTCGCAATTTGAAATTGTATGCACAAAAATCATTTTTTTCACTTTCAATCCCAATCATGGTTATGGGAATCAACGGCGGCTATTTTCCGGCAATCTGCCGGGTATGTTCAAATATTTCCTCTCGAATAACTTCTGAGAATTTAAAAAGCCACTTACTTGCACAAATTTTTGTCATTTAGAGCGTCAGTTCTCCTAAAATTAAAGTGAAATTGTACACTATATTTGTCTGTGGAATTCATGTGTTAATGTCTCCGTCCAATTGAAACTCGTTAGGAAGGAATTATTTATGTTCGGCACAAGCAACCTTAATTATGATAAGTTTTTGCCAGTATAGAAAACTTGCTTTAACTATAGCCATATCAGAGAGCTTTTTGGAACAGTCAGCACGTTAACTTGCAAGTCCTGAAACTGAACCTTATAATTGAGAATTGAGGGCAAGGTTGAAGTTGAAGTGGTAAGTGTGGTATATTTACTAAAGGCGGTAAGTGTGAAATGTTTTGTCTGATTTGTTAGATCCTCAATCCACGAGCTTGCCATGTCTTCGATTGCCAACTTGTTCAAAGAGAACAACAATGCTTCTATGGTGAGGAACCACGTGCTACTCGGCAAGTCAGCCCTAAATGCCAGCACTACCAGTCCAACTCATGTGGCTGGGGGTGGGGGAGCGGACAAGTCCCATTACCAACACATCAACGGAGAGTCACCGGGTGCTCCACGTTCGAAAAGCAACTACAATCATAGGAGTAACAACACCAACAACCAAACCACGACGACATCGCCACTAGGGGGACAAAGTTTGGGGATGTCGAATGAGGAATTGAGAAGGGCTCATCAATTGTTTGAAGGATACTCTTCAGTACCAATCTATGACTCGCCTCTAGAAGACCAAGTCACACAGTCTTGTCATAACTCTCCCCTCCATCAGGAAACAATTGACCACTACGAGAGACACTCTTCCAAACACCCACTTACTCAACACCCACTGTCTTCGATAGCAGCCATGTCAACTTGTACAGAAACTGACGATTGCGTGACACCCTCACAACGCAACACCCCTCATAGTAACGAACAGTTGCATGTCGAAAATCATGCCCTTCAACAAACCGAGGATATTGACATTAGTAAAGATTACGACGACCTTTCACCCGAGAAGGGAGCCAAGGAAAGTACCTCTGAGTTGCTGACAAAGTTGATTAATCGGGAGAATTTAGCCAGAAGGCGTCTGGAACAGCAGCAAGCTAGCAAACAGGGGACAGGTTGCAAATATCCAAATAGCTACTCAGCCCAAATTGCACTCCAGACCAAACAATTTAACAACAGATTTGCACACAGTAGGTCCGCTGCTGCTGCTTCTGGATCCAAGTTCCGAAGCCAGCCCAAAAGTGTCATCCGGGGTCGAGCCAGCAGTTTGTCTGACAACGACCAATTCTCAAGCGACGAAGAGCTAGACAACAGTAGCCGTAGGCAGCTGATAGGCGCAAATAATGAGACAAAACCACCTCCTCCACCACCCCCACCTCGGTTAAAGAGAGATGCTAGTGTAGACAGTAGTATGAGGAGGTCTTCGATCGGGAGTGGTGGCCAGAGAGGGGATGGTAGCTTCGAAGTGGACGAGGAAGGGGAGGAGGAGAACTTGAATCTTTCAAACTTGGCAGCCGAAATTGAGGAAGAATTTGGGGGCGCATTATGCCTTGACAATGAGGAATACTCAGATGAGGATTGCGGGGATGTTGCTGATGACGATGACGACGAAGATCTAATGCTTTACAGTCAATCACAAGAACAGCAGCAACTCCAATCTGAAACACGTCTTATTGCTCCCCTCAATTTGAGGCACACTGATAAAGGTAAAAACATGTTCGTCACTCTAATACCACAATTTTTATAGCTGCGAAACTGTAAGCTGAGCGGAGCGATATTGCGATGTCCTTGGTTTTTTACGACTCCGAAGAGGAATATTGGTTTTCTTGAGGTGTTTTTTACAGGAAGTACAGGCGGCGTTTTGACCTAATAGTGAAAGTGAATAAAATTGCCATGTGAACTTAAGTTCATGCCCTGCATTGAGTCAATGACTTTTGACTTTGAAAAGTGTTTTTGGGAGATGCAAAATTTTAATAGCCGCCGTCAGCCTCTCAGCGGCTATTATTTGGGCTCTCTCCTTTTTTAGTTCGCTTTACTTTTTGATCACGTTTTACATAAGTCACGATTTTCACGTTTGACTTTTGACTTACCGTACTCACTCTTTCAACTGAACAGATTCTAAATTCTTTCACGCATTGAATTATGCAATGCAGTGAATACGGTCAATGTCAAAAGAGCAAAACGGGAAAAACCGATAAAGCCCGGTCATTAGTAGTGGATAAAACAAGGAAACCAACCACTAGCAAAATTTGACCCTTTCTCCAAACACTAATCGCGCATGTCGAATAGGGCCAAATTTTACTACTTGTTGATTTCCTTGTTTTATCCACTACTACATATTCTCTCTATATTCACTCAAAATCTACCATTTCTTGTCTCACCTAGTGCAATCCACTAGAACAGAGGAGTTAAGCTGGTAATTATCCATTATCAGACGGATAGTTCGGGTTCTATCCCCACCGACTCCGGTGGACGTATCCCAGATAACTAGTGTAACTAGAGAGACCGTGTAAAAAGCACGTAAACAAACTTGCGAAAAAAACTTGAACAAAAAAGAAAATTTGAACAAAAACTGAAAGAAATATTAATAATAAAAATTTTCATAAATCCCCTAATCAATATTTAATCAATTTAAAACTAAAACTTTCTGTCTCACTTGGTGTAGTGGTTAAATCATCGAGTCTAGTTAAGTTGCTTTAGGGTTGAAGGTTTGGGGTTCCTTCCTCACTGACTCCAGTGAACTTCCCCCGATCGGCGATGCCGCCTTTCAGGATTTGATGAAATACTATAAAACTAAGTGAGATGAAAAAACCAAATTCACATTAAGGTTGATCAGTGAAACTGCTTCGCAGATCCCTACAGTGAGACTTTATATGGGACACACTGTGATGAGTATACAGTCAAAAAACACTGAGATCGGTGGAAACACAGTGATTAGTGTTTTTCAGTATAACTAATCAGTGAATTTGTAAAACAACCCCGTTGAACTGCTTCGCAGATGAGATCGTGTAACAAGCACGTAATACCAAACTTGCGAAAATTGTTGTAGCCACTTCATGGATAACTTGAACAGAAAGAGCACAGTCAAAATCACTGAGATCGGTGGATACACAGTGATTAGTGTTTTTCAGTGTCTTCTTGAATATTATACATATAAACATGCTCCCTGAATTGATTTCTAGTATGACAATATCTATATCTATGAAGATAAATACATAGTCTACATTTCCTATTTCTAAATCTATATAATGATATATGTTTATAAACATTACACATACTACGTGTTAGATATTGATCAGGATCAGAATAATGATATCCCAAATGTTCTATATAATCTTTCACTTTAACCATATTTTTACATACATAACAAGAATATTCTAATTCTTTACAATTTTTACAACATTCTTTCCAAGGTTAATTTATACACTTATTGCATTTCATTTTCATTTTTCGAAAAATTATTTTTTGATTATTTCCCTAAATAAATATATCATGTCTCAATCAACTAATACTAGTGTCATAAATTTCTGCGATGTCTGCAATCTATCCTTGGAATCAAAGAAGGGTTTATACAAGCATCAGTCATACGATCTCAAACATAAGGAACTATTGGAGAAAATGTTTGAGTCTGAAGAAGAAGAAATCTCGGAGAGTGTGTATGATTCGGATGAAGATGAGATGATTATGTTATTAAAACTAAAGCCAAAACCGAAAACAACATCTACTCTAAAACTAGATCGGCGAAGCCATTGGGGAACCAAGGGCAAAGCCCCTTTCACGGATATGAATGTAAAGAATGTCATGAAGAATTTAGGAATAAAATAGCTCTAACTACTCACTCATATAGTCATAATCGTTAGTATCTAGAAAACACAGAAGACTTTGATATAAACTCCAGTCAGAACATGAGAGGGTTTTATATTACAGATAAAGGTGGGAATTACATTGAAGATATAGATAAAGCAATTATTTACTCTTTAGAAGAAATTTAAAACTGTTACCAGTTCAGAAAAGTTTTAAATATAAGATCACAGCCGAGTGTGAGTATAAAAAGAGAACCAAAGAAGAAGTTAAAACTACCAAAATAATTTTCAATACTGACTATATTATTAATAACGCAATATATGAAAATGGAGACTTCACACAATCGGCGAAGCCGTTTCACGGATGGTTAAACTTTGAAAAGGAAATATATGAAGGTTATGGTTATGACTTTGAGTTTCTTGGATTAAGAAGTTTTCAGTTAAACATTGAACCAACTAAAGCATCTATTGGTACCCATATAGATTTACCAGCTGATCTCAAAAACTCTAAATCGATATTAAACATACGAAGTTATAAGTACAACTGCTTGCAACTAACTATCACCGCATGGTTACATGCAGTCATATGTAATGCAACTCGAGAAAGTAAATATGTAGATAAATTAATTGAACCAAGACAACAACATGAAGATGACTTCGGCTATATATTAAGAATACAGAAATTATACCATTTTATTATTTGGTTATACACCCCCTGTGGTGGAGGTAAAGTAGAATGGTTTAAAGAAGTGGATGATTTCAATAAAGATAGAAAAGATGTAAGAATACTAGTTTGGAGTAATGGTCAAATAGAACACTGTGCCCTAATAAAAAATATAGAAACCCTGTTAGTTCGCCCAAATAAAAATAACATTAAATATTATTATTGCGATAGGTGTACCTATTGGTTTAACTCAAATTAAATATGATAAACACGAATGCAAAAACTCATTCAAACCAGAGATTGTTTGTCCTATGAAAAAACATATCACTTTTATAAATGAACACAAACGTCAGAATATAAAAAATTTTATAACTGCCGATATAGAATGTTGCATGGTTGAAGTCTCAACTAATGATTGTAAATATGTAATAGCTGAACATATTCCAATAGCTGCGGGTTACACCTGGCAAGGTAACTTCAAGCACTACTTCGGTCTAGGCTGCATCAAAAGATTTGATAGAGATCTATTATAAGTAGAAACAGAGAACAATTTCAAACATAATGAAAAGATGGTATTCATAGAAGAAGATAAATTATATCATGAAACCAATAACACTTGTAATATCTGCAGCAAAACATGTATTAATAAAGTAAGAGATCACTGTCATGAAACTGGTAAATATAGAGGACCGGCATGTAAAATATGTAATCTAAGATACAAACAACAAAACTTCATTCCTGTAATATTCCATAATGGCTCTGGCTATGACTTCAACCTACTATACAGTGAACTCTTCAAACAGAATAATGATGAAAGAAAAGTAGATAGCATACCACTAGCTGCTGGTAAGTCTAAGATGTTTAGCATTGGTTGTCTTAAATTCTTAGATAGTTATAACTTCTTAGCTATGCCTCTAGATCAAATGGCAAGGATATACGGATTTAAAACTAAAACTTTATATCCATATGAATACTTTGGTTTGTATAAGTATGATGAAGCTACAGGTAATCTAAAAATAGAAGACTTCAAATCCTCACTACATAATTTAATTACCAACACAGGAAGAAGTAGATAATTTTAATAATGAAAACAGTCATAAAACTGGTAAAGATCTAACTATAGAGTATTTATAGAATGATGTCGAAATATTAGATTACTGCATGAATGTCAAATTAAGTATGAAAGAATTCAAGCTCAAACCACTACACTATGTAAGTCTCCCAGGTTATAGTTTTGATTGTTGGTTAATGTCAAGCGGTGTTTTATTAGATACATTGCAAGATAAACAAATGCTAGATGATTTTGTTGGAGCAAAGAGAGGTGGTATATGTGCAATAATGGGTGATAGATATATAAATAAAAGTGATGGTTAGTCCATATGGTACATTGATGCAAACAACCTATACGGCTATGCAATGATGCAAAAGCTACCTTATAAGGACTTCCAGTTTATTACTACTTCTCTAGATGCAATATTGAATACTCCAGATGATAGTGATCATGGTTACTATATAGTTTGTGATATTGATTATACTAATGAATGTTAAGAGAGAACAGAACAGTTAGCACTAATGCCTAATAAGAGAAAGATAAATGATAATGAACAGAGAAAGAGATGGAGGCAAGGCAAGGTCAGAGAAATTAATCTTAGACCAAAACAACAAAAGAGAATATATGGTTCATTATAGGATGTTAAAGTTCTATGTTAAGATGGGAGTAAAAGTTACAAAAATACATAGATTAATTTAATTTAAACAAGATTATATATGTAGAGATTATATACAAAACAATACTAACAAAAGAGCAACAGCTAAAACTGAAGCAGAGAAGGATCTAAGGAAGTTAATGAATAACTCCCTATATGGCAGAATGTGCATGAATCCTCTACACTTCTTTCAAAGCAAGTTCTTGCATTATGAAGAAAAGATAATGAAAAGTATAAGTAAACCAACATTTAAGAATGTAACTAGATATAGAGATTATAGCCAAATAGAATATATAAAGAAAAAAATAGAATATAGCTCACCTGTATATGTAGGAGTAACAATACTCGAACTTAGCAAATTACAGATGTTTGATGTATTTTATAATATTCTACAACCATCCCTCAAAGATCTAACACTTCACTATATGAATACGGACAGTTTCGGATTAAGTTATAGCGAAGGTAAAGTTAGTGATGAGCATATGGACTTAAGTAATCTAGACATACCTATAAAAACTAATAATAAAGTCCCTGGCAAGTTTAAGCACGAGCTGGGGAGTAGGATTATTGAGGAATTTATATGATGCATTAACGAATAATACACGGAGAACAGTAGATGAAAGCAGAATGCAAAAAATTGGGGATAGCATGACAACAAGAAAAACAAGTAAGATTAGTTTAAATATATTTGATGATAAAAGGTTTTATGTAAACAATATAAAAAGTTATCCACATGATAAGGAACTATATTCATTTAAAAGGGATTTGATAAATAGGATCCGAGAAGCGGCTTCACCGATTATGAAACTATATAAGGATAGGGATAAGGATAGGGATGTAGATAAACTGATCTGCGAAGCAGGTTCCATGATTAATGATATTAAAGAATTAACTATAGATAGCAATAGAAAATTAATAGACGCAGCTATTATATTATATATGGAGTTATTATAATTAGTTATTTTAATCATAATTATAGATCTAATTCATACTTAGTATAATATGTTTATATAAAAAAATGACTAGGCTAGATAAACTCATAGAATTAAATAAACTACAAAAAATAAACAGAAGAAATAGATTAGAAGGTAAATTAAAACAAGAATATTATGGTGAAATAGAACAGTCATTTGATACTTTAACTAAAACTTTAAATACAAACGCAGAAACAATGCAAGCTCTTCAAAACAAAACTTTGGCTGTGCTAGACATTAACACTAATACTTTAAAAATCTAGGACACCATCAACAAAACAGTTTTCTTGATGAACGGGCCGCCCTCTTAACACCCACAACCGATCCACACATAACATTAAAAGATGATAGAGGGCAAACTTTTGCCGTAGACAATGATATTATTGATATTCTGTCCCTTATGGGTAAAGAAACAAATAAACAATTCCAATATTATCAGTTGATCCAAATTCAAAAAAATTTAAAATAAATGATGTAGATGTATCTCTAGTCCCTGATGGTAAAAATATGAAACGTAAAGTCTATGATTTTTCTAAGGGTTTTTCTATATTTATTACTAATAAACATGTAACCGAAAGAGATATAAAAGGTGATGAAAACAAAATAAAATAATTTCTAAGTGATATTGGCTATAAACAAAGAGGAGATACTAAAAATAATAGATCAAATCTTATAAGAAGAATGTTTTCTAGTATCGGTGAACCCACTTCTCGTGTTATATCAATACCAACTTCCAGTGAAGATGAAATATATCGTCGTGATACTAGTGATTATGAACAAGGGGTAGTAGAAGAAGAAGAAGGAACTGATTATGAGACTGATAAACAAATAGAAGCTAGTGGTCTTAGCAAAGCCGACCCAAATAATCAAGTAGAGAGACTAGAATTATTAATACTAGAAACAAAAGCTGGTCATGATGGATTATATGATGAAATGCTAGATATGTCTAAGCAACTAATATCTATGAATATTATTAATCAAGAGCAACCAGATAATTTTGTTTTCAACTATGGTAAACAAATAATGATGGAAAAACAACAACAACAACAACTATTAGCTAAAGATGTATTCAGTCCTCAAATAACAAAGTTTAGAAGACAAAGAATAATACCATTATATAAAGATGAAACATGGTCCGCTGATTTAATTGATAAGTCATCTCTAAGTAAGTACAATAATAATTATAAGTTCATATTAACTGTTATAGATATATTCACAAAATATGCATGGGCTATTCCATTAAAGAATAAATCTGGTTTATCTATAACTAATGGTTTTAAAATAGTATTAAGTGAAAATCCACAGGGTGGCTCTGAAAGTCGACAAGGTGGCTTCGAAGTTCGAAAACCAGAAAAGTGAGTTTTACAATAATACATTTAAATCTTTACTTAAAGAATATGAACCAAAACTATATTCGACTTATGGTGATTTAAAGGCTGTGTTTATAGAGAGACTTAATAGAACATTATTACATATAATTAATAAACCAAAATTCATCAATGGTGATGGTAATTGGGTAAATATACTAAATGATGCAGTCATAACATATAACAATAACATTCATTCAACAATTAATATGACACCAGTTGACGCTTCTAATAATCCTGATAAAGTTAAGTGCTATATCAGTGAAACTGCTTCGCAGATTAAATCTACGAAAGCAACACCAAAACTTAAAGTTGGTGATTATGTTCGAAATGCGGATAAACGTAATATCTTCTCTAAAGGTTACACTTCTAATTGGAATAGAGAATTGTTTAAATTTAATGAAGTTCTAAAAACACAACCACCAACATATAAAATAGAAGATTTTAATGGAGAGATAATAGAAGGTAAATATTTTGAACAGGAACTATTAAAATCTGAGTTTGACTTTGAATCTAATAAAGTTTTAGATTCATTAACTATATTTCTTAATATATATAATGACAAGAAATAGGTTTAACCAAGCGGAACATCATATAGGGAATGGAAACAACTTAACACTAAGTAAGGCTCGTGGGCTATTCCTAGAAGATAATGATAATATTGATATGAAGGATACCTACAAAATTACAAACGTACATCCTCCGATAGATGAAAAAGATGTTGTTAAAAAAGAGTATTGTGACAATTACTTATTATTCTCTTCTAATAAAATAAACATTTTAAATAGAAACATAACTGAGCTAAGAAAAGGCGAATTTGATAAAGTCTCAACTAAAACATTACAACTAAATGAAACACAAGTTAATGATGAACTAATTAATGCGTTTATTGAATCAGCAAATGAAGTCACAAATACTGTTAAGTTTTGTAATAAAGTTGCTGCTGATACTATCTCTAAATATAATCAATTAAAACAAGAATTTGATAATAATAAGTTTAATCAGAATATCACTAACATACAACTAGATCATATGTTTAATACGGGTCTAAAAGAATTTAAAGAAATTAATAAAAAGACTAATTCTGCAGTTGATGAAGCACTTATAAAGAATAAAAGGACAATAGTACAATATATAATTGCTATACTTTTACGAAGTACGTTACTTGATAATAAAGAGAAAAACAGACTTGAGATGCATTATGGTTTTAATCAAGAAGATATAACAAAAGAAATAGAAAGTTTTTTTACTAATGAAAATGACCAATCCAACAGCACCGAGTGAGAGATTACTATATCCAGATTTATCATCAGTATCAGAAAGATTAATCCGCGAAGCGGCTGAGAAACAGATCAGCAATGCTGCAACTGCCAATGAACAGTTGATAAACGAAAAGATTCAAGCTAATAATAAATTTAACAACAATATTAACTTTATAAAAGATATTAGAAATTATTGTGAAACTGAAACTAATAACTATAATAAGAAGTTAAGTAGATATAAAAATTATATTAACGTAGCTGAGATAACAGAAATAGTATTATCATCAATCGCAACAACGGCAACAACAACATCAGTTGCATTAACAGGTATAGGATTACCTTATTCTATACCAACAGCTTTTGCTACGGCAACTGTTTGTGGTTCATTATCAAAAACAATTAATACTAAAATAAGAAATAAAATTATAAAGTATTCACAAATGTATATTTTAAGTAAACAGTTTAGCGACAAGTTTAATGAACTATATACTAAATCAATGAAAGATAATAAAATAGATAATGATGAATATAATGAATTAGTCAAGGTATATGAAGAAAATAAGGAGAACAAGAAAAACAGGCTGAGTATTTTTTTAGATTAAAGATATTAGTGTTTAGAAATAATAGTATGTTTAGTAATAATAATATTAGTATTAGTATTTATCCGCGAAGCGGTTACACCGATAGATAGATATATATAAACATAAATATAATCATGACTATAAACATCAATATAAACATGATCATAAATTTAATCATGACTATAATCCAATAATTATCTCTTCTTAGTACTTAAGTATAACCCTCTTCCTTTTTGTACTACCTTTATACCTTCACCAGTAGTTGCTAATTTAATTAAATCAGGTGTGGCTGATGAAGCAGCTCTAGGTTTTCTACTTGCAGCTGCACTTCCTATTTTACTTGCTATTTCTAATGATCTCACTGGATTATTAGCAACTTTCTTTCCAAAGTTAACCGTAGCTCTACCAAAACTTTTGAAGAAATCTTTCAATCCCTCAGCTTCTATTGTTGCATCAGATACAGTCATTGACTTATTTCTTTCACACTTAACAAAATTACCCTTTAACATTTTAGTACCTTTTCAAGTAATAGCTCCACTTATATTATTAGTACCACTATAATGTCTGCCACCAACACAATATGAATTAGTTTTGAACTTGTTTAAAAGACTCATTTCTATATATAAAAAATAATGAAAGTTAAAAAGTATAGTCCCTTTGTTGTTTTTAAGCCTAAGCCTAAGGATAGGCCCAAGGCTAAGATTAAGCTTGAAGCTAGAGGTTTAGCTCCAGAGAATAAAAAGAAATTAGATATTATTTATGCTAAGGGTTTTGTTAAGTAGTAGGAAATAGTTTGATTATCATTGATTTAGTCATTGTTTAGTCATTGGTTAAGTCAATAAATATATCATTTATTATAACGAAGACTATGTCTATGATATAATATCAACCATCTTATTACCATCACTATTCACACTAATAACCTTTCTAGTTAATACTAGTGCATGACATATTACATCTGCAACTGCAGCACTAAATTTAAAATTAAGTTGTTTTGGTTGTGGTCCTATATAATCCCTTTGATATCTAGTATCAAATACATATATTCTATAGCTACTTCTGAATGTTCTATGATTTATGTATGGTTATATATTATGTGGTAGCCCATTATAACCTTTATTAAAGCTAACAATCTCTTTAAAAGCCTCATTATAATTATTGGTACCATAATAAATATTCATTCTATCCTCGGGATAAAACTCACTACAAATCTTACAATAACATTCAGTAGCATTCATTATATCAAATGTACTTGCATCATTAGTTTGTTCATTAACATTATTATTTTCAAAACCAACTATTATATATTGTGGTCTTTCCATCCCACTTTCCATACCTAGATCAAACAGGAAGTTAGTAGCATTGGGTACATTCTTATAAAATGTCTTTCTTTCATAAAAGCTAAAGTCTACATTATTCTTTTTAAACCTTTTTGCACAATAATTCTATTGTCATTACTAGGATCAATACTGGGCACACACCATGATATATCTCTAATTTCTATATTACCATCATTAGCAACTGCACCAGAATTAGCATTAACTCTAAATAGAGCTCTATCATTATTATTTCTTTTTAATATTAATTTAAATCCTAAACCATATATAATCTTTTCTAAATCATTTACGAAACCAAATAGATCACTCATCTTGATCATCATATACATATGACCTCGTTGTGCAGCATTATAGTCACCTTCAAGTTGACTATCTCTATTATCTTGATTTCTAACAAAACCACTCTCATATTCATCACCAATACTAGTTAATAACTTATACATCAGTAGATTAGGATGACAATGATCTATATATTCAATAGTCCTAACACCACTAGTTTCAAGCTTAATTGAACTAAACATTGCCATCATACCATAATTATTTAATCTGATATTAGCATCATTAGCAAATACACCAGCAGCATCATCTGATACAACAAATTCTATCTCTAGATATGAATCATGTAAATTTAAATAATTATCTTCTCTTTTGAGTATGATATTAATGTTAGTATTGATTGTATTCATTGCTGCCAGATTATTTGGTTTATGTTTTATAATCTTACTTTTGTGTATATCATTATTATAATCATAAGTTGTATCCAAATTAAAATCCATTTTTATTAGATAAAAATTTAACTTTTAATTATAACTAAGACTATAATTACGACTATAACCATAAATATAATCTAATATTTGAATATAAAAAATGACAGACAATTTAATTATATATGAACTACATGATACATGATGCTTTAACTAAAACTAAAGAAGAGCATACACTTAACTTTAGAATGATAAAACCAACAGAAAAGTTTAACTTAGTGAACCTGTACTTAATACATCAAAATTAGGTTCAATTAGATTATCGGTTTATAACTCGGTGTTTAATGTGAATAGAAATAATCAATTCTTATATGCTAGTACTGTTATAGAAGGTGAAGAAGTTTTACCTCAGGCTCTTAGTTCTGACCCTAACCCCTACTCTAACTCTAGCCCAAACATTACATCTGTCCTTAATTATATTTATAAAGGAGTTCCATATTCAACTATTACACCGGGAGCATATGAGTTAACTGACATAGCAGAATTAATAAAAGAAGAAACTAATGGTAGTGTTATAATAGAACCTGATAAGAATACGATGAAATGTTTAATGGAAATAAAACAAGGAGCACTCAGCTTTGATGTAGAAAACTCAATAGCCCCATTACTGGGCTTCAAAAAAATAGTTCATAAAAAAGGTAAATATACATCTCGGAAAATTGTTGATATTATCGGTTTTAGTACTTTTAACATTCATTGTAATGTGATATCTAGTGTTAAAGATAATGGGAATAACACAGACATACTATATACTTTTACTCTAACAGAACCACCAGGTTGCTTGATAAATATTATACCAACTAATATCTTGTATCAAAATGTAACTAAAGATAGAATAGAATATATAGAGTTTCATTTTAAAGATGAGCATGGAAGACCTATAGATCTTAATGGTGATGTATTGAGTTTTACTTTACCTTTGATTTAATATATATTTATAGTTAATGATATGGTTATAGTTCAATCTCTATCTATAATAATAGCCATGGGCATAGAAGTAATTTAACTACAATACTCTCCAATCCCAATTAATTCTTAGTTTACCATTAATATTTTTATTTTTAGTTATATCAATGACAATATAATTATCAGGCTCTTTCCGTACCTTATTACATGTATTAGCAAAATCATTATAACTAAGTTCAATATTATTAAAGAAATCTTGATATATCGATGCTAGGACTTTACTTCCTTGTTCAAATAAAATAAATAGATTACAGTTCTCTCTAACACTCTGCCTATCCAGAGAGAACAGGTTTTGATTAAGTTATATCATATTGCAATTTTTATGTCTACCTCTACAAAAGTATTCATTAATAACTGGTTCTTTGGCTCTAACATCATCGAATATCATTAGTTTCTTAAAGTCTTTGGGTAGTTTATCAGGAGAGGGTAAATCTTATATATCTTTAATAAATTCTATAATTGCTTTATCGTTTATTCTTTCTAATACATTGTATTGATCACCAGTAGGTCCAATGATGTATAGCTTATCAAAATATATACTAGCTAGAATTAGTTTTTTTAATAAGAATGTCTTACCACATTCACTAGGACCAGATATTATACATCTAAAGTTATCTGGGAATTCAGCTTCAGTAAATATATCATCATCATTTAGCCATGATTGTAGATCATCATTTATATTAACAGAGATATTGTTACTAAGACATTCTTTGTTGTAAGACATTCTTTGTTGTTGTTGTTATATACCCCTTTGATGTTTTTCATCAAATAGATATATAAAAATATCATTTTCATGAACATTATCATTATCATTAACATTATCATTATCATTAACATTCTCATTAACATTATCATTAGCATTAACATTATCATTATCATTAACATTATTAGCAAAGCTACTTCGTAGATCATTATCATTATCTGCGGAGCAGGTTCCCTGATTAGCAAAGCTACTTCGTAGATCTTTATCATTAATATTATCATTATCATAAACATTATATTTATCATTAACATTACAACCCAAACAAAAACACTCATTATATATTCCCGGATATTTACATTGATTAACTAGAATATTTAAAGCACTTTTAATTCTAAATCCTCTATCAATAAGATAGATCATGTATAAACAATAAACCCCACAATAGGATTCATCATATTGTTGTATTCTTTCATTAGAGCCTTGATCAACATATTCTTCTAAAAATAATGGGGGGTCTCAACACCAAAACTATCAAAGTAATACACCGGACCACCTTCTCTTCTTATAACTAAAACCCAATGTGTACCATCAGTTGGCTGTAAATTTACAATGATGTTGGAGTTAGTTTCATAGGTCTGTGAATCAGGTTTCCTGATTGTTTTAGGATTTTGATCTCTCATCACTATTTCAATTGGTGTTAGACTTATATCTTTACCTATATCTTTTATTCTGATATCGCTCATAGCACTATTATCAATATTTAATTTATTATTGAATTCCTCAAAAGTTAGGATAAGCATTTTTATATAATAAATTTAATAAGTCTAAGTCTAAATCAAGTCTATATTTTATATATAAAAATGGAGACGGGTAGTGTAGTTTTTATTTTATTTTTAATAATTATACTTCGTTTTATAATATATGATTCAATACCGAGTAAATACACAAATCCAGAAGAAAGCTTTGGTGTATTTATGAATAGGACTCTAGTTAGATTTGAATATGAAAAGTCATCATTACATACTATTGTTTATGGTGGAACTGGTACAGGGAAAACATATTTTATTAGACAATACTTAAAATTATACTCAGTCCAAAACCAAGACCAAAACCGGGACCAAAACCAAAACCAAGACCAAGCTAAAAATATAGTTATAGTGTTTAAAGATGACAGAGACTGGATAGATCCTGAGTCTAATAAGTTTTATACTGGGTATAATAAATGTGATATAAATATGACCACAAAAAATAATATGCATAAATTTCAAAATTGTGTAATAGTACTTGATGATATGGGTGATAGGTTAAATAAGGACATAGCTTATTATTTTATTGAAGGTAGACATTATAATATTCAAATGATTGTAATGTGTCATAAACCAGCTCAAATAATCAATACGGTAAGAATGAGTTGTGATACTATTTATTTAACAACTTAAAATGGACCTGATCTTTTTAAAAACTTTAATGAGATATATAAATGTGAACATGACTTTATTAAAATAATTAGTGAGTTAAATAGTAACCATTATAATCGTAGAGATGGAATGTCAGATGAACTTTGTTTTGGTATAATTAAATATAATAAGAAGGAAAATACTTTTATTATTATTAATAGTAATAGAAAAATGTTATATGATTCAAGAGTTGGTTTCCTTGATTTAAAAGCTCTTAGTTTAAAAGATGAAATAAAAAGAGGAGATATAAATAAACTTATAGCATATATGAAACCACTCATGATAAATGCAACAGATAGAATTACCATTAATCATGATAATTATCAGTTTTATTTTAATAAACTTCTTACTTTAAATAATATTAAAATTCAGAATGATGTTTTAAAAAAAGAGATGGTTAAAGCAAAAGGTTTTAAACAATTATCAAATATTTGTGGAATTATAGGTTGGGGTTTAGTTATAACTAGTTATATTTATCCTGATTCAATGATAAAAACTTTTGGAGCCGTGGCAAAGAGTGCAAGCAATATGTTCAATAGAGCAAATACTTTGGTTAACGTTAGATATGGAGAAGATCTGCCAAGCAGGTACCCTGATCCGCGAAGCGGTTACACCGATGTTGAAACATGGACGAAGTCCTATATGCAAAGTGATTATACCGATGGAGAAACATGGACAAAGTCTTATACACAAAGTGATTATACCGATCTGCGAAGCAGTTTCACCGATCAAAAAAATAGTTTAGTTAATGGGGCACGGAAACTTGTTACAACCTTAGAAAAACTACAAGAAGAATATATAAATGAAGAGATGGGAATTTTGAATAGAAAGGGAGGAAAGTTTTTAACCAGACTATATGGAAATAATGAAGAATTTAGAGAAGAGATTATAAATTGTGTTAGAGATAAAAAAGAATTAGACCTTGAATTGATTTTAGATAAGAGATGTAAAACTAATACACTCAATACGTTAGGAAATAAATATTTAGCAGAGTGTATCACATCTAAAGATAATACTAAAGATTTAATTGAAATCATGGTTAAATATTATCTGCAAAGTTCGTTGGAGAACCACGAGTAAAGCTCGTTGGAGAACCACGAACAAAGTTCGTTGGAGAACCACGAACAAAGTTCGTTGGAGAACCACGAACAAAGTTCGTTCACTGATCTGCGAAATGATTAGGTAAATATTATAGTTTACACTATTATAAATGATTTTAAAATGTTTAGAGTGGCTATAAATATGGAAACATTGCTTGTTTAAAATATCATTATGAATCATGTCATAAAATTAAAACTGATAATTGTGTGTGTGTGTGGTAATATAATACTAAGTGGTATTTGTGCTAAAAATTTTTCTCCATGGGGTTGTTCTTTAAAAAATGATTCTAGTTCTAGCTCTAGTTCTAATTCTAGCTCTGGTTCTGGTTCTAGTTCTATCTATGACTCTGACTCTAACTCAGACCCTAACCCCAACCCAAACTTTAACTCTAACCTTAACCCTAACCTTAACCTTAGCCCAGAAGTCTTAATTAGAAGTTGTAATAAATGTAATTATATAAAACCACTAACTGATTTTGATGAGAGTAAGTATACATGTAGAAGTTGTACTTCAGCTAAATTTAATTGTCCATTTTGTGCTTCTGTTGTGAGATATGATGGGATACGGGCTCATGTAAAGAAACAACATCCAGATGTAGAATTAACTAGAGGATTTAGTAGAGATTTAACTGAAAAAACATTTAATCCTAGTTGGCAAAGCAAGACTGTAAGTCCTTTAGTTATTAGCCATACTGAGGAAAGTTGTTCGTGTAAATATTGTAATTTTGTATCATTTCTTATTAATAATGGGTTAAATATAGAAAAAGTAAAAAATTATTAATTTATTGAAGAGTATAGATAATTTGAAATAAAAGTATAAAAAAATTTAAAAATATCAAAAAAGAGGGAATCACTCTTTAAGAGCAAAAAAGAGGAATCTTTCTACTGGGGGTAATATCTTTCTAGTGAATCGCTCTTAATGAGTGAAATGTAACTTTTGCGTTGATTTTTTGATTTTTGATTGAATATAGAGAGAATGTATAGTAGTGGATAAAACAAGGAAATCAACAAGTAGTAAAATTTGGCCCTATTCGACATGCGCGATTAGCGTTTGGAGAACGGGCCAAATTTTGCTAGTGGTTGATTTCCTTGTTTTATGCACTACTGTCATTAAGTTATATTGCATTGGGTTATCAAAGTTCATTAGAGCGATTGCTAGCTGATATTATTATTAAGCTTAATAGTAGTGTATAGAAAGTGCTATTCAAACACTAAAATAAAATTTTCAAGAAATTGCTTCCTTAAAGGCTTTTTTTTAGAAGAGACTTAAATACCAAAAGACCACCTAACGGTTGACTTTTTGGGCTTTGTTTTTCTCAAATTTGGCTCAAAACAACTATTCGGACACGGCTAGTTTATTGAATAGTAGGGTCTATACATTACTGTAACATAAAATAAATGTTAATATATTATTAGCTAAAACTACTAAAATCATTAAATATTATTTTTTACTAAAATATCAACTAAAACGATAAAATAACAAAAATATTATAATAACCAAAGCATTAATATTAACTAAAACACACTATTAATCAAAGCATTAATATTAATCATAACTAACATCTTGCTGTATTTTTAACCAATATAATA
Organism: Convolutriloba macropyga; assembly: GCF_964194025.1. Lineage (NCBI taxonomy): Eukaryota > Metazoa > Xenacoelomorpha > Acoela > Convolutidae > Convolutriloba > Convolutriloba macropyga. The sequence continues at coordinate 920,311 of NC_134479.1, forward strand.
ATATTACAATAAATATCAATTTTACTGTAATATAAAGTAAAACATTCATTGTCGGCTTAGCTATCATATAGTAGATCAGGGAGAAACTCTTTCAAGTTTAGTTTTTCATTAAAAAATTACAAATAGTTTTATGATTAAACAAAAGTGTCATCCGGGGTCGAGCCAGCAGTTTGTCTGACAACGACCAATTCTCAAGCGACGAAGAGCTAGACAACAGTAGATTAATAGTATGTTTTAGTTAATATTAACCCAAACACACTATTAATCAAAGCATTAATATTAACTATAACTAACATCTTGCTATATTTTTAACCAATGTATTAATATTACAATAAATATCAATTCTACTATAATAAGTAAAACATTTATTGTTAGCTTAGCTCTCATATAGTAGATCAGGTGGAAACTCTTCAAAGTTTAGTTTTTCATTATTAAATTACAAATAGTTTTTTTGATTAAATAAAACTTCATTACACCATATGTTAAGTAAACCTTAGTACATCACCATTAAAATCAATTGCCCTACAATATTCATCTCTAATACTAAATTCGATTTATTCATTTCTATTTTTTGTATCATTTTGATATAAAACAGTTGTTGGTATATTTCATCATATAACCAGGTGGTTCATTCAGATTATAGGTGTATAATGTATCACTATCTTTACCATTATCTTTAATACCACAAATAATATTACAATGAATATTAATTGTATTAAAACCCATTATGTCAACTATCTTATTAGCTATGTATTTAACTGTTGAATATTTTTGTTCTTTAGTAGTGAGGATGCTACCGAGTTATTAACGTCAAAGTTAACAGGACCACCAACATCGAGTTTACAATCCATTGCATTTTTATTAGTTTCTATTATAACAATACCATAACAATATCAGTTAATTCATATGAACCACGCTGTATTATAAGTCTTTCAAGCGTTATTATTACTTCCTCCTATTAGAATTTGTAATTGTAAGAGTGAATTAATTTATTTTGATTGATTATTCTTTTCGGCTATAATAAACACTGAATTATAAGCAGATAATCTGATTAAGCCTAATTTTGTTGTATTAGGTATGGTTTCATTGAAATTAAATCTTTCACTTGGTCTAATAATATAAATTCATTGATCTGCGAAGCGGCATTGTGGTCGATCCACGGAGTGGCGACATTGTCGATCATGAAGTTGTTGATATTGTTAATGATAATATTATAGTAAGAGAAAGATATGATAATAGTTATATCGCTGATTCAATTAACAAAGATATAATAATAGAAAAACGTAATGAAGATACAATAAGAGAAGGACCAAATGAGTTTTTATGGACAATCTTTTGCAACTATGGAGACGTGAAGTCATCAATGATGTATTAACAGAAAAAATATTAATAAATTAAGCCTCTAAATACGGATGGCAATATTGAAACTAGATGTTTTAGTGATTAATAATAAAAATGTTTGTATATAAGGACTAATAGTTGTGAACAAGATATAAAAGACTGTAGATATAATCAGCCAACTATCAATGCTACTGGTAATACTTAACTTAACGTCATGTATGATTTCCTTGATACTATTCATACATGAATAAATAATATTGGAATCATAGTTTATCGGCTACATTTATGGCTTAACAGCAATAAAAGCAGTTCTGCCTAAATCTCGATTTTTATAAATCGGATTGGCTACTAAATGTTTTACGTTCATGTTTTGCTAATGGAGGCAAATCGTTTTTTGTAACTCTGATTGTTACTTCAAATATTTGAAAGTTTGTAGAGCTTACAAAAGACAAGTAGAGATGGTTGTTCAATGTTAGTTGATAGAAAGCAGATAAAAAAGTTGAATCGCAGAATGTTTTGAAAGAGAAAGGGATAGACCACACAACGAACTCCAAACATTCGAAGACCTGAAACCAAGAGGAAAGATATTACTAAAATAGCTTATCTAATTTACCTAATTAAAACGTACATAATATGGTGACAGAATGTAATCAACGTTAGTAAAGATCTCTGCTTTCTGTTATTCATGTTCGAAACAACAATGTTTAACTTCAAATTGACTCAGTCAACGCAAAAATACTCTCTTAACCTTTTGACGAAAATAATTCCAATAATTATTTGACTTATCAACCATTATTAACTTCCATTAGATTATTTGTAATTGACAAAAATAATTTTAAATTTGGAGAAGTTAAAAATTTACTATCCTCGTTCAATTTTAATTTGAAAATTATTACGACAAAAACCCTTAACACTAATTAGACTATGGGAATTAAATTAGTGGACTCATTGATCGAAGCGGCGCATACAGAAAACTTTTTAAGATTTACTTTTTAAATGGAGCAACGTTAAACACAGAAGACAAAATTTTTGATTTTCTTTCTATGATAACAAGGAAAATAAATTTGTTATTTTCCGAATTGTTACTAAAGACATACGAACAGAAGAAATTATCGTGCTTACATTGGAAAGCCATTCATTTATTTACCTTAACAATTATTTTCATGTAGCTGGAGTTAGACATTTTTGAATTGCAATATCTTCATCTACCATAAAATGGCTGACCTTGCAGCCGCTGCTACTGCAACCCGAAGTGCGGTTAGTACGAGTATAGGAACAGCTACATAACATGACCCTCATTACAAATAACTTCGTTCTCAGGTGGACCATCGGAAAATTTTCGAGCCTTCAAAGAACAAATCGAAAATTCTATAACACTTGCTCAAGTCCCGGAGCTTGGAAAAGTTTATTATCTTGAAGCACATTAAGCCGGCGCTGCCTTGAACTGATTCTGGGAATTACTGCAAGTCAAAATCAAATCGAACAATACAAACTAAAATTTCGAGAGAAAACATTTAATCAATCTGAAGTAACACTGGAAGATTTCTTAAGTGACCCGACAAAATTATCCAACATTGCTTTTCCAAATATCATTGGAACAGAGAAGTGGTGAAAGAACAATTCGAGTCCGTGAACAATTTATCGCTGGGATGCATACACAGATCCGGCTCAAACTTCTCTTACAACCCAATACAGATACAGCTAACGATCTATGCTCGCAAGTCTTGAAACGCCTCGTGCTTAAAAGCATCCTTCCTGGCGATGAAGCTTTGTCTACAGCCTTCAATGCTGTGTGTAACACTGATACGACATCAGTATCAACAATTAATTCAGTGGCTGAAACGCAAAAAGAAATGGTTAAACTATGGGAGACCAAATGGCTAAACTTAACAAATCTTTTCAACAAAATCAAGGAAGTCAACATTTCAGAGGTCGTGGGTTCAACAGAACCTATCATCAACCACGATTTTCAAATAGGCAACACATGCCATGGAGCAAGCAAACTAATAATTGGAATCCGCCATTCAACAGATGCCGAATATATAGAAACGCCAGGGGAAAAGGCTCCAGATCCAGATTTATCCCGATCACTTGTCCACATTGTGGTCTACAGGGTCATATTCAGCTTGATTGCTTCTATCATTAGAAAGGGGAGTTTGTCTACCCTTTTATACAAATCAAATCCAAAAACTAACACTACCGCAGCCTTTCCTTCTTTACAGCCTAATTAATCCAAATATAATAGCAATTAAACTACTTGATCGGTTAAAAAGTCTCTATTCAAGCCGCTATTCAGACTTGGCTCGCTCCTGTGAAATTTCCTTGAAGATGGCAAAACTTGGATGTCAATTTGGTCATCGTCAGTGACAAGAGTTATTTTGCCGCTGAATATATTCCTATCGGAGACTATCATTGCCACTCTAGTAACAAAAATGAAAAATCGTATACTCCAGTTGCATTTGGCTCAGGTTTCTTCTTACCCATTTCGTTAAAATTTTCCATATACGTTACGGATTTTTCAAGTGTCTACTTTTCATTCGAAGCATTTGAACACTACGTATGGGGAGTAACTGATTAGCCGATCATAGTTCTCAGGGTTAAAAGCTTTACGCGGTTTTTTCCAGCTAAACAACTGCCTGGAAATTGTGGAGAGCATTAGACTATGAACTTGCCTTTGAAATTTTTGGCACATTTTCCCGGTAAAGCGAATGCAGCTGTCGGTTGTATCTCTAGAATCTATGGTAACCCATCAGTCAAATTTCAAGTGAAAATCAAAAACAATTTCCGTTCAGAACATTAAATTCAAAATTTTATCAACACCGCCAGACAACAGTCTCACTGAAATATTTCAACCAAACAATACACGTACACCAACAGTAACTATCAATAGCGTAGAGGAAAATTTTTCAGCAGATGTGCTTCTCGAAGACAACATTGCTTTCAAGGTGTTAGTAAACATTTAGATGCTGTAGTAGCAAATGATCAGTTTTTTGTCTATTTTGACGACCTTGTTGGTGGTGCTATGGATGGAAGGTCTTTCCTGGATAATTTAGAACATATTTTTGTGTGCATAGAAAAGTTGAGTTTCAAAAACTCTATTGAGAAATGTCAGTTTGGAATAAGGGAAATCAAATCTTTTGGTCACACAATTACGGAACAACATGGAATATGCTCAAATCTTGAAAAGTTGAAAAATTTTTGAACTCTATTAAGATGCCTAAAAAGATGAAGCAGGTACGATGCCCTATCGGATTTGTTCAATATTTCCATAAATTTTTAATGCATCCAGCTGTAAAGCTGTTACCATTCTTTAAGTCTCTTGGAAAAGACCAAGAGTTTAATCACAAAAGAACACCAAGATAAGCTCGCTATTCAGACTTGGCTCGCTCCTGTGAAATGTCCTTGAAGATGGCAAAACCTGGATGTCAATTGGTCATAGTCAGTGATGCGAGTTATTTTGCCGCACAATATATTCTCATTGCAGACTACCATTGCCACTCTAGTAACCAATATGAAAAATCGATTGCTCCAGTTGAATTTGACTACGTCTCTTCTTACCCAATCAATTAACGTTTTCCATATTTGTTAAGGATTTTTGAAGTGTCTTTTTTGCATTCGAAGCATTTGAACACAACGTATGTGGAGTAAATGATGAACCGATCATAGTTCTAAGGGTTAACAGTTTTTTGCGGTTTTTTCCAGCTAAACAACTGCCTGTTAATTTCTGGAGAGCATTAGACTATAAACTTGCCTTTAAAATTTTTGGGGACCTTTTCCCGGTAAAGCAAATGTAGCTGTCGGTTGTATCTCTAGAATCTATGTTAACCCATTAATCAAATTCCAAGTGAAAATCAAAAACAACTTTACGTTCAGAACATGTATTTTAAAATGTTATCAAAACCGCCAGACAACAGTCTCTCTGAAATATCTCAACCAAACGATAAACGCACACCAACAGTAACTAACAATAGCAGAGAGTAAATTTTTTCAGCAGATTTGCTTCTCGAAGACAATACATTGCTTTCAAGGTGTTAAACATTTAGAATCTGTAGTAGCAACTGATCAGTGTTTTGTCTACTTTGACGACCTTGGTGGTGGTGCTACGGATGCAAGGTCTCTCGTGGATTATTTAGACCATATTTTTGTGCATAGAAAAATTGGGTTTCAAACTCTCACTGAGAATTGTCAGTTTGTAATAAGGGAAATCAAATCTTTGTCATACAATTATGGAACATGGAATATGCTCAAATCTTGAAAAGTTGAAAAGTTTTTGAACTGTATCAAGATGCTTAAAAAGATGAGCAGGTACGATGTCTTATCGGATTTATTCAATATTTCTATAAATTTCAATGAATCCAGCTGTAAAGCTGTTACCATTCTTTAAATTTCTTGGAAAAGACCAAGAGTTTAATCGCAAAAGAACATTAAGATAAGCTCGCTATTCGGAATTGGCTCGCTCCTGTGAAATGTCACGGAAGATTGCAAAACTTGGATGTCAATTGGACATCGTCAGTGACGTGAGTTATTTTGCCACAGAATATATTCTCATTGGAGACTACCATTGCCACTCTAGTAAGAAAAATGAAAAATCGTATGCTCCAGTTGCATTTGGCTCACGTCTCTTCTTACCCAATCAATTAAAATTTTCCATATACGTTAACGAATTTTTAATTGTCTACTTTGCATTCGAAGCATTTGAACACTACGTATGGGGAGTAACTGATAAACCGGTCATAGTTCTAAGGGTTAACAGTTTTACGCGGCTTTTTCCAGCTAAACAACTGCTTGGTAATTTCTGGAGAGTCTTAGACTATGAACTTGCCTTTAAAATTTTTGCAGTTTTTTTCCCGGTAAAGCGAATGCAGGTGTTGGCTGTATCTCTAGAATCTATGTTAACCCATCAATCAAATTTCAGTTGAAAATCAAAAACAAGTTTCCGTTCAGAACATTAAATTTAAAGTTCTATCAACACCGCCAGACAACAGTCTCACTGAAGTATCTCAACCAAACGACACACACACACACCAACAGTAACTATCAATAGCGTAGAGGAAAATTTTTCAGCCGATGTGCTTCTCGAAGACAATACATTGCTTTCAAGGTGTTAGTAAACATCTGTAGTAGGAAAAGATTAATCTTTTGTCTACTTTGATGAACTTGATGGTGGTGCTATGGATAGAAGTTCTCTCATGGATAGTTTGGAACATATTTTTGTGTGCGTAGAAAAATTGGTTTTCAAACTCTCTATTGAAAAATGTCGGTTTGGAATAAGGGAAATCAAATCTCTTGTTCACACAATTAGGAACAACATGGAATATGCTCAAATCTAGAAAAGTTGAAAAATTAAATTTTTGAACTTTCTTAAGATGCCTAACAAGATGAAGCAAGTACGATGCCCTATCGGATTTGTTCGATATTTCCAAAAATTTCAATGAATCCAGCTGTAAATCTGTTACCATTCCTTGAATTTCTTGGAGAAAACCAAGAGTTCAATCAAAAGAACATCAAGATAAGCTCGCTATTCAGACTTGGATCCCTCCTGTGAAATGTGTTTGAAGATGGCAAAAGCTGGATGTCAATTTTTTTATCGTCAGTGACGCGAGTTATTTTGCCGCAGAATATATTCTTCTTATTAGAGACTACCATTGCCACTCTGGTAACAAAATTTAAAAATCGTATGCTCCAGTTGCATTTGGCTCACGTCTCTTCTTACCCAATCAATTAAAGTTTTCCATATACGTTAAGGATTTTTGAAGTGTCTACTTTGCATTCGAAGCATTTGAACACTACGTATGGGGATTAACTGATAAACTGATCATAGGTCTAAGGGTTAAGTTTTTGCGGCTTTTTTCATTTAAACAACTTCCTGGTAATTTGTCGAGAACATTAGACTATTAACTTGCCTTTAAAATTTTTTGGGGACATTTTTCCGGTAGAGCTGTCAGTTGTATCTCTAGAATCTATGTTAACCCAACAATCAAATTTCAATTGAAAATCAAAAACAAGTTTCTGTTCACAACATTAAATTTAAAGTTCTATCAACACCGCCAAACAACAATCCCACTGAAGTATCTCAACCAAACGATACACGCACACCAACAGTAACTATCAATAGCGTAGAGGAAAATTTTCCAGCCGATGTGCTTCTCGAAGACAATACATTGCTTTCAAGGTGTTAGTAAACATTGATAATCTGTAGTAGGAAAAGATTAATCTTTTGTCTACTTTGATGACCTTGGTGGTGGTGCTATGGATGGAAGTTCTCTCATGGATAATTTGGAACACATTTTTGTGTGCGTAGAAAAATTGGGTTTCAAATTCTCTATTGAGAATTGTCAGTTTGGAATAAGGGAAATCAAATCTTTTGGTCACACAATTACGGAACAACATGGAATGTGCTCAAATCTTGAAAAGTTGAAAAATTTTTGAACTCTATTAAAATGCATAAAAAGATGAAGCAAGTACGATGCCTTATCGGATTTGTTCAATATTTCCATCAATTTCAATGAATCCAGCTTTAAATCTGTTACCATTCCTTAAATTTCTTGGAAAAGATCAAGAGTTTAATCACAAAAGAACATCGAGATAAGCTTGCTATTCAGACTTGGATCGCTCCTGTGAAATGTCTTGGAAGATGGCAAAACCTGGATGTCAATTGGTCATTGTCAGTGAAGCGAGTTATTTTGCTGCAGAATATATTTTTCTCATTGGAGACTACCATTGCCACTCTAGTAACAAAAATGATTAATCGTATGCTCCAGTTGCATTTGGCTCACGTCTCTTCTTACCCAATCAATTAAAATTTCCCATATACGTTAAGGAATTTTTAAGTGTCTTTTTTTGCGGCTTTTGCCAGCTGAAGAACTGCCTGGTAATTTCATGAGAGCATTAGACTATGAACTTCCGTTTAAAATTTTTAGGGACATTTTCCCTGTAAAGCGAATGCAGCTGTCGGTTGTATCTCTAGAATCTATGTTAACCCATCAATCAAATTTCATTTGAAAATCAAAAACAAGTTTCCGTTCAGAGCAATAAATTTAAAATTTTATCAACACCGCCATAAAACAGTCTCACTGAAATATGTCAACCACACGATACACGCAGAACAACAGTAGCTATCAATAGCGTAGAAGAAAATTTTTCAGCAGATGTGCTTCTCGAAGACAATACATTGCTTTCAAGGTGTTAGTAAACTTTTGGAATCTGTAGTAGGAAATGATCAATGTTTTGTCTACTTTGATGACCTTGTTGGTGGTGCTATGGATGAAAGTTCTCTCATGGATAACTTAGAACATATTTTTGTGGGCATAGAAAAATTGGGTTTCAAACTCTCCATTGAGAAATGTCAATTTGGAATAAGGGAAATCAAATCTCTTGGTCACACAATTATGGAACAACATGGATTATGCTCAAATCATGAAAAGTTGAAAAGTTTTTGAACTCTCTCAAGTTGCCTAAAAAGATGGAGCAAGTACGATGCCTTATCGGTTTGTTCAATATTTCCATAAATTTTTTTATGAATCCAGCTGTAAAGCTGTTACCATTCTTTAAATTTCTTGGAAAAGACCAAGAGTTTAATCACAAAAGAACATCAAGATAAGTTCGCTATTCAGAATTAGCTCGCTCTCGTGAAATGTCTTTGAAGATGGCAAAACCTGGATGTCAATTTGGTCATCGTCAGTGACGAGAGTTATTTTGCCACAGAATATATTCTTCTCATTGGAGACTACCATTGCCAATCTAGTAACAAAAATGAATAATCCTATGCTCCAGTTTCAATTGGCTCACGTCTCTTCTTTCCCAATCAATTAAAATTTCCCATATACGTTAAGGAATTTTTAAGTGTCTTTTTTTGCGGCTTTTGCCAGCTGAAGAACTGCCGGGTAATTTCTGGAGAGCATTAGACTATGAAATTGCCTTTAAAATTTTTGGTGACTTTTTCCCGGTAAAGCGAATACAGCTGTCGGTAGTATCTCTAGAATCTATGTTAACCCATCAATCAAGTTTCATTTGAAAATCAAACACAAGTTTCCGTTCAGAGCATTATATTTAAAATTTTATCAACACCGCCATAAAACAGTCTCACTGAAATATCTCAACCACACGATACATGCACACCAACTGTAACTATCAATAGCGTAAAAAAAAATTTTTCAGCAGATATGCTTCTCGACGACAATACATTGCTTTCAAGGTGTTAGTAAACTTTTAGAATCTGTAGTAGGAAATGATCAATGTTTTCTCTACTTTGATGACCTTGGTGGTGGTGCTATGAATGCAAGTTCTCTCATGGATAATTTAGAACATATTTTTGTGTGCATAGACAAATTGGGTTTCAAACTCTCCATTGAGAAATGTGAGTTTGGAATAAGAGAAATCAAATCTCTTGGTCACACAATTACGGAACGGAAAAACATGGAATATGCTCAAATCTTGAAAAGTTAAAAAGTTTTTGAACTCTGTCAAGATGCCTAAAAAGGTGAAGCAACTACGATGCCTTATCGGATTTGTTCAATATTTCTTTAACTTTTTAATGAAACCAGCTGTAAAGCTGTTACCATTCTTTAAATTTTTTGGAAAAGACCAAGAGTTTAATCACAAAAGAACATCAAGATAAGACCGCTATTCAGACTTGGCTCGCTCCTGTGAATTGTCCATGAAGATGGCAAAACCTGGATGTCAATTTGGTCATCGTCAGTGACGAGAGTTATTTTGCCGCAGAATATATTCTTCTCATTGGAGACTACCCTTGCCACTCTAGTAACAAAAATGAATAATCGTATGCTCCAGTTGCATTTGGCTCACGTCTCTTCTTACCCAATCAATTAAAATTTCCTCATATACGTTAAGGAATTTTTAAGTGTCTTTTTTTGCGGCTTTCGCCAGCTGAAGAACTGCCAGGTAATTTCTGGAGAGCATTAGACTATAAACTTGCCTTTAAAATTTTTGGGGACATCTTCCCGGTAAAGCGAATGCAGCTGTCGGTTGTATCTCTAGAATCTATGTTAACGCATCAATAAAATTTCAATTGAAAATCAAAAACAAGTTTCCGCTCTGAGCATTAAATTTAAAATTTTATCAACACTGCCATAAAACAGTCTCACTGAAATATGTCTACCACACGATCCACACAGAACAACAGTAACTACCAATAGCGTAGAAAATTTTTCAGCAGATGTGCTTCTCGAAGACAATACATTGCTTTCAAGGTGTTAGTAAACTTTTGGAATCTGTAGTAGGAAATGATCAATGTTTTGTCTACTTTGATGACCTTGGTGGTGGTGCTATGAATGGAAGATCTCTCATGGATAATTTAGAAGATATTTTTGTGTGCATAGACAAATTGGGTTTCAAACTCTCCATTGAGAAATGTCAGTTTGGAATAAGAGAAATCAAATCTCTTGGTCACACAATTACGGAACAACATGGAATATGCTCCAATCATGACAAATTGAAAAGTTTTTGAACTCTATCAAGTTGCCCAAAAAGATGGAGCAAGTACGATGCCTTATCGGATTTGTTCAATATTTCCATAAATTTTAAATAAATCCAGTTGTAAAGCTGTTACCATTCTTTAAATTTCTTGGAAAAGACCAAGAGTTTAATCGCAAAAGAACATCAAGATAAGCTCGCTATTCGGAATTGGCTCGCTCCTGTGAAATGTCCCGGAAGATTGCAAAACTTGGATGTCAATTGGACATCGTCAGTGACGTGAGTTATTTTGCCACAGAATATATTCTCATTGGAGACTACCATTGCCACTCTAGTAAGAAAAATGAATAATCGTATGCTCCAGTTGCATTTGGCTCACGTCTCTTCTTACCCAATCAATTAAAATTTCCCATATACGTTAAGGAATTTTTAAGTGTCTTTTTTTGCGGCTTTTGCAAGCTGAAGAACTGCCTGGTAATTTCTGGAGAGCATTAGACTATGAACTTGCCTTTAAAATTTTTGGGGACATCTTCCCGGTAAATCGAATGCAGCTGTCGAGTGTATCTCTAGAATCTATGTTAACGCATCAATCAAATTTCAATTGAAAATCAAAAACAAGTTTCCGTTCTGAGCATTAAATTTAAAATTTTATCAACACCGCCATAAAACACTCACACTGAAATATGTCAACCACACGATACACGCAGAACAACAGTAACTATCAATAGCGTAGAAAAAAATTTTTCAGCAGATGTGCTTCTCGAAGACAATACATTGCTTTCAAGGTGTTAGTAAAATTTTAGAATCTGTAGTAGGAAATGATCAATGTTTTGTCTACTTTGATGACCTTGGTGGTGGTGCTATGAATGCAAGTTCTCTCATGGATAATTTAGAACATATTTTTGTGTGCATAGACAAATTGGGTTTCAAACTCTCCATTGAGAAATGTGAGTTTGGAATAAGAGAAATCAAATCTCTTGGTCACACAATTACGGAACGGAAAAACATGGAATATGCTCAAATCTCGAAAAGTTGAAAAGTTTTTGAACTCTGTCAAGATGCCTAAAAAGGTGAAGCAACTACGATGCCTTATCGGATTTGTTCAATATTTCTTTAACTTTTTAATGAAACCAGCTGTAAAGCTGTTACCATTCTTTAAATTTTTTGGAAAAGACCAAGAGTTTAATCACAAAAGAACATCAAGATAAGACCGCTATTCAGACTTGGCTCGCTCCTGTGAATTGTCCATGAAGATGGCAAAACCTGGATGTCAATTTGGTCATCGTCAGTGACGAGAGTTATTTTGCCGCAGAATATATTCTTCTCATTGGAGACTACCCTTGCCACTCTAGTAACAAAAATGAATAATCGTATGCTCCAGTTGCATTTGGCTCACGTCTCTTCTTACCCAATCAATTAAAATTTCCTCATATACGTTAAGGAATTTTTAAGTGTCTTTTTTTGCGGCTTTCGCCAGCTGAAGAACTGCCTGGTAATTTCTGGAGAGCATTAGACTATAAACTTGCCTTTAAAATTTTCGGGGACATCTTCCCGGTAAAGCGAATGAAGCTGTCGGTTGTATCTCTAGAATCTATGTTAACGCATCAATAAAATTTCAATTGAAAATCAAAAACAAGTTTCCGCTCTGAGCATTAAATTTAAAATTTTATCAACACTGCCATAAAACAGTCTCACTGAAATATGTCTACCACACGATACACACAGAACAACAGTAACTACCAATAGCGTAGAAAATTTTTCAGCAGATGTGCTTCTCGAAGACAATACATTGCTTTCAAGGTGTTAGTAAACTTTTGGAATCTGTAGTAGGAAATGATCAATGTTTTGTCTACTTTGATGACCTTGGTGGTGGTGCTATGAATGGAAGATCTCTCATGGATAATTTAGAAGATATTTTTGTGTGCATAGACAAATTGGGTTTCAAACTCTCCATTGAGAAATGTCAGTTTGGAATAAGAGAAATCAAATCTCTTGGTCACACAATTACGGAACAACATGGAATATGCTCCAATCATGACAAATTGAAAAGTTTTTGAACTCTATCAAGTTGCCCAAAAAGATGGAGCAAGTACGATGCCTTATCGGATTTGTTCAATATTTCCATAAATTTTAAATAAATCCAGTTGTAAAGCTGTTACCATTCTTTAAATTTCTTGGAAAAGACCAAGAGTTTAATCGCAAAAGAACATCAAGATAAGCTCGCTATTCGGAATTGGCTCGCTCCTGTGAAATGTCCCGGAAGATTGCAAAACTTGGATGTCAATTGGACATCGTCAGTGACGTGAGTTATTTTGCCACAGAATATATTCTCATTGGAGACTACCATTGCCACTCTAGTAAGAAAAATGAATAATCGTATGCTCCAGTTGCATTTGGCTCACGTCTCTTCTTACCCAATCAATTAAAATTTCCCATATACGTTAAGGAATTTTTAAGTGTCTTTTTTTGCGGCTTTTGCAAGCTGAAGAACTGCCTGGTAATTTCTGGAGAGCATTAGACTATGAACTTGCCTTTAAAATTTTTGGGGACATCTTCCCGGTAAATCGAATGCAGCTGTCGAGTGTATCTCTAGAATCTATGTTAACGCATCAATCAAATTTCAATTGAAAATCAAAAACAAGTTTCCGTTCTGAGCATTAAATTTAAAATTTTATCAACACCGCCATAAAACACTCACACTGAAATATGTCAACCACACGATACACGCAGAACAACAGTAACTATCAATAGCGTAGAAAAAAATTTTTCAGCAGATGTGCTTCTCGAAGACAATACATTGCTTTCAAAGTGTTAGTAAAATTTTAGAATCTGTAGTAGGAAATGATCAATGTTTTGTCTACTTTGATGACCTTGGTGGTGGTGCTATGAATGGAAGATCTCTCATGGATAATTTAGAACATATTTTTGTGTGCATAGACAAATTGGGTTTCAATCTCTCCATTGAGAAATGTCAGTTTGGATAAGAGAAATCAAATCTCTTGGTCACACAATTACGGAACAACATGGAATATGCTCAAATCTTTAAAAGTTTAAAAGGTTTTGAACTCTATCAAGATGCCTAAAAAGATGAAGCAAGTACGTTGCCGTAGCGGATTTTTCAATATTTCCATAGATTTCAATGAATCCAGCTGTAAAGCTGTTACTTTTCTTTGACTTTCTTGGAAAAGACCAAGATTTTGATCACAAAAGAACATCAAGATAAGCTCGCTATTCAGACTTCGCTTGCGCCTGTGAAATGTCCTTGAAGATGGCAAAACCTGGATGTCACTTAGGTCATCGTCATTGACGAGAGTTATTTTGTCGCAGAATATGTTCTCATTGGAGACAACCATTGCCACTCTAGTAAGAAAAATGAAAAATCGTATGCTCCTGTTGCATTTGGCTCACGTCTCTTCTTAACTAATCAATTAAAGTTTTCCATAATCGTTAAGGAATTTTTAAGTGTCTACTTTGCATTCGAAGCATTTGAACATTACGTATGGGGAGTAACTGATTAGCCGATCATAGTTCTAAGGGTTAAAAGCTTTACGCGGTTTTTTCCAGCTAAACAACTGCCTGGAAATTGTGGAGAGCATTAGACTATGAACTTGCCTTTGAAATTTTTGGCACATTTTCCCGGTAAAGCGAATGCAGCTGTCGGTTGTATCTCTTGAATCTATGTAAACTCATCAATCAAATTTCAATTGAAAATCAAAAACAAGTTTTCGTTCAGAACATTAATTTTATCAACACCGCCAGACAACAGTCTCACTGAAGCATCTCAACCAAACGATACACGCACACCAACAGTAACTATCAATACTGTAGAGGAAAACTTTTCGGCAGATGTGCTTCTCGAAGACAATACAATGCTTTCAATGTGTTTGTAAACATTTAGTATATATAGTAGCAAATGATCATTGTTTTGTCTACTTTGGCGGCCTTGATGGTGGTGCTATAGATGGAAGTTCTCTCATAGATAATTTACAACATATTTTTGTGTGCATAGAAAATTTGGGTTGCCAACTCTTTTGAGAAATGTCAGTTTGGAATAAGGGAAATCAAATCTGGTCAAATAGTGGAACAACATGGAATATGCCCAAATCGTGAAAAGTTGAAAAAATTTTGAACTCTATCAAGATTAAGCAAGTACGATGTCTTATCGGATATGTTCAATATTTCCATAAGTTTTTAATGAACCCTGAAGTAAAGCTGGTACCATTCTTTAAACTTCTTAGAAAAGACCAAGAGGTTAATCACAAAAGAACATCAAGATAAGCTCGCTATTCAGACTTGGCTCGCTCCTGTGAAATGTCCTTGAAGATTGCAAAACCTGGATGTCAATTGTTCATTGTCAGTGACGCGAGTTATTTTGCCGCAGAATATATTCTTCTCATTGGAGACTACCATTGCCACTCTAGTAACAAAAATGAATAATCGTATGCTCCAGTTGCATTTGGCTCACGTCTCTTCTTACCCAATCAATTAAAATTTCCCATATACGTTAAGGAATTTTTAAGTGTCTTTTTTTGCGGCTTTTGCAAGCTGAAGAACTGCCTGGTAATTTCTGGAGAGCATTAGACTATGAACTTGCCTTTAAAATTTTTGGGGACATCTTCCCGGTAAAGCCAATGCAGCTGTCGGTTGTATCTCTTGAATCTATGTAAACTCATCAATCAAATTTCAAATGAAAATCAAAAACAAGTTTTCGTTCAGAACATTAATTTTATCAACACCGCCAGACAACAGTCTCACTGAAGCATCTCAACCAAACGATACACGCACACCAACAGTAACTATCAATACTGTAGAGGAAAACTTTTCGGCAGATGTGCTTCTCGAAGACAATACAATGCTTTCAATGTGTTTGTAAACATTTAGTATATATAGTAGCAAATGATCATTGTTTTGTCTACTTTGGCGGCCTTGATGGTGGTGCTATAGATGGAAGTTCTCTCATAGATAATTTACAACATATTTTTGTGTGCATAGAAAATTTGGGTTGCCAACTCTTTTGAGAAATGTCAGTTTGGAATAAGGGAAATCAAATCTGGTCAAATAGTGGAACAACATGGAATATGCCCAAATCGTGAAAAGTTGAAAAAATTTTGAACTCTATCAAGATTAAGCAAGTACGATGTCTTATCGGATATGTTCAATATTTCCATAAGTTTTTAATGAACCCTGAAGTAAAGCTGGTACCATTCTTTAAACTTCTTAGAAAAGACCAAGAGGTTAATCACAAAAGAACATCAAGATAAGCTCGCTATTCAGACTTGGCTCGCTCCTGTGAAATGTCCTTGAAGATGGCAAAACCTGGATGTCAATTGTTCATTGTCAGTGACGCGAGTTATTTTGCCGCAGAATATATTCTTCTCATTGGAGACTACCATTGCCACTCTAGTAACAAAAATGAATAATCGTATGCTCCAGTTGCATTTGGCTCACGTCTCTTCTTACCCAATCAATTAAAATTTCCCATATACGTTAAGGAATTTTTAAGTGTCTTTTTTTGCGGCTTTTGCAAGCTGAAGAACTGCCTGGTAATTTCTGGAGAGCATTAGACTATGAACTTGCCTTTAAAATTTTTGGGGACATCTTCCCGGTAAAGCCAATGCAGCTGTCGGTTGTATCTCTTGAATCTATGTAAACTCATCAATCAAATTTCAAATGAAAATCAAAAACAAGTTTTCGTTCAGAACATTAATTTTATCAACACCGCCAGACAACAGTCTCACTGAAGCATCTCAACCAAACGATACACGCACACCAACAGTAACTATCAATACTGTAGAGGAAAACTTTTCGGCAGATGTGCTTCTCGAAGACAATACAATGCTTTCAATGTGTTTGTAAACATTTAGTATATATAGTAGCAAATGATCATTGTTTTGTCTACTTTGGCGGCCTTGATGGTGGTGCTATAGATGGAAGTTCTCTCATAGATAATTTACAACATATTTTTGTGTGCATAGAAAATTTGGGTTGCCAACTCTTTTGAGAAATGTCAGTTTGGAATAAGGGAAATCAAATCTGGTCAAATAGTGGAACAACATGGAATATGCCCAAATCGTGAAAAGTTGAAAAAATTTTGAACTCTATCAAGATTAAGCAAGTACGATGTCTTATCGGATATGTTCAATATTTCCATAAGTTTTTAATGAACCCTGAAGTAAAGCTGGTACCATTCTTTAAACTTCTTAGAAAAGACCAAGAGGTTAATCACAAAAGAACATCAAGATAAGCTCGCTATTCAGACTTGGCTCGCTCCTGTGAAATGTCCTTGAAGATGGCAAAACCTGGATGTCAATTGTTCATTGTCAGTGACGCGAGTTATTTTGCCGCAGAATATATTCTTCTCATTGGAGACTACCATTGCCACTCTAGTAACAAAAATGAATAATCGTATGCTCCAGTTGCATTTGGCTCACGTCTCTTCTTACCCAATCAATTAAAATTTCCCATATACGTTAAGGAATTTTTAAGTGTCTTTTTTTGCGGCTTTTGCAAGCTGAAGAACTGCCTGGTAATTTCTGGAGAGCATTAGACTATGAACTTGCCTTTAAAATTTTTGGGGACATCTTCCCGGTAAAGCCAATGCAGCTGTCGGTTGTATCTCTTGAATCTATGTAAACTCATCAATCAAATTTCAAATGAAAATCAAAAACAAGTTTTCGTTCAGAACATTAATTTTATCAACACCGCCAGACAACAGTCTCACTGAAGCATCTCAACCAAACGATACACGCACACCAACAGTAACTATCAATACTGTAGAGGAAAACTTTTCGGCAGATGTGCTTCTCGAAGACAATACAATGCTTTCAATGTGTTTGTAAACATTTAGTATATATAGTAGCAAATGATCATTGTTTTGTCTACTTTGGCGGCCTTGATGGTGGTGCTATAGATGGAAGTTCTCTCATAGATAATTTACAACATATTTTTGTGTGCATAGAAAATTTGGGTTGCCAACTCTTTTGAGAAATGTCAGTTTGGAATAAGGGAAATCAAATCTGGTCAAATAGTGGAACAACATGGAATATGCCCAAATCGTGAAAAGTTGAAAAAATTTTGAACTCTATCAAGATTAAGCAAGTACGATGTCTTATCGGATATGTTCAATATTTCCATAAGTTTTTAATGAACCCTGAAGTAAAGCTGGTACCATTCTTTAAACTTCTTAGAAAAGACCAAGAGGTTAATCACAAAAGAACATCAAGATAAGCTCGCTATTCAGACTTGGCTCGCTCCTGTGAAATGTCCTTGAAGATGGCAAAACCTGGATGTCAATTGTTCATTGTCAGTGACGCGAGTTATTTTGCCGCAGAATATATTCTTCTCATTGGAGACTACCATTGCCACTCTAGTAACAAAAATGAATAATCGTATGCTCCAGTTGCATTTGGCTCACGTCTCTTCTTACCCAATCAATTAAAATTTCCCATATACGTTAAGGAATTTTTAAGTGTCTTTTTTTGCGGCTTTTGCAAGCTGAAGAACTGCCTGGTAATTTCTGGAGAGCATTAGACTATGAACTTGCCTTTAAAATTTTTGGGGACATCTTCCCGGTAAAGCCAATGCAGCTGTCGGTTGTATCTCTTGAATCTATGTAAACTCATCAATCAAATTTCAAATGAAAATCAAAAACAAGTTTTCGTTCAGAACATTAATTTTATCAACACCGCCAGACAACAGTCTCACTGAAATATCTCAACCAAACGATACACTCACACCAACAGTAACTATCAATACTGTAGAGGAAAACTTTTAAGCAGATGTGCTTCTCGAAGACAATACATTGCTTTCAATGTGTTTGTAATTATTTAGTATATGTAGTAGTAAATGGTCAATGTTTTGTCTACTCTGACGACCTTGATGGTGGTGCTATAGATGGAAGCTCTCTCATAGATAATTTACAACATATTTTTGTGTGCATAGAAAATTTGGGTTGCCAACTCTTTTGAGAAATGTCAGTTTGGAATAAGGGAAATCAAATCTGGTCAAATAGCGGAACAACATGGAATATGCCAAAATCGTGAAAAGTTGAAAAAATTTTGAACTCTATCAAGATTAAGCAAGTACGATGTCTTATCGGATATGTTCAATATTTCCATAAGTTTTTAATGAACCCTGAAGTAAAGCTGGTACCATTCTTTAAACTTCTTAGAAAAGACCAAGAGGTTAGTCACAAAAAAAAATCAAGATAAGCTCGCTATTCAGACTTGGCTCGCTCCTGTGAAATGTCCTTGAAGATGGCAAAACCTGGATGTCAATTGGTCATTGTCAGTGACGCGAGTTATTTTGCCGCAGAATATATTCTTCTCATTGGAGACTACCATTGCCACTCTAGTAACAAAAATGAATAATCGTATGCTCCAGTTGCATTTGGCTCACGTCTCTTCTTACCCAATCAATTAAAATTTCCCATATACGTTAAGGAATTTTTAAGTGTCTTTTTTTGCGGCTTTTGCCAGCTGAAGAACTGCCTGGTAATTTCTGGAGAGCATTAGACTATGAACTTGCCTTTAAAATTTTCGGGGACATCTTCCCGGTAAAGCCAATGCAGCTGTCGGTTGTATCTCTTGAATCTATGTAAACTCATCAATCAAATTTCAAATGAAAATCAAAAACAAGTTTTTGTTCAGAACATTAATTTTATCAACACCGCCAGACAACAGTCTCACTGAAATATCTCAACTAAACGATGCACTCACACCAACAGTAACTATCAATACTGTAGAGGAAAACTTTTAAGCAGATGTGCTTCTCGAAGACAATACATTGCTTTCAATGTGTTTGTAAACATTTAGTATATGTAGTAGTAAATGGTCAATGTTTTGTCTATTCTGACGACCTTGATGGTGGTGCTATAGATGGAAGCTCTCTCATAGATAATTTACAACATATTTTTGTGTGCATAGAAAATTTGGGTTGCCAACTCTTTTGAGAAATGTCAGTTTGGAATAAGGGAAATCAAATCTGGTCAAATAGCGGAACAACATGGAATATGCCAAAATCGTGAAAAGTTGAAAAAATTTTGAACTCTATCAAGATTAAGCAAGTACGATGTCTTATCGGATATGTTCAATATTTCCATAAGTTTTTAATGAACCCTGAAGTAAAGCTGGTACCATTCTTTAAACTTCTTAGAAAAGACCAAGAGGTTAGTCACAAAAGAAAATCAAGATAAGCTCGCTATTCAGACTTGGCTCGCTCCTGTGAAATGTCCTTGAAGATGGCAAAACCTGGATGTCAATTGGTCATTGTCAGTGACGCGAGTTATTTTGCCGCAGAATATATTCTTCTCATTGGAGACTACCATTGCCACTCTAGTAACAAAAATGATTAATCGTATGCTGCAGTTGCATTTGGCTCACGTCTCTTCTTACCCAATCAATTAAAATTTCCCATATACGTTAAGGAATTTTTAAGTATCTTTTTTTGCGGCTTTTGCCAGCTGAAGAACTGCCTGGTAATTTCTGGAGAGCATTAGACTATGAACTTGCCTTTAAAATTTTTGGGGACATCTTCCCGGTAAAGCCAATGCAGCTGTCGGTTGTATCTCTTGAATCTATGTAAACTCATCAATCAAATTTCAAATGAAAATCAAAAACAAGTTTTCGTTCAGAACATTAATTTTATCAACACCGCCAGACAACAGTCTCACTGAAATATCTCAACCAAACGATACACGCACACCAACAGTAACTATCAATACTGTAGAGGAAAACTTTTCAGCAGATGTGCTTCTCGAAGACAATACATTGCTTTCAATGTGTTCGTAAACATTTAGTATATGTAGTAGTAAATGGTCAATGTTTTGTCTATTCTGACGACCTTGATGGTGGTGCTATAGATGGAAGCTCTCTCATAGATAATTTACAACATATTTTTGTGTGCATAGAAAATTTGGGTTGCCAACTCTTTTGAGAAATGTCAGTTTGGAATAAGGGAAATCAAATCTGGTCAAATAGCGGAACAACATGGAATATGCCAAAATCGTGAAAAGTTGAAAAAATTTTGAACTCTATCAAGATTAAGCAAGTACGATGTCTTATCGGATATGTTCAATATTTCCATAAGTTTTTAATGAACCCTGAAGTAAAGCTGGTACCATTCTTTAAACTTCTTAGAAAAGACCAAGAGGTTAGTCACAAAAGAAAATCAAGATAAGCTCGCTATTCAGACTTGGCTCGCTCCTGTGAAATGTCCTTGAAGATGGCAAAACCTGGATGTCAATTGGTCATTGTCAGTGACGCGAGTTATTTTGCCGCAGAATATATTCTTCTCATTGGAGACTACCATTGCCACTCTAGTAACAAAAATGATTAATCGTATGCTCCAGTTGCATTTGGCTCACGTCTCTTCTTACCCAATCAATTAAAATTTCCCATATACGTTAAGGAATTTTTAAGTATCTTTTTTTGCGGCTTTTGCCAGCTGAATAACTGCCTGGTAATTTCTGGAGAGCATTAGACTATGAACTTGCCTTTAAAATTTTTGGGGACATCTTCCCGGTAAAGCCAATGCAGCTGTCGGTTGTATCTCTAGAATCTATGTTAAACAATCAATCAAATTTCAATTGAAAATCCAAAAACAAGCTTCCGTTCAGAACATTAAATTTAAAATTTTATCAACACTGCCAGACAACAATCTCACTGAAGTATCTCAACCAAACGATACAGGCACACCAAAAGTAACTATCAATAATGTAGAGGAAAATTTTTCAGCCGACGTGCTTCCCGAAGACAATACATTGCCTTCAAGGTGTTTGTAAACATTTAGTATATGTAGAAGCAAATGATCAATGTTTTGTCTACTTTGGCGGCCTTGATGGTGGTGCTATAGATGGAAGCTCTCTCATAGATAATTTACAACATATTTTTGTGTGCATAGAAAATTTGGGTTGCCAACTCTTTTGAGAAATGTCAGTTTGGAATAAGGGAAATCAAATCTGGTCAAATAGCGGAACAACATGGAATATGCCCAAATCGTGAAAAGTTGAAAAAATTTTGAACTCTATCAAGATAACTAAAAAGATTAAGCAAGTACGATGTCTTATCGGATATGTTCAATATTTCCATAAGTTTTTAATGAATCCTGAAGTAAAGCTGTTAACCATTCTTTAAACTTCTTAGAAAAGACCAAGAGGTTAATCACAAAAGAACATAAAGATAAGCTCGCTATTCAGACTTGGCTCGCTCCTGTGAAATGTCCTTGAAGATGGCAAAACATTGATGTCAATTGGTCATTGTCAGTGACGCGAGTTATTTTGCCGCAGAATATATTCTTCTCATTGGAGACTACCTTTGCCACTCTACTAATAAAAATGAAAAATCGTATGCTCCTGTTGCATTTGGCTCACGTCTCTTCTTAACTAATCAATTGAAGTTTTCCATAATTGATAAGGAATTTTTAAGTGTCTACTTTGCATTCGAAGCATTTGAACAATACGTATGGGGAGTAACTGATAAACTGGTCATAGTTCTAAGGGATAACAGCTTTACTTGGCTTTTTCCAGCTTAACTGCCTGGAAATTTGTGGAGAGCATTAGACTTTGAACTTGCCTTTAAAATTTTTTGGTATCATTTTTCCGGTAAAGCGAATGCAACCGTCGATTTGATCTCTAGAATCTATGTTAACTCATCAATCAAATTTCAATAGAAAATCAAAACCGAGGTTCCATTCAGAACATTAATTTTAAAATTTTATCAACACCGCCAGACAACAATCTCACTGATTATCTCAACCAAACGATACACGCACACCAAAAGTAACTATCAATACTGTAGAGGAAAACTTTTCTGCCGATGTGCTTCTCGAAGACAATACATTGACTTCAAGGTGTTAGTAGACATTGATAATCTGTAGTAGGAAAAGATTAATCTTTTGTCTACTTTGATGACCTTGGTGGTGGTGCTATGGATGGAAGTTCTCTCATGGATAATTTAGAACATATTTTTGTGTGCATAGAAAAATTGGGTTTCCAACTCTTTTGAGAAATGTCAGTTTGGAATAAGGTAAATCAAATCTGGTCAAATTACGGAACGACATGGAATATGCCCAAATCGTGAAAAAATGAAAAAATTTTGAACTCTATCAAGATTAAGCAAGTACGATGTCTTATCGGATATGTTCAATATTTCCATAAGTTTTTAATGAACCCGGAAGTAAAGCTGGTACCATTCTTTAAACTTCGTAGAAGAGACCAAGAGGTTAATCACAAAAGAACATCAAGATAAGCTCGCTATTCAGACTTGGCTCGCTCCTGTGAAATGTCCTTGAAGATGGCAAAACCTGGATGTCAATTGGCATTGTCAGTGACGCATGTTTTTTTTGCCGCAGAATATATTCTTCTCATTGGAGACTACCATTGCCAGTCTAATAACAAAAATGAAAAATCGTATGCTCCTGTTGCATTTGGCTCACGTCTCTTCTTAACAATCAATTAAATTTTTCAATATACGTTAAGGAATTTTCAAGTGTCTACTTTGCATTCGAAGCATTTGACACTACGTATGGGGAGTAACTGATAAACCGATCATAGTTCTAAGGGTTAACAGCTTTACGCGGATTTTTCCAGCAAAACAACTGCCTGGAAATTTTTGGAGAGCATTAGACTATGAACTTGCTTTTAAAATTCTTGGGAACATTTTTCCTGTAAAGCAAATGCAACTGTCGATTTGATCTCTAGAATCTATGTTAACCCATCAATCAAATTTCAATAGAAAATCAAAACCGAGTTTCCATTCAGAACATTAATTTTAATATTTTATCAACACCGCCAGACAACAATCTCACTGATTATCTCAACCAAACGATACACGCACACCAAAAGTAACTATCAATACTGTAGAGGAAAACTTTTCAGCCGATGTGCTTCTCGAAGACAATACATTGCCTTCAAGGTGTTAGTAAACATTGATAATCTGTAGTAGGAAAAGATTAATCTTTTGTCTACTTTGATGACCTTGGTGGTGGTGCTATGGATGGAAGTTCTCTCATGGATAATTTAGAACATATTTTTGTGTGCATAGAAAAATTGGGTTTCCAACTCTTTTGAGAAATGTCAGTTTGGAATAAGGGAAATCAAATCTGGTCAAATTACGGAACGACATGGAATATGCCCAAATCGTGATAAGTTGAAAAAATTTTGAACTCTATCAAGATGTCTAAAAAGATTAAGCAAGTACGATGCCTTATCGGATTTGTTCAATATCTCCATAGATTTTTAATGAATCCAGCGGTAAAGCTGTTACCATTCCTTAAATTTCTTGGAAAAGACCAAGAGTTTAATCACAAAAGAACATAAAGATAAGCTCGCTATTCACACTTGGATCGCTCCTGTCAAATGTCCTTGAAGATGGCAAAACCTGGATGTCAGTTGGCATTGTCAGTGACGCAAGTTTTTTTGCCGCAGAATATATTCTTCTCATTGGAGACTACCATTGCCAGTCTAATAACAAAAATGAAAAATCGTATGCTCCTGTTGCATTTGGCTCACGTCTCTTCTTAACAATCAATTAAATTTTTCAATATACGTTAAGGAATTTTCAAGTGTCTACTTTGCATTCGAAGCATTTGACACTACGTATGGGGAGTAACTGATAAACCGATCATAGTTCTAAGGGTTAACAGCTTTACGCGGATTTTTCCAGCAAAACAACTGCCTGGAAATTTTTGGAGAGCATTAGACTATGAACTTGCTTTTAAAATTCTTGGGAACATTTTTCCGGTAAAGCAAATGCAACTGTCGATTTGATCTCTAGAATCTATGTTAACCCATCAATCAAATTTCAATAGAAAACCAAAACCGAGTTTCCATTCAGAACATTAATTTTAAAATTTTATCAACACCGCCAGACAACAATCTCACTGATTATCTCAACCAAACGATACACGCACACCAAAAGTAACTATCAATACTGTAGAGGAAAACTTTTCAGCCGATGTGCTTCTCGAAGACAATACATTGCCTTCAAGGTGTTAGTAAACATTGATAATCTGTAGTAGGAAAAGATTAATCTTTTGTCTACTTTGATGACCTTGGTGGTGGTGCTATGGATGGAAGTTCTCTCATGGATAATTTAGAACATATTTTTGTGTGCATAGAAAAATTGGGTTTCCAACTCTTTTGAGAAATGTCAGTTTGGAATAAGGGAAATCAAATCTGGTCAAATTATGGAACGACATGGAATATGCCCAAATCGTGAAAAGTTGAAAAAATTTTGAACTCTATCAAGATGTCTAAAAAGATTAAGCAAGTACGATGCCTTATCGGATTTGTTCAATACCTCCATAGATTTTTAATGAATCCAGCTGTAAAGCTGTTACCATTCCTTAAATTTCTTGGAAAAGACCAAGAGTTTAATCACAAAAGAACATAAAGATAAGCTCGCTATTCACACTTGGATCGCTCCTGTCAAATGTCCTTGAAGATGGCAAAACCTGGATGTCAGTTGGCATTGTCAGTGACGCAAGTTTTTTTGCCGCAGAATATATTCTTCTCATTGGAGACTACCATTGCCAGTCTAATAACAAAAATGAAAAATCGTATGCTCCTGTTGCATTTGGCTCACGTCTCTTCTTAACAATCAATTAAATTTTTCAATATACGTTAAGGAATTTTCAAGTGTCTACTTTGCATTCGAAGCATTTGACACTACGTATGGGGAGTAACTGATAAACCGATCATAGTTCTAAGGGTTAACAGCTTTACGCGGATTTTTCCAGCAAAACAACTGCCTGGAAATTTTTGGAGAGCATTAGACTATGAACTTGCTGTAAAGCTGTGTTAGTAAACCTTCAAGGTGTTAGTAAACATTGATAATCTGTAGTAGGAAAAGATTAATCTGTTGTCTACTTTGATGACCTTGGTGGTGGTGCTATGGATTGAAGTTCTCTCATGGATAATTTAGAACATATTTTTGTGCGCATAGAAAAATTGGGTTCCAAACTCTCTATTGAGAAATGTCAGTTTGGAGTAAGGGAAGTCAAATCTCTTGGTCTTACAAATACGGAACAATTAGAATTTTCCCAAATCGTGTAAAGTTGAAATGATTTTGAACTCTATCAAATTGCCTAAAAATATTAAGCAAGTACGATGTCTTATCGGATATGTTCAATATTTCCATAAGTTTTTAATGAACCCGGAAGTAAAGCTGGTGCCATTCTTTAAACTTCGTAGAAAAGACCAAGAGGTTAATCACAAAAGAACATCAAGATAAGCTCGCTATTCAGACTTGGCTCGCTCCTGTGAAATGTCCTTGAAGATGGCAAAACCTGGATGTCAATTGGCATTGTCAGTAACGCATGTTTTTTTTTGCCGCAGAATATATTCTTCTCATTGGAGACTACCATTGCCAGTCTAATAACAAAAATGAAAAATCGTATGCTCCTGTTGCATTTGGCTCACGTCTCTTCTTAACAATCAATTAAATTTTTCAATATACGTTAAGTAATTTTCAAGTGTCTACTTTGCATTCGAAGCATTTGACACTACGTATGGGGAGTAACTGATAAACCGATCATAGTTCTAAGGGTTAACAGCTTTACGCGGATTTTTCCAGCAAAACAACTGCCTGGAAATTTTTGGAGAGCATTAGACTATGAACTTGCTTTTAAAATTCTTGGGAACATTTTTCCGGTAAAGCAAATGCAACTGTCGATTTGATCTCTAGAATCTATGTTAACCCATCAATCAAATTTCAATAGAAAATCAAAACCGAGTTTCCATTCAGAACATTAATTTTAAAATTTTATCAACACCGCCAGACAACAATCTCACTGATTATCTCAACCAAACGATACACGCACCCCAAAAGTAACTATCAATACTGTAGAGGAAAACTTTTCAGCCGATGTGCTTCTCGAAGACAATACATTGCCTTCAAGGTGTTAGTAAACATTGGTAATCTGTAGTAGGAAAAGATTAATCTTTTGTCTACTTTGATGACCTTGGTGGTGGTGCTATGGATGGAAGTTCTCTCATGGATAATTTAGAACATATTTTTGTGCGCATAGAAAAATTGGGTTCCAAACTCTCTATTGAGAAATGTCAGTTTGGAGTAAGGGAAGTCAAATCTCTTGGTCTTACAAATACGGAACAAATAGAATTTTCCCAAATCGTGAAAAGTTGAAATGATTTTGAACTCTATCAAATTGCCTAAAAATATTAAGCAAGTACGATGTCTTATCGGATATGTTCAATATTTCCATAAGTTTTTAATGAACCCGGAAGTAAAGCTGGTGCCATTCTTTAAACTTCGTAGAAAAGACCAAGAGGTTAATCACAAAAGAACATCAAGATAAGCTCGCTATTCAGACTTGGCTCGCTCCTGTGAAATGTCCTTGAAGATGGCAAAACCTGGATGTCAATTGGCATTGTCAGTGACGCATGTTTTTTTTGCCGGAGAATATATTCTTCTCATTGGAGACTACCATTGCCAGTCTAATAACAAAAATGAAAAATCGTATGCTCCTGTTGCATTTGGCTCACGTCTCTTCTTAACAATCAATCAAATTTTTCAATATACGTTAAGGAATTTTCAAGTGTCTACTTTGCATTCGAAGCATTTGACACTACGTATGGGGAGTAACCGATAAACCGATCATAGTTCTAAGGGTTAACAGCTTTACGCTGATTTTTCCAGCAAAACAACTGCCTGGAAATTTTTGGAGAGCATTAGACTATGAACTTGCTTTTAAAATTCTTGGGAACATTTTTCCGGTAAAGCAAATGCAACTGTCGATTTGATCTCTAGAATCTATGTTAACCCATCAATCAAATTTCAATAGAAAACCAAAACCGAGTTTCCATTCAGAACATTAATTTTAAAATTTTATCAACACCGCCAGACAACAATCTCACTGATTATCTCAACCAAACGATACACGCACACCAAAAGTAACTATCAATACTGTAGAGGAAAACTTTTCAGCCGATGTGCTTCTCGAAGACAATACATTGCCTTCAAGGTGTTAGTAAACATTGATAATCTGTAGTAGGAAAAGATTAATCTTTTGTCTACTTTGATGACCTTGGTGGTGGTGCTATGGATGGAAGTTCTCTCATGGATAATTTAGAACATATTTTTGTGTGCATAGAAAAATTGGGTTTCCAACTCTTTTGAGAAATGTCAGTTTGGAATAAGGGAAATCAAATCTGGTCAAATTATGGAACGACATGGAATATGCCCAAATCGTGAAAAGTTGAAAAAATTTTGAACTCTATCAAGATGTCTAAAAAGATTAAGCAAGTACGATGCCTTATCGGATTTGTTCAATACCTCCATAGATTTTTAATGAATCCAGCTGTAAAGCTGTTACCATTCCTTAAATTTCTTGGAAAAGACCAAGAGTTTAATCACAAAAGAACATAAAGATAAGCTCGCTATTCACACTTGGATCGCTCCTGTCAAATGTCCTTGAAGATGGCAAAACCTGGATGTCAGTTGGCATTGTCAGTGACGCAAGTTTTTTTGCCGCAGAATATATTCTTCTCATTGGAGACTACCATTGCCAGTCTAATAACAAAAATGAAAAATCGTATGCTCCTGTTGCATTTGGCTCACGTCTCTTCTTAACAATCAATTAAATTTTTCATTATACGTTAAGGAATTTTCAAGTGTCTACTTTGCATTCGAAGCATTTGACATTACGTTTGGGGAGTAACTGATAAACCGATCATAGTTTTAAGGGTTAACAGCTTTACGCGGATTTTTCCAGCTAAACAACTGCCTGGAAATTTTTGGAGAGCATTAGAATATGAACTTGCTTTTAAAATTCTTGGGAACATTTCCCCGGTAAAGCGAATGCAACTGTCGATTGTATCTCTAGAATCTATGTTAACCCATCAATCAAATTTCAATTGAAAATCAAAAACAAGCTTCCGTTCAGAACATTAAATTTAAAATTTTATCAACACCGCCAGACAACAATCTCACTGAAGTATCTCAAACAAACGATACACGCACACCAACAGTAACTATCAATACTGTAGAGGAAAACTTTTCAGCAGATGTGCTTCTCGAAGACAATACATTGCCTTCAAGGTGTTAGTAAACATTGATAATCTGTAGTAGGAAAAGATTAATCTGTTGTCTACTTTGATGACCTTGGTGGTGGTGCTATGGATGGAAGTTCTCTCATGGATAATTTAGAACATATTTCTGTGCGCATAGAAAAATTGGGTTCCAAACTCTCTATTGAGAAATGTCAGTTTGGAGTAAGGGAAATCAAATCTCTTGGTCTTACAAATACGGAACAAATAGAATTTTCCCAAATCGTGAAAAGTTGAAATGATTTTGAACTCTATCAATTTGCCTAAAAATATTAAGCAAGTACGATGTCTTATCGGATTGGTTCAATTTTTTCATAAATTTTTAATGAATCTAGCTGTGAAGCTGTTACCATTCTTTAAACTTCTTAGAAAAGACCAAGAGTTTTATCACAAAAGAACATAAAGATAAGCTCGCTATTCAGACTTAACTCGCTCTCGTGAAATGTCCTTGAAGATGGCAAAACCTGGATGTCAAATTGGTCATCGTCAGTAACGAGAGTTATTTTGCCGCAGAATATGTTCTCATTGGAGACTACCATTGCCACTCTACAAATAAAAATGAGAAATTGTATGCTCCTGTTGCATTTGGCTCACGTCTCTTCTTAACAATCAATTAAATTTTTCAATATACGTTAAGGAATTTTCAAGTGTCTACTTTGCATTCGAAGCATTTGACATTACGTTTGGGGAGTAACTGATAAACCGATCATAGTTTTAAGGGTTAACAGCTTTACGCGGATTTTTCCAGCTAAACAACTGCCTGGAAATTTGTGGAGAGCAATAGACTATGAACTTGCTTTTAAAATTTTTGGGAACATTTCCCCGGTAAAGCGAATGCAACTGTCGATTGTATCTCTAGAATCTATGTTAAACAATCAATCAAATTTCAATTGAAAATCAAAAACAAGCTTCCGTTCAGAACATTAAATTTAAAATTTTATCAACACTGCCAGACAACAATCTCACTGAAGTATCTCAACCAAACGATACAGGCACACCAAAAGTAACTATCAATAATGTAGAGGAAAATTTTTCAGCCGACGTGCTTCCCGAAGACAATACATTGCCTTCAAGGTGTTAGTAAAAATTGATAATCTGTAGTAGGAAAAGATTAATCTTTTGTCTACTTTGATGACTTTGGTGGTGGTGCTATGGATGGAAGTTCTCTCATGGATAATTTAGAACATATATTTGTGCGCATAGAAAAATTGGGCTCCAAACTCTCTATTGAGAAATGTCAGTTTGGAATAAGGGAAATCAAATCTGGTCAAATTACGGAACGACATGGAATATGCCCAAATCGTGAAAAGTTGAAAAAATTTTGAACTTTATCAAGATGGCTAAAAAGATTAAGCAAGTACAATGCCTTATCGGATTTGTTCAATATCTCCATAGATTTGTAATGAATCCAGCTGTAAAACTGTTACCATTCCTTAAATTTCTTGGAAAAGACCAAGGGTTTAATTACAAAAGAACATCAAGATAAGCGCGCTATTCAGACTTAACTCGCTCCTGTGAAATGTCCTTGAAGATGGCAAAACCTTGATGTCAATTTGGTCATCGTCAGTAACGAGAGTTATTTTGCCGCAGAATGTTCTTCTCATTGGAGACTACCATTGCCACTCTACTAATAAAAATGAAAAATTGTATGCTCCTGTTGCATTTGGCTTACGTCTCTTCTTAACTAATCAATTAAAGTTCTCCAGAATTGTTAAGGAGTTTTTAAGTGTCTACTTTGCATTCGAAGCATTTGAACACTACGTATGGGGTGTAACTGATAAACCGATCATAGTTCTAAGGTATAACACTTTTACGCGGCTTTTTCCAGCTAAACAACTGCCTGGTAATTTGTGGAGATTATTAGACTATGAACTCAACTACAAAATTTTTGGTGACATTTTCCCGGTAAAGCGAATGCAGCTGTCAATTGTCTCTCTAGAATCTATGTTTAACCATCAATCAAATTTCAATCAAAAACAATTTTCCGTTCAGAACATTAAATTTAAACTTTCTCAACACCGCCAGACAAGTCTCACTGAAATATGTCAACCAAACGATACATGCGCAGCAACAGTAACCATCAATAGCGTGGAGGAAAACTTTTTACCAGATGTGCTTCTCGAAAACAATACATTGCTTTCAATGTGTTAGTAAACATTTAGTATCTGTAGTAGCAAATAATCAATGTTTTGTCTACTTTGACGACAATACATTGTATTCAATGGCAGAAAATAAGCCAATTGATAAACTCAATCTGGATTCTAAATTAGACCCTTGGAAATCGCCGCTGCACAAACAAAAGACAAAGATATTGCTGAGACGATACGACGGATTGAACATAAAATAAAACCGAGCACAACATATTCCTCTTATGATTCACGAAGATATCGTAAACAACTGAACCCAATTGTTCTTGCAAATCGGGTATGGTACAGAAAATTCTTTGATCACACAGGCAGTTGTTACTTGTAGTACCGAAACACTTAAGGCAGGAATTTTTGTACCAAATATTACTTTCTTGGTTTCATTGATATTCTAGTTGTATATATCAACAACTGTTAATCTGGTCTTGCTTCAAAATTACCCAAAATGAAACAATAACACCACTGTTGAACCCCGTAAATGCAAACACAAGTTTTCAAGTGACCAACTTTAAGTTGATTTTGTTGGCCAATTATCAAAATCTAGTGGTTATTCCTACGCGGTAACAGCAATGGATATCTTCTCCAAATACATGTTTGACCAACCAATCACCTCACCCTCAGCTGAGGTTGTTGCAAAAGTCTTAATGAAAAGGTTCTTACAACAATCATATTCTACTGGCTTTATTCACTGCTAAAGGAGCAGCATTTACCGCCCAAATCATACAGGATTCAGACCAGATGCTTGTAAAAATAAACCATTTATCTGTCAAACACGCACAAACAATTGATCTTTTGGAGCGAACGCATGGACCACTGAAACGATACTTGAAAAATTACGGAAACACGGAAAGACACGACTGAAGTAAATACACGGATTTGGCTGTTTTTCAGCCAACACAAGTTGTCATACTGCCCTAGGATGTCAACCTACACTAATGTTTCATGGGAAAGTATCACTGAATCCAATTGATCCTCGATTCAATAACAAAACGATACAAACATCAAAATATGATTTAATAAGTAATATCCAAACCAAAATATGGGATCTCTTTTCACATGTAAAAGAAGTACTAATATTGTCTTTCAACAAATACTGAGATTACCGTGACAGGAACGCGAAAGCTTTTCCACTCTAACAAAACCAATATTGCATGCGTCTTCATCCAAAGGTTTCAAGTGAACATGACAAAATTGGAAACCTAGAATGCAAATGGGTAGGCGTGTATGGGATAAAAAATGTCCTTATACAAAGCAACCATTTGATTCGAAAAACGAATACAAATCGTAATCTGATCGTCTACCGTGTACGCTTGCTACCATTTCAACCACAATTCAAAAAACGAGGATTTGCCGTTAATTGGTAATGAAAATTTTTGTGACAATCCAATGGTTTCAGAAGTTTTGACGGAACTAGAAATTGATTATTTTTAAAGCAATTGATTACAGGAGTACAGTAAAGTGAAAATTAGAATACAAAAACAACTTGATAGATAAATGATATAAACCATGATTTCCCCTACCAAGCATACCTTAAATTTATATATTTATTACTTTAAAAAAAATAAAAAAAATTGCTCAAGTGGAAAGTCTCCAAAAAAAACTTGATAGAAAAGAAATTCATCAAATGAGGTACAAAAATTCATCAAATGAGATAACAAAAAACACAACTAATATAAAATCACCAAACAGCCACATTCATCTGTAGAATCTCCTCTTGAAAAAGACAATGGTCAAGCCATATCTAGAACCAGCAGTGCACTGACAACGAAAACACCTGAGCTGAAAGCATTCGCAATATTCTAAAAATCAAAAAACAACGAAAAAAACAAAAGTAGCAAAATATACAACATCAACAAGCTCAACAAACTTCAACAAGCCAATCAGTTACTGTGTCATTTTCAGGACCACAGGTATGTAGTACAAGATCTCGTCACGGAAGGCAACGGAAGCAAAACCAATTCAGAAAAGTAAATATTACTTCATTTCATACTATCATCATTGCTTTATGCGTGCAATTATAACTACGTATTATATTCCTAACCTTCTCAGCGCATTTACCATAGCTGTTACAGTTTCCATTAGTTATTTTCATTCAAACATTACTTATTTTACCATTTTTGAAATATTTGTACCATTATATATCTATACGTTAGACAAAAATTGCATATATCCTTAGCTAATTCATGCTACAGCTTATAGTTGTGCAAGTTACTACGGAATGCTTCCAATAGTGCCTGAGGCCACCGCCATAGAATGTGATAATTTATTTTCTGGATCTATGTTGGATTTTATGTTGGATCTACTCAGTACCTGCCTTGGGTTGATACATACTTCACTTAATAAAACTAATTACAGGGCAGAGGGGTAAATGACTTGAGATCCCTTACCTTATATGCTTTGACCTCCATCTGAGAAGGAGATACCTATTCCTTCGATCAATTGACAGTCCTCTAAAGTTACTCCAACGAATCTGAGTAAACTTCCATGCAGTGCGGTAGCTTTCCTGTTAAGGCACTAGAGGAAATGCGGTTTTAAGAAGCGCTTAACTTATCAAACAGAATTAATTGAGGGAAAGATTCCCTAGTTACGGATGCGACTAGTGTTAATTTTGTCAACGTCTACGTTTGGTGTACCGAGTTTGATGTCATTAACTGCTTCAGTTCTTGGTTAGAAGGTTGTTAAAAAGCCTTTGCGGAATAAAAGGTTGTCGAGACGTTTCACAGATCTTTTTAGTTCCTCAGATGCACCAATAAATGTCTTGCCATTGTCACTGAGCATTGTTGTTGGCTGACATCTGCGGCTTACAAAACGTCGATAAGCGTTTAGAAAAGTGTCAGTGTTGAGATCGGGACAAGCTTCTAGATGGACACACCTAGTAACCAGGCAAGTGAAGATGAGGCCGCAGTGTTTTTCAATCTGTCCTTTGGCATCTTCTATATAAAAGGGTCCAAAAAAGTAGACTCCGCTGTTCGCGAAAGGATACTAAGTAGAGTCTGTCGGAAAACGGCCGGCAGGAAGGGGAGCCATGACAGGTTGAATGTTTTGACCGGCAAATCGTCTGCAGAGAAAACATCGGTACTTTATACTCAAAAGTGTTTTCCTGAGGCCAATGATGTGGTATCTTTGCTGCACAAAAGCTTTCACTGGCTCTGTTCCTTGATGAACGCAAATGTTGTGTGCATGCTCTATATAGAGTCTCGCTATCTTGTCTTTTGCGTGCAGTATAATCGGAAATTTCTCGACTTCGAGGTTATCTGGCGCAAATTGCAATCTTCCGCATGACCGAAGCATTTCATTGTTGTCCAACATTGGGTTGAGCGAACGGATTTTGCTCTTTGAATCTATCCTGGAACCACGTTTCAGGGCTTGGATTGTTGAGAAGAAGAAATTTTGCTGCGACATTTTGATCAGCCGATTTCTTGCAAGAATGACGTCTTCTGTTATATACTGCTGATCTTTAGGCCTTTGTTTTCTAATCCGAAAGACCAAATTGAAGACTGTTGCTAAAGTCAGGAGAAACTTGTTCCAAGTTGAGAACCGTGTCGGGTCGATTATTTGCTCCGACAAATTGCGTGAAATTTCATGCGTTGCTAACACATGCTTTGGAGAGTTTTCAGGAGCACTGAGCTGTCTTGTGGAAAGAAATGCTGGCGCTGTTAGCCACTTGGCTGGTATATCGTCTGGATTGAGACCACGGGTCCCGTGGTCAGCTGGATTTTCTTTGGTGGTAACGTGTTTCCATTGGTAAGCATCAGTTGATGCAAGGATTTCTTTGAGGCGATTCGCAACAAAAACAGGTTGTTTCTTGGTTGTGGATAACCAGTCAAGTACTACTTGACTATCTCTCCAGAGTGTAGAACGAGTAATGTGAAACGATGACTCTTTCATGATGGTTGAAAGGATGCGCACTCCGATGACTGCGGCTTCAAATTTGGGTATGCTGATTTGTTTAATTGGAGCAACTTTGCATTTGCCTATTAAGTAACAAGTATCAACATCAGTGGCTAAGTTAGGAACTGTTTTCAAGTATGCAACGGCTGCAACTGCTACAGTTGAGGCGTCGACAAATACATGGATTTCATTTTCACTTTCTGGTAAATGGCAACTCTTATTGAGAGTTCTGTTCAATGTCACTTCTGGTGAAGAAAAGTATAAGTCCAAATTCTTTTGAAGTGGTTTAACTACTTGAGGAGCAATTGGTTCATCCCATTTTTTCCCAAGTTTCCACAGTTCTTGAAGAACTATTTTGAAACGGATCGTTGATGGCGACATTATCCCAATTGGGTCGAAGATCGAGGAGACAAGACTAAAGATCTTACGTTGAGTGTACGCTAAGGCATCTTTTGGGAAATCAGTCTTTCAAGATTCCATTTAACACCAAGAACTCGAACAATATCTGTCTGGTTGTCTTTGTCATCTGGAGGGATTTGGTTTAGGACTATAGAGCTGTTTGAAACAAATTTTGTGAGTCGAAACCCACCTGTTTTTAGACAATGTTTTG
This sequence comes from Convolutriloba macropyga, assembly GCF_964194025.1. Taxonomy (NCBI): domain Eukaryota; kingdom Metazoa; phylum Xenacoelomorpha; order Acoela; family Convolutidae; genus Convolutriloba; species Convolutriloba macropyga. Next base: position 955,793 of record NC_134479.1, read on the forward strand.
TTTCAAGAACTGCCTTACAAGCGTCTTTTTCTGTTGCATGTGATTGGATGTAGTCATCCATGTAAACGTGCTTTCTGACGGCTTTGAGGGCCTCTGGGAAATGTTGAATGTTCTCTTTGGCACAATGGTTAAGAACGTATATTGCGCACGAAGGCGAGCAATTTGCTGCAAAGATGAGTCTGGTAAATTGGTATTGTTGTATCTGATTGTCTGCTAACCAGAGAAATTGAAGAGCAGATTGATCAATCTGATGGATGGCGATTTGCATAAACATGCCTTCGATGTCCGCAAGGACTGCAACGGGATGTTCTCGAAATCTCATCAGGACACCTAAAAGGTTATTAAGGAGATCGGGTCCTGTGAGAAGGTTTGAATTAAGCGATTGGCCGCGGAATTTTGAAGCGGCATTTGCAACTCGGCGGACTGTTTTTGGCTTGTTGATATTTTTTACAGGATGGTGTGGCAGGTACCAAATTCTGTCTGGTTGAGGATCTTGCATTTCCACCGGTTTGACATAGTTTTTCTCAAGGTCTGTCAAGAGAGTCTTATTGTATTTTTCTTGCAACAAAGGTTTATGCTGAAGGCGTGTGTTGAGGCTTTTGACTTGGTTCAGAGCAGAATAGAAGTTGTTTTCCAACTTTATTTCTGATTTCCAGGGCAGTTTGATTTCATATCTCTCACCATTGTGATTGATAGTTCTTCAAAATATCAAGAAACTGTTCTTCTTGTTTTGTGTAAACTTGTTCACGGTCCTTCTGAATGTCATCTGCTTCAATACTCCAGAACTGTTGAACAAGTTCGTCAAGTCCGGTTTCATCTGTTCTGTTTCTTGACACATGGAAAACAAATTTCTTCTTCTGCTGACTTGCGGGCTGCTGAGTGGTTGCTGAGATACGGTTCTCATATTCACCGGCGAGGGTCCAACCAAGTTTAGTTTTCACACCAAACGGTTGATTTTGATTGCCAGGTATAACATGTGTAGGGTAGGTGAATGCGAATGCATTAACACCGAGGAGGGCGCCGATTTTGCCATCGGCAATATTTGGGAAATGTATGTGGCGCAAACTGTTGAAGGCATCACAAATTTGATTAAGTTCAAAAATTTTTGCAGCTGCGACGTTCAGGGACGGGGTGCTGAACGTTCGAGAGATTTCGAACGATATTTCAGTTGACTTATATGGAGTTATTGTGACTGGCTCAACATTTTTTGAGAGACATGCTGTTCTCTGTATTGAGAAATTGTAGTGGTACTGACTGTTGAGTTTCACGGGGAAGCTCAAGAAATTCAGCTATGGCGTCCAATACAAAGCTGAATTGGCTACCGGGATCTATGAGGGCGTAGGTATCGAATGCTTTATCCCCCTTGAGGAATGAAACCGGAATAAGTTGCAATTGCTCATACCAATTTTTTGGTGTTTCTGAGCACTGGTTAATGCTGAACGTTTGGTTAATTGCATTGCCGTTTAAATTACGTCGTTGCACGTTTTGATGGCTTTGGTCGTTGAAAGTTTGGCCATAACGGCTGTTGGAGGCTTTGTTTCGTTTGACTTTTCTGTTGAGAAGATGTATGTGGATTTTGACTTGAATCGTTACTACTAGAAGCTGTTGGATTGCAACCAGAAACAACTTCAGTAGAAAAGGCTGCTGTAGGGCGTTTGATTTGCTTGGCAGGATCATGAAGAGTTGTGTGGTGGAATCCACTGCAAACCTGACATCGTTTTTGCGATGGGCACGATTGTTTGTGGTGTTTGTTGCTCAAGCAGTTTGTACACAAATTGCTTTGGCTGACGAGGTTGTATCGATCACCTGGTGAGCACAACTGATACTCAGGGCAAGTGGCAATGCTGTGTTCTTGTTTGCACTTCTCACAAGATCGTTTTGTGTTAAAAGTTTTATTCGGAACGTTTTGTGAAGTTGACGGTTGTTTTTGCTGAGTCGCAAAGTTCCAATGTTTTCTACTGTTTTCCGCTGATGCGTTGTTGACTGACAATGGGAGGTTGCTTTTGTATGGCTTGGTTTGTAGGTTGTTCGAGTTGACAAACTTTTAGGCTTGATAACTGATGGTTCTTTGATTGCTTTCTCGACTCACTTTGTCGTAGATTTGAGCTTGGAGCTCTAACCATTGTTGAAAATCGACGAGAGTCAGGTCTGAGCTGAGCTCGGTAAGACAATGTTCAGTCCATTTCAGAACCAAATGATGTGGTGTTTTCTCTGGCTTTCTTAATGAGTGTTGTAGACTGGAGGTCTGCTGTAAAGCCAAGGTATTGGAAGGCTTGCACAAGTCTTTTCAAAAATGAGGAAAAGGCAATGAAGCTTTGCTTGTTTTGGAAGTTTTTTGGCCAGTTTTCGAGCTGTTTATTGAACGCATTAACAACTATAGTACGATCACCGAAATGTTGGATTAGTTCATTCAGTGCTGTCTGATAATAAGATGGATCGCAGGAGTAAGCATGAATCAAGTCCTTTGCTTTCCCACTTACAGAATTCTGCAAGTAGGTTATACGATGCGTGTCTGTAATGGAAGTGTTGTTGTGAATCATTGTGTTGAAGTTATTGATCCACTCGTGAAAGTGGATAGGGTTACCATTGAAATTCTGAAGTTTCAGAGGTGGCAATTTGATTGAATGTTTGAAATCATATATTTCCTCTTTCCTGTGTTACATTAGTGTTCGAGTGTACTGAGCTAATATGTTGATTGACAGTGGGTAGTAAATTCTGGTTGATTAAAGGCTGGCTGAACTGATTTGTCCAACAGGATTTAGCTGTTGATTAATGCACATTGGGCCATGGATCGTGGAATTACTGGGGCTTAAAGGTTCGATTGAAGTTGAGAGCCAGGAATAAACTGGTTGTTGCACAACTGACTGGGCTGTGCCATAATTTGATTAATTGAAAAGCCTGTGCTGACGAGGCCGTGTTGACTGTTCACAGGTTGTGGAAATTGCAGAGGAGCTGCAATTACGTTTGATTCTGAAGCTACCTGGTTTGGCTGAAAATTAGGAGCTGCAGGATTTAAGACGGTATTTTGATGCGATTGTTCCATGAGTTGCATGGTAATTGGTAGGACACTTGTGGAGTGTACCTCAGTTATAGGATTAATACATTGATTGGATTGTAGGCAATCGTTTTCTAAGACTATTTTATCAGTTTTACTTGAAAGATGTGAGGTTCTGTTTGCCACTGTGGGTAAGCAGGGGAGTTTTTTGCCGATCACTGTTCAAAAGTTGACTATCGGGGTATCCATTTGTTCCTATGTGAACTTTAGAAGGTCCAAAATTCTGTTGCAGATTGGGAAAATTATGATATTGAGAATTTCTGTTGGCAAATGAATCCTTATTGTTTCTTTGCTTTGGCAAGTTTAAATTAAAGGTTTCCTCCAATGCCCAGTTTTGGGCAAATAGACCATCTGCATGTAATTGGATAGTTGGATCAGCCAAATTGAAGGGGTTTGAAAGTGAGTGATTGCTTGAAAGGTTCAAATTTTGGATTGGAGGCAAAAGGTTCTGCGACGTGTTAAAGTTGTCACTCAAGTTGATTTGAGCTGTTTCAATTTCGTTGACCTGTCTATTTACCAAAGTGGAGGCAATTTCGAGTTTCCCTAATCTTGTTGGAGATGTGAATTCCTGGCTGGTATCTTTGTCAAAGTAGGGAAAAGGATTGGGAGCATTTATTTGATTTTCAAAGTTATTTTTCGATTTTAGAAGACTTTCATGAACTTCCTTTTTAGGAGTTCTTTGGTGGGCTTCAAGCACATGTTGAATTTGAAGTCCTGGTTCATTAGATGTTTGTAGAAACAACTATGGTTGTCTTGGCCGTGGTGGTATTGGGGGCGGCTGATTGATGGTGTTACTGCTGGTCTGCTTTTCTTCTATATCGCGCTAATGCTGGATTCGTTCCCTGTTGTCACTGGGCGCAGGTGTTGATTGCTGAGACAAGTTTCTTCTGCTGGAGATCATGCTGACATCATCTCTAATGCGACTGGAAGACTGACTGAGCTGGCCATCATCGTCCAAGAGATCGACTTGCAGTTCCAATTCATTGAGTCGAGTTATTAATGTCGTTTGCCTATTCAATATTGATGATGCAGTGCTTTGATGTGGCTGCTGTCTCATCACTTCCTCTGAGAGTCTCTTGAGATCCGCTTCCTGGCCTTTGATCTTGTTGATCATCAAAGACAATGATCGGAAACTCCTTTTCTGCACCACAGTTTTCTCAAGGAGATCGAGCAGTTTCTTCATTGACATTTCTGTCGCTTTGAACATATTGCTGGCAAACTGACATTCAGCGCTGTTCTGCTTCGACATCTTGGTGGCTGTTGCTTTGTTGAAGCTGACTGTTGATGCTGTTGGTGAAGCAGCTCGTTACTGAAGGTAACGACGCAAATTTTTGATTTGAAAAAAGGTTGTCAAAGGTTTGAATGCTAATGATCCTAGTTTTTTCTTGTTCAGAAGACCAGCGACGCAACTTTTCTCAAAAGTGATGTCCTAGGATGTGTTTTGTGTGCTAAATCTACTTTTTCGCACTAAAAAAAACCTAAAAGCTTTTCCGAACGTTCGCGCGTTCTAACCGTTTTTCGTTCAACAGACCTAAATAATTGCTTGTTTTTTGTTGAATTAACACAAGTTTCGCTTAAATAGCTGGCGTTAACTGTTTGAACTAGTGTGTGTGGCTACTGTGGTTTACAGGAAAACTGTGCCTGGCTACAATTATGCAGTTGAACCAATATTAGACCAGAACTCAAATAATTGTTACATTAAACTCCTTTTTCTTGAAAACTTCAATAAACTCGTCTGCTTCTCTCAAAGACGAATAAATTACCAAGCTTATAAAGCTACCCAAGAAACTTTCCTTAGCTCCCTATCCCTAACCGAGCACTTTGATTAAAAAATACCTCTCACAGTTTTTTGCGAATTTATAACTTTGAAACCTGTTCTTTTTCTAGGAGTTTATTGTTGTTGTGACGACTAAAGATAAGAAATTTGTAAAAATACGATACGTTTAGGCAACAAGAGTTACAGAGGGGCTACTGAATGCTAGAAAATTGCAGAGACCAGTCATATTGTGGAGATCTTTGGAACTCTTTGGTGTATTGACTTTTTTCGGGTTTTGCAAAAACTTTTTCGTTTTCTTTAAAACTGTGTGACTTTATCTGTTGTTTTTCACTCTTTCTTCGTTATCTTTAATATGCATTGACTCTACTAAACTTTCAAAGCTCTCTCCGACAGATATCGTCTGAGATCTGCCTTTCAAAATAACTGAGAGTAGGAAAAAAATATCAAATTTTCTGGTGACTACTGGAACCAATTTTCTTCGAAAACTCCTCTTCTGCTAATGGTAACGTCTGAAACCAATAGGGATCAAGGGACTTCGCAGGCGGCAACGGCTGAGACCTAGGACTTCTGCAAAAAAATCAAGTTTGGACGTCTTATCCAAAAAAAAATTAAAATGGTATTTATTTTCAGCAAATGAAAGTTTTGATATTTGGTGTGGCACCTAAGGACTTTCTATTTACTTCCCTATACAGTTGAAACTATCAAACTGACAGACAATGACTTGTTTTAGGGGTTTGTTTAGTGGTTTATTTGGGAATTCAAATGAATATGTCAGAAAACTAACTTGTGTTTTTGAATTTTCTGAATTCAAAAAATTTTTTCTGACATTTCTCATTTATGTGATACTGATTGGATAAATCTATGGAAATGGCTTTCTGTTTGACTGCAAACTATTTCAAGAGAGTGTTTTATTGGTTTATTCCGCAATTGAAACGGATATGGATTGAGAAAACTAAATTGTGTTTTTTGAATTTTCTGAATTCTTAAAATTTTTTCTGACATTTTTTTTTGATATGATGCTGATGTGATATATCGATCAAAGTGGCTTTTTGTTTGATCGAAATGCAATTCAGAAAGAGTGGTTTAATAGTTGTTTCCGCAATTCAAACGGATATGTAGTCAGAAAACTAAATGGTGTTTTTTGAATTTTCTGAATTCAAAAAATTTTCTGACATTTCTTATTGATATTATGCTGGTGTGATATATCGATCAAAGTGGCTTTTTGTTTGATCGAAAACCAATTCAGAAGAGTGGTTTATTAGTTTTTTCCGCAATTCAAGCGGATATGTAATCAGAAAACTAAATTGTGTTTTTTGAATTTTCTGAATTCAAAAAATTTTCTCCATTTCTTATTTTTATGTTACTGATTGGATATATCGATGCAAATAGCTTTCTGTTTGATTACAAACCAATTCAAAAGAGTGGTTTAATAGTTTTTTCCGCAATTGAAACGGAGATGTAGTCAGAAAACTAATTTGTGTTTTTTGAATTTTCTGATTTAAGGAACATTTCTCTGATTTTTGTGTTTTTTTTCGCAGATTTTTCTTTAAAAATAAGAAAATTGCCTATACTCGCTTTGAAAATAATGCAACTAGTCAAGGTTTTTGAATCGAGTTGTTATAGTAACAAATAAGGTTTTTGGGGGACAAATATCAATTTTTTGGAGGCTTTTTGTCTAAAAAAAAGTAGAGATTTTGGACATCAGAGGTAACGTCTGAGACCTCGGGCGGACTTCTGCTGGTGACGTCTGAAACCAGTAAAAAAAACTAGATCCTCTCGTCGGGGTGACGTTTGTAACCCAAACTTGGCTTCGTCGCTGAAAAAATTGCTTGTCTTTTTTTGTGTCTTTTCTGTTTCTTTTCTTTGTCTTTTCTTTGTCTTGACCGGCTGCCAGCTTTCGGGTTCCGTTTACTGTGCTCGGCACTTGATGGTTGCACTGACCGCTGATGATCTCTTCAGTGCGTCGCACAAGTTGTGGAACAAAGAAACTATTTGCCGATAACAGGGGAAACTTTTGTCCTCAAAATTGTTTTGGGGAAATAAGGTTTTGTTCTTTGAACGAGGAGTAAACCATAAAATGTAAGAGAATGTAGATAAGCATTCAATTACATTGTTCTAGACAGTTTGTTAAGTTTTTTAAATCAGTTTTAAGTTGCTGGAACAACCAACTCGTTTTGGTTGCGATAAGCACAAAAGTCAATGTTGATCGAAAACCAATTCAGAAGAGTGGTTTATTAGTTTTTTCCGCAATTCAAACGGATATGTAGTCAGAAAACTAAATTGTGTTTTTTGAATTTTCTGAATTCAAAAAATTTTTTCTGACATTTCTCATTGATATGATACCGATGTGATATATCGATCAAAGTGGCTTTTTGTTTAATCGAAAATCAATTCAGAAGAGTGATTTAATAGTTTTTGGAGGCTTTTTGTCGAAAAAAAGTAGAGATTTTGGATGGCTCTAACCGGGGAACAGGACATCAGAGGTAACGTCTGAGACCTCGGGCGGACTTCTGCTGGTGACGTCTGAAACCAGTAAAAAAACTAGATCCTCTCGTCGGGGTGACGTTTGTAACCCAAACTTGGCTTCGTCGCTGAAAAAATTGCTTGTCTTTTTTTGTGTCTTTTCTGTGTCTTTTCTTTGTCTTGACCGGCTGCCAGCTTTCGGGTTCCGTTTACTGTGCTCGGCACTTGATGGTTGCACTGAACGCTGATGATCTCTTCAGTGCGTCGCACAAGTTGTGGAACAAAGAAACTATTTGCCGATAACAGGGGAAACTTTTGTCCTCAAAATTGTTTTGGGGAAAGAAGGTTTTGTTCTTTGAACGAGGAGTAAACCATAAAATGTAAGAGAATGTAGATAAGCGTTCAATTACATTGTTCTAGACAGTTTGTTAAGTTTTTTATATCAGTTTTTCAACTCGTTTTGGTTGCGATAAGGACAAAAGTCAATGTTTTTTCAAGTTTCACTTCTGACTTGATTGTTGCACGACACAGTGCGGTAGCTTTCCTGTTAAGGCACTAGAGGAAATGCAGTTTTAAGAAGCGCTTAACTTATCAAACAGAATTAATTGAGGGAAAGATTCCCTAGTTACGGATGCGGCTAGTGTTAATTTTGTCAACGTCTACGTTTGGTGTACCGAGTTTGATGTCATTGACTGCTTCAGTTCTTGGTTAAAAGGTTGTTAAAAAGCCTTTGCGGAATGAATTTTAAGAAGCTTTTTTAATTTATCGCTGAATGTTTGTTACATAGCTTTTTGAGCGGCGGCAATATTTTTTTACAACTTATGACTCTATCTGTTCCTATCTATGTTTATACGGCACACAAGTCTATTTCTCTGCTATTACGGCAATCTGCCGTCATTATTGCACAGTTTTGTGCATTATTTCAGGAAATAGTCCGAATTTCTGTTCTATGTACGTTTCTTCAAATTTTCTTTTATTTGGCTTCATGGGTTCGGTTTGATTAATAGCCGCCCTCATCTTCTCAGCCGGCTATTATAGCGCTCCTTTTTTTTTACTTCGTCGAATAAAAAAATGTATCGCTTTACCTCATTTTTCCGCTTTTTCAACATTTTGCGTGATATCTTTTTGACTTCTCTAGGCTAATTTCTCTCTTCTCATTCTGCTAAAAGTGATTTTGAACATCAGTTGCTCAGCAAAGCAATTCAAAATGAACAGAGTCAGTATAAAAATTGAAGTCAGAAGTAGAAACGGGATAAACCCATAAAGCCCAATTTTAGATGCCCGCTATTTGAACGTCGTTCCTATAGGTCTTAGTTACCATCTCTAATGCTTATTGGTATTGATAGTAGCCCCTGTAGCCTCTCTCTAAGAAACAGAAGCACGTTATGTTCAACTACGAAATGCCATCAACAAAAATCTTCTTGAATCAACAGCGGCTATTTTCCGGCAATCTGCCGGGTATATTTTTAATTGTCTTCAGTGGCTGTATTTTTGGGATGTTGACACTTCGAGTCGTTTCCAAAATGCTTTCGGTTGTATTTTTTTCAAGATCTGTTCTTCTATTTTCATGTTTTTTGAAGTCAAAATAATTTTATGATTTTGGTTGAGCCGAGACATGAAATAAAATTTATATGATTTTTGTTGAGCAGAGACAGGAAGTAGAGTTTGCATTTTAAAGTAGAGTGAGGAAAGGGTTTTTGTCAAAACCTTGCTTTCTCGCCAGTCATTCTTTGTTAACATGTGGCAATTTGATTTTAAATTTTATAAAAAATTTTGGATCGATTTTATCTAAATGGTTTCCTCAACTTTTTGTAGGTATTGTTTTTTGTTCGAGGGAGATTAAAGTTCTTCGAATTGTTGGTTAGTGACTTCTTCTGATATGTTTCTTACTTCGTTGAATTAAAATTTGTTTCTCAATATCTTAATTAACAGGTTTGTCGTTTCGTTCTAAATCCTTCTGGCTTCTCTAGTTATTTTTACTCTTCTTTCATTATGCTTAAAAATTTTTAATTGGTAGTTGCTTTAGAAATTATTTCCAATCTACAGAGTTAGTTTAGAAAAATTAAATGAGAAATAGAAATTGAATGAACCCGGAAAGCTCAATAATAGATGCCGGCCACATGAACTTTGTTCTTATAAGTCTTAGTTATCATCTCTAATGCCTTTGGTATTGATACTGGTCCCTATATCCCCTGTTTAAGAAGCAAAAGTATCCAACTACGAAATAGCATCAAATGAATTTGAATTTAAATACTTCTAATAAAATAATTTCTTTTTGAATCCCAATCGGGGTTATGGGAACCAATGGTGGCTATTTTCCGACAATCTATCAGCTTTTTTGCGTGAGCCGCTTTGATTCACACAGGTGAGAAAGACCGAACAATAGTTTTTGGCGTCAAGGGTGGGGAGTAACTAAATGCTTCCTAAATACTTGGATTTGATTAGCTTAGCCGTTTATAGATGATATTTTCGAGTTGATTTCGGAAACTTTGGCTAGAATTATTTGACAAAGTGTTAGCAGTTTGTGCTTTTTTCGTGGAAAATTAATTGGCCAATTTCAATTTTTGTTTAAAGGAAAGGGAAAATCTGCTTTTTTGTAACTATCCATCAGGTTTTTTAGGAAGTGTCGCGTAGAATAATTTTAATTTTGCTCAATATTATTGTTCAGTTGCTCTGGAACAATGATTGAAGTAATTATTATAACCGTGTAAGTCTAATACAAATGTTCCGTTTGGCCGCTTTTGTTTTTTCCAGCGACTCTTCATGTCCTGACTCTTTCTGTTCCTATTTGTTTTTATACGCATTCAAGTCTATTTCTCTGCTATTACGGCAATCTTTTGTCCATATTGCAATTTTTTTGTGCATTAATTTTTTAAGAAACAATAGTCCGAATTTTTTTCTGTTTAGGTTTCTTTTTAGCTATTTTTTTCACTTATTTGGCTTCAGATTGATTTTAATTGTCATCAATGGCTTTATATTTGGGATGTTGACACTTCGAGTTGCTTGCAAAATGCTTTCGGCTATATTTTTTTCAAGATATGTTCTATTTTCATGTATTTTGAAGTCAAAATAAATTTATTATTTTGGTTGAGCAGAGGCAAGAAGTGGAGTTCGCCTTTTAAAGAAGAGAGAGTAAATGGTTTTTCAAAACTTTGTTTTTTCGACAGTCATTTTTTGCTAACTTGTGGCAATTTGATTTTGAGCGATTTTTTCTAAGTGCTTTCCTCAATCTCTCTAGGTATTGTTATTTGTATGGGCGATTAAACTTCTTCGAATTGTTGGTCAGTGACTTCTTCTGATATGTTTCTTACTTCATCGAACTGAAATTTGTTTCTCAATCTCTTAATTAACAGGTTTGTCGTTTCGTTCTAAATCCCTCTGACTTCTCTAGTGATTTTTACTCTTCTTTCATTATGCTTAAAAGTTTTTAATCGGTAGTTGCTTTAGAAATTATTCCCAATCTACAGAGTTAGTTTAGAAAAATAAAATGAGAAATAGAAATTGAATGAACCCGGAAAGCTCAATAATAGATGCCGGCCACATGAACTTTGTTCTTATAAGTCTTAGTTATCATCTCTAATGCCTTTGGTATTGATACTGGTCCCTATATCCCCTCTTTAAGAAGCAAAAGTATCCAACTACGAAATAGCATCAAATGAATTTGAATTTAAATACTTCTAATAAAATAATTTCTCTTTGAATCCCAATCGGGGTTATGGGAACCAATGGTGGCTATTTTCCGACAATCTATAAGCTTTTTTGCATGAGCCGCTTTGATTCACACAGGTGAGAAAGACCGAACAATAGTTTTTGGCGTCAAGGGTGGGGAGTAACTAAATGCTTCCTAGATACTTGGATTTGATTAGCTTAGCCGTTTATAGATGATATTTTCGAGTTGATTTCGGAAACTTTGGTTAGAATTATTTATGACCAAGTGTTAGCAGTTTGAGCTTTTTTCGTGGAAAATTAATTGGCCAATTTTAATTTTTTTAAAGGAAAGGGAAAATCTGCTTTTTTGTAACTATCCATCAGGTTTTTAGGAAGTGTCGCGTAGAATAATTTTACTTTTGCTCAATATTATTGTTCAGTTGCTCTGGAACAATGATTGAAGTAATTATTATAACCGTGTAAGTCTAATACAAATGTTCCGTTTGACCGCTTTTGTTTTTTCCAGCGACTCTTCATGTCCTGACTCTTTCTGTTCCTATTTGTTTTTATACGCATACAAGTCTATTTCTCTGCTATTACGGCAATCTTTTGTCCATATTGCAATTTTTTTGTGCATTAATTTTTTAAGAAACAATAGTCCGAATTTTTTTCTGTTTAGGTTTCTTTTTAGCTATTTTTTTCACTTATTTGGCTTCAGATTGATTTTAATTGTCATCAATGGCTTTATATTTGGGATTTTGACACTTCGAGTTGCTTGCAAAATGCTTTCGGCTATATTTTTTTCAAGATATGTTCTATTTTCATGTATTTTGAAGTCAAAATAAATTTATTATTTTGGTTGAGCAGAGGCAAGAAGTGGAGTTCGCATTTTAAAGTAGAGTGAGTAAATGGTTTTTCAAAACTTTGTTTTCTCGACAGTCATTTTTGTTAATCGGTAGTTGCTTTACAAATTATTCCGGATCTACAGTGTTAGTTTAGAAAAATAAAATGAGAAATAGAAATTGAATGAACCCGGAAAGCCCAATAATAGATGCCCGCTACATGAACTTTGTTCTTCTAAGTCTTAGTTATCATCTCTGATGCCTTTTGGTATTGATACTGGACCCTATATCCTCTCCTTAAGAAGCAAAAATATCCAACTACGAAATAGCATCAAATGAATTTGCACTTTAAAATGCTTCTAATAAAATAATTTCTATTTGAATCCCAATCGAGGTTATGGGAACCCATGGTGGCTTTTTTCCGACAATCTATCAGTTGTTTTTTGCATGAGCCGCTTTGATTCACACAGGTGAGAAAGACCGAACAATAGTTTTTAGCATCAAGCGTGGGAGTAACTAAATGCGTACTAGATACTTGGATTTGATTAGCTTAGTCGTTTTTAGATGATATTTTTGAGTTGATTTCGGAAACTTTTGTTAGAATTATAAATGACGAAGCGTCGGCAGTTTTTGCTTTTTTCTCGTGGAAAATTAAATTAATTGACCAATTATTTTTCATTTTGTCAATGTTATTGTTCAGTTTCTCTGGAACAATGTTTGAAGCAATTATTTTAATCTTGTAAGTCTAATACAAATGTTCCGCTTGACCGCTTTTAATTTTTCCAGTGACTGTTCATGTCCCGAGCTTTGAGTTCTGTGTGACATGAATTGTTATCATTCACAATTTTAAGAAGCTAAAGGAAGTAATTGGAAGCAATTGACTAAAGTTTAGATCGACAAAGTTTAATTTAACGCCATTTGAAGGCCCTTAGATACCGTATCCGAATGGCTATGAAAAGCTATGAAGAGGGGAAATAGTTTTACATTCTACAATTAAATCATCACGTTGAAAGATACAGACTTGTATTGGTGCTTTTTAAAAATCTGTTCACACATTGTCATAATTGTTGAAGTCAAATTGATGTGATGATTTCGGTCACGTCTAAACAGGAAGTGGAGCGAAAAAGAAAGTAGTTTTGCGACGTGAAATTTTTGTTCTGGTTGATTTTGGTTAACATGCGGCATTTTGAATTCGAGTTTTGCTTTTTTTAATCAATTTTTTCGAAGCGGTTATTCCCAATCCATTTATTAATAGCGGCCCTCATCTTCTCAGCCGGCTATTATAGCGCTCCTATTTTTTACAATTCAAAGAATTTGAATTGTATTGGGGCGCTGTGTTTTTTTTAAGATGTGTTCACACATTTTTCAATGACTTTGATCTTTCAAAACGGGATAAAGAGGTAAAGCCCAGCGGGCATTAAGTTTCATTAGAGGCCCAAAGTCGGCTTTAGTCCATTGCTTGTTATGACCATTTTATGAATTATGTTTTAGTACTACAAGCACAATTTTTTGCAATTTTTTTAGGTTTTTTGAAAATTTTTGTCATTTTTTGAGGTTTTTTAGCCCTAGGTGTCAAGAAACCTCCTCTTCTACTTTCTGCCATCATGAATATTAGCATTTTTTGACAAAACTTGCAAATTCTTTCATATTTTTTTGACATTGTCATTATTCGAGTTGTGAGTCCCAGGGGCCCGAAAACCTCATTAGGGGTTGGATAATAAGTTACTAAAAAATTTTTAGTTTCCATGGGATAGGTTTAAACTTTTGAATATCACAAATTTTATCAATTTTTTTTGACAAAATTCGCATTTTTTCGTTTTTGAAAATTTTCATCAGTTTTTCGGTTTTTCCAGCTTAAGGGACCAGGTAATCTCCTTTGAGGTTTGTTAATAGGACACTGCATAGTGTTTAGTAACAATGGAATGGTTTTTAACATTTTAATGTCTCGAATTTTAGCCTTTTTTGGATAAAATCTGCAATTTTTTAAGATTTCCTAAAGTTTTTGTCAGTTTTTGATATTCGTCAATTCTCAAATTCAAGAAAACCTATTCAACGTTCTGATAAAAACTTACTGCATGGTTTTTAGTTTCAAGGGATTTGTTTTCAACAATTTAACCTTGAGAAGTTTTTTGACCAATCCATTTATTAATAGCGGCCCTCATCTTCTGAGCCGGCTATTATTGCGCTCCTATTTTTTACAATTCAAAGAATTTGAATTGTATTGGGGCGCTGTGTTTTTTTAAAGATGTGTTCACACATTTTTCAATGACTTTGATCATTCAAAACGGGATAAAGAGGTAAAGCCCAGCGGGCATTAAATTTCATTAGAGGCCCAAAGTCGGCTTTAGTCCATTGCTTGTTATGACCATTTTATGAATTATGTTTTAGTACTACAAGCACAAATTTTTGCAATTTTTTTAGGTTTTTTGAAAATTTTTGTCATTTTTTGAGGTTTTTTAGCCCTAGGTGTCAAGAAACCTCCTCTAGGGTTTGATATGGGGCTTGATGATATATTACTGCATAGTTTCTATTGATAATTGAACGGTTTTCTACTTTCTGCCATCATGAATATTAGCATTTTTTGACAAAACTTGCAAATTCTTTCATATTTTTTTGACATTGTCATTATTCGAGTTGTGAGTCCCAGGGGCCCGAAAACCTCATTAGGGGTTGGATAATAAGTTACTAAAAAATTTTTAGTTTCCATGGGATAGGTTTAAACTTTTGAATATCACAAATTTTATCAATTTTTTTTGACAAAATTCGCATTTTTTCGTTTTTGAAAATTTTCATCAGTTTTTCGGTTTTTCCAGCTTAAGGGACCAGGTAATCTCCTTTGAGGTTTGTTAATAGGACACTGCATAGTGTTTAGTAACAATGGAATGGTTTTTAACATTTTAATGTCTCGAATTTTAGCCTTTTTTGGATAAAATCTGCAATTTTTTAAGATTTCCTAAAGTTTTTGTCAGTTTTTGATATTCGTCAATTCTCAAATTCAAGAAAACCTATTCCACGTTCTGATAAAAACTTACTGCATGGTTTTTAGTTTCAAGGGATTTGTTTTCAACAATTTAACCTTGAGAAGTATTTTGACCAATCCATTTATTAATAGCGGCCCTCATCTTCTCAGCCGGCTATTATTGCGCTCCTATTTTTTACAATTCAAAGAATTTGAATTGTATTGGGGCGCTGTGTTTTTTTTAAGATGTGTTCACACATTTTTCAATGACTTTGATCTTTCAAAACGGGATAAAGAGGTAAAGCCCAGCGGGCATTAAGTTTCATTAGAGGCCCAAAGTCGGCTTTAGTCCATTGCTTGTTATGACCATTTTATGAATTATGTTTTAGTACTACAAGCACAAATTTTTGCAATTTTTTTAGGTTTTTTGAAAATTTTTGTCATTTTTTGAGGTTTTTTAGCCCTAGGTGTCAAGAAACCTCCTCTAGGGTTTGATATGGGGCTTGATGATATATTACTGCATAGTTTCTATTGATAATGGAACGGTTTTCTACGTTCTGCCATCATGAATATTAGCATTTTTTGACAAAACTTGCAAATTCTTTCATATTTTTATGACATTGTCATTATTCGAGTTGTTTGAGTCCCAGGGGCCCGAAAACCTCATTAGGGGTTAGATAATAAGTTACTAAAAAATTTTTAGTTTCTATGGGATAGGTTTAAACTTTTGAATATCACAAATTTTATCAATTTTTTTGACAAAATTCGCATTTTTTCGTTTTTGAAAATTTTCATCAGTTTTTCGGTTTTTCCAGCTTAAGGGACCAGGTAATCTCCTTTGAGGTTTGTTAATAGGACACTGCATAGTGTTCAGTAACAATGGAATGGTTTTTAACATTTTAATGTCTCGAATTTTAGCCTTTTTTGGATAAAATCTGCAATTTTTTAAGATTTCCTAAAGTTTTTGTCAGTTTTTGATATTCGTCAATTCTCAAATTCAAGAAAACCTATTCCACGTTCTGATAAAAACTTACTGCATGGTTTTTAGTTTCAAGGGATTTGTTTTCAACAATTTAACCTTGAGAAGTTTTTTTGACCAATCCATTTATTAATAGCGGCCCTCATCTTCTCAGCCGGCTATTATTGCGCTCCTATTTTTTACAATTCAAAGAATTTGAATTGTATTGGGGCGCTGTGTTTTTTTTAAGATGTGTTCACACTTTTTTCAATGACTTTGATCATTCAAAACGGGATAAAGAGGTAAAGCCCAGCGGGCATTAAATTTCATTAGAGGCCCAAAGTCGGCTTTAGTCCATTGCTTGTTATGACCATTTTATGAATTATGTTTTAGTACTACAAGCACAAATTTTTGCAATTTTTTTAGGTTTTTTGAAAATTTTTGTCATTTTTTGAGGTTTTTTAGCCCTAGGTGTCAAGAAACCTCCTCTAGGGTTTGATATGGGGCTTGATGATATATTACTGCATAGTTTCTATTGATAATGGAACGGTTTTCTACTTTCTGCCATCATGAATATTAGCATTTTTTGACAAAACTTGCAAATTCTTTCATATTTTTTTGACATTGTCATTATTCGAGTTGTTTGAGTCCCAGGGGCCCGAAAACCTCATTAGGGGTTAGATAATAAGTTACTAAAAAATTTTTAGTTTCCATGGGATAGGTTTAAACTTTTGAATATCACAAATTTTATCAATTTTTTTGACAGAATTCGCATTTTTTCGTTTTTGAAAATTTTCATCAGTTTTTCGGTTTTTCCAGCTTAAGGGACCAGGTAATCTCCTTTGAGGTTTGTTAATAGGACACTGCATAGTGTTCAGTAACAATGGAATGGTTTTTAACATTTTAATGTCTCGAATTTTAGCCTTTTTTGGATAAAATCTGCAATTTTTTAAGATTTCCTAAAGTTTTTGTCAGTTTTTGATATTCGTCAATTCTCAAATTCAAGAAAACCTATTCCACGTTCTGATAAAAACTTACTGCATGGTTTTTAGTTTCAAGGGATTTGTTTTCAACAATTTAACCTTGAGAAGTATTTTGACCAATCCATTTATTAATAGCGGCCCTCATCTTCTCAGCCGGCTATTATTGCGCTCCTATTTTTTACAATTCAAAGAATTTGAATTGTATTGGGGCGCTGTGTTTTTTTTAAGATGTGTTCACACATTTTTCAATGACTTTGATCTTTCAAAACGGGATAAAGAGGTAAAGCCCAGCGGGCATTAAGTTTCATTAGAGGCCCAAAGTCGGCTTTAGTCCATTGCTTGTTATGACCATTTTATGAATTATGTTTTAGTACTACAAGCACAAATTTTTGCAATTTTTTTAGGTTTTTTGAAAATTTTTGTCATTTTTTGAGGTTTTTTAGCCCTAGGTGTCAAGAAACCTCCTCTAGGGTTTGATATGGGGCTTGATGATATATTACTGCATAGTTTCTATTGATAATGGAACGGTTTTCTACTTTCTGCCATCATGAATATTAGCATTTTTTGACAAAACTTGCAAATTCTTTCATATTTTTTTGACATTGTCATTATTCGAGTTGTTTGAGTCCCAGGGGCCCGAAAACCTCATTAGGGGTTGGATAATAAGTTACTAAAAAATTTTTAGTTTCCATGGAATTGGTTTAAACTTTTAAATATCACAAATTTTAGCAATTTTTTTGGACAAAATTTGCATTTTTTCGTTTTTGAAAATTTTCATCAGTTTTTCGGTTTTTCCAGCTGAAGGGACCAGGTAATCTCCTTTGAGGTTTGTTAATAGGACACTGCATAGTGTTTAGTAACAATGGAATGGTTTTTAACATTTTAATGTCTCGAATTTTAGCCTTTTTTGGATAAAATCTGCAATTTTTTAAGATTTCCTAAAGTTTTTGTCAGTTTTTGATATTAGTCAATTCTCAAATTCAAGAAAACCTATTCCACGTTCTGATAAAAACTTACTGCATGGTTTTTAGTTTCAAGGGATTTGTTTCCAACAATTTAACCTGGAGAAGTTTTTTGATAGAGTTTGCAATTTTTTTATGTTTTTTAAAACATTTATTAATTGCTCTCAAACGAAGTTTGTAGCAATTATATTAGTCCTGTCGGTCTTTTTTAATGCGATTTTTCGCTTGACCAATTTTTCGTCTGACGCTTTTGACTTTTCGTCCTCAAAAACGGGATAAACAGGTAGCGCCCAGCGGGCATTATGTGCTCTTAGAGCCTTTCAGGTCTGTTTCAGCTCAAACTGTCTTGGAGACTTATGGTGTGAGGGGCGGTTCTTAGAGGTTGACACCCCCCCTTTTTTGACCCCCCACCCCCACTATTGGCTCCCCCCCCCCACCACCGCGCTTTTGCGCCCCCACCCAGTGCTGCCCCCATCACCCCCCGGTGCACCCCCCCCCCCCCCCCCCCCGTGGCTAGCTACTGACCAAGCCAACCGCTCGCCGGTCGTTTGAGAGCAATTCGCCCGACGTTAGTCGGTTATGTTTTTATTTTTTTTCTTGCCTCAGCAGCTGGGTAACCTCATCCAGGGTTTGATAGTATGTTATTAAATAGTTGATAGGGGGCTATTGAATGGCTTTCAACATTTCAATAGATCCAATTTCTCTTTTTTGAAGTTTGAAATTTCTAAAAAATATTTCCTATCGATCTATGGGCCAATGAGTTTTTAAATCTTGGAATTGGGTTATTGAATAGCCTCTAGAGACACAGAAATGATTCTGAAGTTTTTTATATCACGATTTTCAGCAACCTTTGCTTATAATTTGCAGTTGATTTCTTTTCAAATTTTTTGGTCAATTTCGAGTTAATCGATCTTCAAGGGCCAATGAATATTTTTGAGGTCTTGCATATATAATACTGGACCAATTTCAGAAACAAAATTTGTTTTTGAACATATTTTTGAAATAGGTATTTTTAAAGGAAGAAAATTTTGCCTCAGGTTTAAAAGCTTCAAGAGTTTTAGCAATGAGTATGATTTTGTTTAGTTTTGATTCTTTTAGTTTCTCAATTTTTTGATGATTTTTGTGTTGTGGCTGGCATTGTTTAATTGATTGGCTGGTCAGGTAGAGTACGTCTGAGTTTTCCATTCAAATCTGAATTGTATTTCAGGACTTGTCCTGCTATGTTTTTTTTACTTCGTCAAACTTTTTTTTCGCTTTACCCATTTTGCCGCTTTTTCGACATTTTGCGTGAAATCTTTTTGACTTCTCTAGGCTTATTCTGCACTTATGTCATTGTGCTCAAAGTGATTTTAAGCAGCAGCTGCTCAGCAAAGCAATTCAAAATGAAGAGAGTCAGTATAAAAAATCAAAGAAATAGAAACGGGATAAACCCATAAAGCCCATTTTTAGATGCCCGATACTTGAACTTTGTTCTCATAAGTTTTGGTTTCTATCTATAATGCTTATTGGTATTGATACTAGACCCTGAGAGACAGGAGTATGTTCAATTACGAAATGACATCAAAATAAATCGCACTTAAAAATGTTTTTATACAAAAATCAGTTTTTGTTTTTATTTTCTTTTATTTCCGGGAATCTGTCGGGTATGTTTGTCCATTCTGTCTAATCTTTGTTTTAGTCAGTGGAAGTTCTTTGAATTGTGTCAGGACTTGTCCTGCTATGTTTTTTATTTCGTCGGCAAGATTTTTATTACGACCATATGACGTAACAAGCATTTCGAATTTGCCTTTTGTTCATGCGTTCATGCATTTTTAACTGAATTGCGTGCGTGACGTCATTTTTCACTCTTAGTTGTTTTTGTTCATTCTCTTTTTTGTTCACTTGCGTGGTTATGTTTTTGGTCACACGTGACTTACTTCACTCTGAAAAACTTCCTCGCTAAAATTGTCTTTTCTTTACTTTATTTAAAGGAAATAAGGTCTCATCAGTGACACTCTAATTGCAGCAGATTTATGAGCAGCTAACAGAGGCAGCAAGCAAAATTTACAGATTCTTAATCAAAATATAACGTATCAATGAAGTAACGCCTTTAATCAGCCTAAAAAAGATAAAAAAAATTTCTCATCTTTCTTGAGACTACAGATCTACAAAGCTATCGTGGCTATTTTCTGGCAATCTGCGAGCTATGTTTTTATTTTTGTTTCCTCTCGAACGAAGCAATTATTTTAAACGTGAGCGTGTCTTTTTTAATGGAAAATTCTGCTTCGCCACTTTGTCACTCTACTTCGAAATTTTTGTGAAAAAATGCACGCGGGAAAACTAACCTTCTGTCTCACCTGTTTCGACCGGACGAAAATCACTTCTCTTATCATGAAAATGTGTGAACAGATCTAAAAAAGACAGCGCCCCAACACAATTGAAATTTTTTGAAATGTAAAAAAAGTTGCTAATAACGCCAAATGTAGGATGGGATAACAGTGGCTTGATAACCGAGTGCTTAATGCGTCATGCTACCATGCCAGAGGTCGCGGGTGAGAATGCCTAGTCGGAACTTATCACAAATTATCTCGGCTACAGCTCCCTCTTAACTGAATCCCCCGGGAGCAGTTTTTTTCGATTGTTTTAGGTGCGCGTGGGTCTCACGGGATAACTGATTACATAGATACGAGTACTGGTTTGGATACAGGTGCACAAGTTGAAAAGGAGGGAAATATTGCGCAGGAAAAGGATGACAAATACCGGGGAAGTGGAAGTGGACTACTGGTGGCAGATGACAATTATGAGCGGAACAGAGTGAACACTAGACATACGAGTGGATATGAATCAGGTGGATTGGAGTCATCACCGCCTTTGCCTTCCAACTCACAAATTCTTAATCCACCACAGTCACTCGATCAGTCCTCAAGCAACGATCAGAGTGGAGAAAAAGAAGAGGAACAGAAGGTGAGTGGGGTAAGTGGGCGGGAAAGTGGATTTCAGAGATATCAGGAAAATCCGCCGCAAACTTCCACTTCAACACAACAGCAGAACAATCAACAGCCACCGCATTTGTTCTATCAAACTACCTTGGTATAACCATTAATAATACTGTAGAAAGATCAAATTTTATGGCATAATTTCATTATTTAAGTAGCTGCGATATTAATTATCCGCTGATTTGATAATCTCGTTTTTTTGAATTGGCAGTTGTTTCATCCAACTGGTCGGCGTTTTTGAGGTCCTATTTCGACAAAGTTAGGTAATCAAATCAAAAGATCGGAGTAGTGGCAAAAATTATCGCAGCTACTTGTAGGCAATCTTTCTGGTAATTACAAAAAATTTTGAAGCTCTGCAATAAGTTTGTACCAAATCACTCTATGTAAATTTTTATTTTGAAAATTCTGTTTGTAAATTTAAATCTTTCTAAGTGAATAGTCAAATTAATTGTTGTATAAGATGCCTGTTTTGAGTGACTGTAGCTAGCGTTAGTAAACTCGATAATAGTCCAAAGGCTTTCGATGTCAAATTATATTAATTGCCACCATCAGCCTCTGAACGGCATTCAGTCATTAAGCCCTCTAATTTGAAGAGTTTGAAATGTATTGGGAGCGGTGCTTGTTTTACGACTCGAATAGTATTGATGGAACGTCTTTTTTGATCGGTAATTTTGTTGCAGAATATTTGAAACCGGAAATGAAAAGTGTGAAAACAAAATGTTGAGGTCAATTTGCTGAAGAAACCGGAAGAGCAAATAGAAAAGTAGGGCTTTCGGTTGCTGTCGAGAGAGAGCGAGAGAAATAGGCAACGTTTCAAAACGGGATAATTTCCGGACCCCCTGCAAATAACTTTACCACCGAAAAGCTGATTTCTTGTTCTGAAGAGATATTTTTATAAGTTATATAACAGATTTTCATACCTATTTTAAACTTGAGGATTTTGTTAGTTCATGTTATTTGGAATATGGGAATACAACTTTGGGAGACTGGAATTATTCCTGTCGCGGGCATATCTGGGATAAATTGAACTTTTATGAAGTTTTGAAAGTGGGGAGTTGTTTGAACTTTAAAGTTTTGTTTACGGCGGGGGATTTTATGAGGAATTAAATGAAAGCGTAGCTGTCTCTTGGAAACTGAATTTCAAAATAAAAATAATTGAGCATGCGGGGTTTTATGGATTTTAAAATAGTTTGCGTTTGTATGGAAAAGCGGTGCAATCAAGATAAAAGTAAATATATGCCTTCAAATGCTGTCTACAAGTTTAATTTTGGAGAAAATGAATCAGGGCCCTCTCTAGGAATTGAGTGGTTTGTTGATAAAGGTTTGCAATAAAGCCCTTTCTGTCTAGTGGTCCTAGTTAAACGTGAAAAGTCAAATTTAGGACCCTATAGAGACACTATTCCCCTTCTACTCTTGACCCAAAGTTGTCCGCTATGTAATTTTACTAAACCCTAAAGCTTCTGATTCAGGGTTATTCCACCAGAAGTCTGGACAACAATCCTAAAGTAAGCTTTCTTTCAGCGGGTTGAACAAAAAGACCATTAGGAATTATTTACTTTGTTAATTAGTCTCAAAACGAAGTTTTTAGCAATTATACTAGTCCTGTCGGTCTTTTTTTAATAGAATCTTTTGCTTGAACGATTTTTTATCTGACGCTTTTGAGTTTCTGTCATCAAAAACGGGATAAACGGGTAGCGCCCAGCGGACATTAAGTGCTCTTAGAACCTTTCAGCTCTGTTTCAGCTCAAACTGTTTTGGAGACTTATACTTATGGTGTGAAGGGCGGTTCATAGCGTTTGAAGAACCCTCCACTGTTCCTCTCCCCGCACTATTGCCCACACCCCCCGCGTTTTTACCGCTACCCTCAACCAACTGAAATAGGCAACGTTTCAAAACGGGATAATATCCGGAACCCCCTGCAAATAACTCTACCACCAAAAAGCTGATTTCTTGTTCTGAAAAGATATTTTTATAAGTGATATAACAGATTTTCATACCTATTTTAGACTTGAGGATTTTGTTAGCTCATGTTATTTCGAAAATGGGAATACAAATTTGGAAGACTGGATTTATTCCTGTTGCGGTTATATCTGGGATAAATTGAACTTTTATGAAGTTTTGAAAGTGGGGAGTTGTTTGAACTTTAAAGTTTTGTTTACGGCGGGGGATTCTATGAGGAATTAAATGAAAGCGTAGCTGTCTCTTGGAAACTGAATTTCAAAACAAAAATAATTGAGCATGCGGGGTTTTATGGATTTTAAAATATTTGCGTTTGTATGGAAAAGCGGGGCAATCAAGATAAAAGTAAATATAAGCCGGCAAATGCTGTCTGTAAGTTTAATTTTGGAGAAAATGAATCAGGGCCTTCTCTAGGAATTGAGTGATTTGTTGATAAAGGTTTGCAATAAAGCCCTTTCTGTCTAGTGGTCCTAGTTATACGTGAAAAGTCAAATTTAGGACCCTATAGAGGCACTATTCCCCTTCTACTCTTAACCCAAAGTTGTCCGCTATGTAATTTTACTAAACCCTAAAGCTTCTGATTCCATCGGATATTCTGAACCCTAAAGTTTAGGGATATTACGAACCCTAAAGCTTCTGATTCAGGGTTATTCCACCAGAAGTCTGGACAACAATCCTAAAGTAAGCTTTCTTTCAGCGGTTTGAACAAAAAGACCATTAGGAATATTTTATTTTGTTAATTAGTCTCAAAACGAAGTTTTTAGCAATTATACTAGTCCTGTCGGTCTTTTTTTAATAGAATTTTTTGCTTGAACGATTTTTTGTCTGACGCTTTTGAGTTTCTGTCATCAAAAACGGGATAAACGGGTAGCGCTCAGCGGGCATTAAGTGCTCTTAAAGCCTTTCAGCTCTGTTTCAGCTCAAACTGTTTTGGAATTTTATACTTATGGTGTGAAGGGCGGTTCATAGCGTTTGAAGACCCCTCCACTGTTCCTCTCCCCGCACTATTGCCCACACCCCCCGCGTTTTTACCGCTACCCTCAACCAACTGAAATGGGCAACGTTTCAAAACGGGATAATATCCGGAACCCCCTGCAAATAACTCTACCACCAAAAAGCTGATTTCTTGTTCTGAAAAGATATTTTTATAAGTGATATAACAGATTTTCATACCTATTTTAGACTTGAGGATTTTGTTAGCTCATGTTATTTCGAATATGGGAATACAAATTTGGAAGACTGGATTTATTCCTGTTGCGGTTATATCTGGGATAAATTGAACTTTTATGAAGTTTTGAAAGTGGGGAGTTGTTTGAACTTTAAAGTTTTGTTTACGGCGGGGGATTCTATGAGGAATTAAATGAAAGCGTAGCTGTCTCTTGGAAACTGAATTTCAAAACAAAAATAATTGAGCATGCGGGGTTTTTTGGATTTTAAAATACTTGCGTTTGTATGGAAAAGCGGGGCAATCAAGATAAAAGTAAATATAAGCCGGCAAATGCTGTCTGTAAGTTTAATTTTGGAGAAAATGAATCAGGGCCTTCTCTAGGAATTGAGTGATTTGTTGATAAAGGTTTGCAATAAAGCCCTTTCTGTCTAGTGGTCCTAGTTATACGTGAAAAGTCAAATTTAGGACCCTATAGAGGCACTATTCCCCTTCTACTCTTAACCCAAAGTTGTCCGCTATGTAATTTTACTAAACCCTAAAGCTTCTGATTCCATCGGATATTCTGAACCCTAAAGTTTAGGGATATTACGAACCCTAAAGCTTCTGATTCGGGGTTATTCCACCAGAAGTCTGGACAACAATCCTAAAGTAAGCTTTCTTTCAGCGGTTTGAACAAAAAGACCATTAGGAATATTTTAATTTGTTAATTAGTCTCAAAACGAAGTTTTTAGCAATTATACTAGTCCTGTCGGTCTTTTTTTAATAGAATTTTTTGCTTGAACGATTTTTTGTCTGACGCTTTTGAGTTTCTGTCATCAAAAACGGGATAAACGGGTAGCGCTCAGCGGGCATTAAGTGCTCTTAAAGCCTTTCAGCTCTGTTTCAGCTCAAACTGTTTTGGAATTTTATACTTATGGTGTGAAGGGCGGTTCATAGCGTTTGAAGACCCCTCCACTGTTCCTCTCCCCGCACTATTGCCCACACCCCCCGCGTTTTTACCGCTACCCTCAATCAACTGAAATAGGCAACGTTTCAAAACGGGATAATTTCCGGAACCCCCTGCAAATAACTTTACCACCGAAAAGCTGATTTCATGTTCTGAAAAGTTATTTTTATAAGTTATATAACAGATTTTCATACCTATTTTAGACTTGAGGATTTTGTCAGTTCATGTTATTTGGAATATGGGAATACAACTTTGGGAGACTGGATTTATTCCTGTTGCGGGCATATCTGGGATAAATTGAACTTTTATGAAGTTTTGAAAGTGGGGAGTTGTTTGAACTTTAAAGTTTTGTTTACGGCGGGGGATTTTATGAGGAATTAAATGAAAGCGTAGCTGTCTCTTGGAAACTGAATTTCAAAACAAAAATAATTGAGCATGCGGGGTTTTATGGATTTTAAAATATTTGCGTTTGTATGGAAAAGCGGGGCAATCAAGATAAAAGTAAATATAAGCCGGCAAATGCTGTCTGTAAGTTTAATTTTGGAGAAAATGAATCAGGGCCTTCTCTAGGAATTGAGTGATTTGTTGATAAAGGTTTGCAATAAAGCCCTTTCTGTCTAGTGGTCCTAGTTAAACGTGAAAAGTCAAATTTAGGACCTTATAGAGGCACTATTCCCCTTCTACTCTTAACCCAAAGTTGTCCGCTATGTAATTTTACTAAACCCTAAAGCTTCTGATTCCATCGGATATTCTGAACCCTAAAGTTTAGGGATATTACGAACCCTAAAGCTTCTGATTCAGGGTTATTCCACCAGAAGTCTGGACAACAATCCTAAAGTAAGCTTTCTTTCAGCGGTTTGAACAAAAAGACCATTAGGAATATTTTAATTTGTTAATTAGTCTCAAAACGAAGTTTTTAGCAATTATACTAGTCCTGTCGGTCTTTTTTTAATAGAATTTTTTGCTTGAACTATTTTTTGTCTGACGCTTTCAGCTCTGTTTCAGCTCAAATTGTTTTGGAATTTTATACTTATGGTGTGAAGGGCGGTTCATAGCGTTTGAAGACCCCTCCACTGTTCCTCTCCCCGCACTATTGCCCACACCCCCCGCGTTTTTACCGCTACCCTCAATCAACTGAAATAGGCAACGTTTCAAAACGGGATAATTTCCGGAACCCCCTGCAAATAACTTTACCACCGAAAAGCTGATTTCTTGTTCTGAAAAGATATATTTGTAAGTTATATATCAGATTTTCATACCTATTTTTGACTTGAGGATTTTGTTAGTTCATGTTATTTGGAATATCGGAATACAACTTTGGGAGACTGGATTTATTCCTGTCGCGGGCATATCTGGGATAAATTGAACTTTTATGAAGTTTTGAAAGTAAGGAGTTGTTTGAACCTTAAAGTTTTGTTTACGGCGGGGGATTTTATGAGGAATTAAATGAAAGCGTAGCTGTCTCTTGGAAACTGAATTTCAAAATAAAAATAATTGAGCATGCGGGGTTTTATGGATTTTAAAATATTTGCGTTTGTATGGAAAAGCGGGGCAATCAAGATAAAAGTAAATATAAGCCGGCAAATGCTGTCTGTAAGTTTAATTTTGGAGAAAATGAATCAGGGCCTTCTCTAGGAATTGAGTGATTTGTTGATAAAGGTTTGCAATAAAGCCCTTTCTGTCTAGTGGTCCTAGTTAAACGTGAAAAGTCAAACTTAGGACCTTATAGAGGCACTATTCCCCTTCTACTCTTAACCCAAAGTTGTCCGCTATGTAATTTTACTAAACCCTAAAGCTTCTGATTCCATCGGATATTCTGAACCCTAAAGTTTAGGGATATTACGAACCCTAAAGCTTCTGATTCAGGGTTATTCCACCAGAAGTCTGGACAACAATTCTAAAGTAAGCTTTCTTTCTGCGGTTTGAACAAAAAGACCATTAGGAATATTTTAATTTGTTAATTAGTCTCAAAACGAAGTTTTTAGCAATTATACTAGTCCTGTCGGTCTTTTTTAATAGAATTTTTTGCTTGAACGATTTTTTGTCTGACGCTTTCAGCTCTGTTTCAGCTCAAACTGTTTTGAAATTTTATACTTATGGTGTGAAGGGCGGTTCATAGCGTTTGAAGACCCCTCCACTGTTCCTCTCCCCGCACTATTGCCCACACCCCCCGCGTTTTTACCGCTACCCTCAATCAACTGAAATAGGCAACGTTTCAAAACGGGATAATTTCCGGAACCCCCTGCTAATAACTTTACCACCGAAAAGCTGATTTCTTGTTCTGAAAAGATATATTTGTAAGTTATATATCAGATTTTCATACCTATTTTAGACTTGAGGATTTTGTTAGTTCATGTTATTTGGAATATGGGAATACAACTTTGGGAGACTGGATTTATTCCTGTCGCGGGCATATCTGGGATAAATTGAACTTTTATGAAGTTTTGAAAGTAGGGAGTTGTTTGAACCTTAAAGTTTTGTTTACGGCGGGGGATTTTATGAGGAATTAAATGAAAGCTTAGCTGTCTCTTGGAAACTGAATTTCAAAACAAAAATTATTGAGCATGCGGGGTTTTATGGATTTTAAAATAGTTTGCGTTTGTTTCGTTTCTACCCTCAACCAACTGTTGCCCCCATCAGCCCTCAGTGACCCCCCCCCGTTTCTAGCTACTGACGAACAACAGCTCGCTAAAACACGCCAATTTACTCTACATTGCAGTTTCTTTCAAGCTTTTTGGAAAATTGACATTTTTTATCTTGGTCAGCCCTATGTATCAAGAAACCTCCTCTAGGTTTTGATAATAGGCTACTGCATAGTTGCTAGTAGTAATGGTTTGATTTCAACTTTTAAACATCACAATATTTAACATTTTTTTGACAATACGTGCTTTTTTTTCAAATTTTCTGACATTTTATTTTCCTTAATCAGGTGTTTTCAGACCCAGTGTCCAGAAAACCTCCTAAGGGTTTGATAATAAGTTTCAAAGTTTTACTGGCCATGGAAAAGTTTTCAGCATTTTTGTGTCAAAAATTTGGCAATTTTCAAGTT
Organism: Convolutriloba macropyga; assembly: GCF_964194025.1. Classification (NCBI taxonomy): domain Eukaryota; kingdom Metazoa; phylum Xenacoelomorpha; order Acoela; family Convolutidae; genus Convolutriloba; species Convolutriloba macropyga. Next base: position 983,537 of record NC_134479.1, read on the forward strand.
CTTTGAAAATGCTTGTCGTTTTCTTACGTTTTTTAAGACTCAAGAGCCAAGAAATCTCCTCTAGGGTTTAAAAACAGGTTGCTATATAATTTTTAGATGTATTGGAAAGTCTTGCAAGATTTCAACATCACAAATATTAGCATTGTTTTGAAAAATTTTGCCATTTTTTTTTAATTTTGTGACAAATATAGTCATTAATCACGTTTTTTGCGCCTCAAAGGTCAGAAAACCTCCATTTCGGTTTGATAGTAAGTTACTAGAGTTTTTTTTTTGGTCATGGATTATTTTCAACTTTTTAATGTCACAGGTCATAGCATTTTTTTTAATAAGCCTTGGAAGTTTTTTTAAAGGCAATTTTTTAAAGCATTTGCAATTTTTTTTATGTTTTTGACCCTCACTCTCATTCTCACTCTCTCCACTCTCACTCTTTCTGTCCACTCTCTCTCTCTCTTTTTTTGTTGATGCAGCACTTCAGCTGCTGTTATGTGGCGTATTTGCATCATTTCTGATACTCACTAACAATTATTCATAGTAGAAATGTTTTTATCAAAAATGATATAACAGGCACTTTTTGAGAAATCATTGTCAATTGCTCTCAAAAGCACTTTCTAGCACTTTGTCTCTTTTATGCCATTTTTCGCTTGGCCAATTTTTCGCCTGATCCATTTGGTTTTTGTCATTAAAAAGGGAATAAAGAGGTAGCATTCGGTTTGCATAAAGTGCGCTTAGAGCCTTTCTGCTAACTAGTGTTCAAGTGTTCAAGTATGCAATTCAGAGGATCGGTTTTGGAGACTTATATTTATGATGCGAAATGCGCTTCTTAGGGATTGATCCCCCACTGTTGCCAACCCATCAACTCGCGGTGCACACCCCCCCCCCCCAACGCGCTCACCTACGCCACATCAATTAAACTAAACCTAGCCTCACTAACCTAACTAAAGTACTTATTAACAATACAAAGAACGTATATTACAATCAATAAGTGGCCGAAACTTCAATAAAGACACGGGTTTGTTTAACTGAAACTACTGGGGATTCTTCGTTCTTCGACGCAGCTTCCTCTACATTTTCAGAGTTTCTAAGGTAAGACTTTCGCTTTCATTGAATAGGTTTCTATTTACACTAGCTGTTTTCTTTCTTCGTTTCCTAATGTTTGCTAAAGTAGCACTGTCGCTGCTGCTGATAGTGTTCCAGGCTTTCCTCAGCTTCGTTGAGAATGAAGGGAATACTGATTTCAAGATTAGATTCATCACTTTGTTCAGATTGGTTCAAAATGTCGACAACATCATTTAACTCCTCATTTGAATACGATGGTTAATGGAGGCGGGGATCAGTTGTTTCCGAGCTCAATGCCTTGTCATCTTCAGGAAGGTCAAACACATTTTCAGGTTCATTCAATTCGGTATCCCAACCAGTTTTGACGCACATTTTCTTCGTAATGTACTCATCCGTTAACGAAAAGTGTTCAAATGGTAGCGTAGTTTTTTTTTATCCGAGATGATATATCTTTTGTCATCATATACGCTCAGAGCAATTTTCGAGACGCAAAGAAATTTGAGATTGATGTTTGTCGGTGTTGTCTTGAAATTTTCCACTCTCACTAGATCAGCGGTTTCTAATGTCTTTTTGAACATCTCATGGTTCATATTGGCTTGCCTGAGCGAATTTTTTGGTTGGTTTTGCAGACTTTTTTGTTTGCGGGTTAGAATCTTGAATAGGGTACAGTTTTGGTTTAAGGGGATAAAACTGTTGTTTGGGTGTTCCCGCAACTTCATTTTTGAACTCTAGGACAACTTTTTCTTTTGATCAATTGTAGAGTTTGTGATCTGTTGGAAATTTGAGAGGTCAAAATGGTTTTGAGCTTATTTTTTCCCTAGTCGTTAAAGAAGTTTTTGGTTTTCAGCTTGCAAATGAAAGAGTCTAAATCTGAATACAGCAGCACACACGCGGTGTGTTTTTCATTAAGTCGTAGTGGAACTCCAACTTGAAGAATTTCAAAAGCTCTGAAATGCTGACACCAACAATTTTTGGTTTGTTCAACAGCATAGCCTGCTTTTTCTCAGCGATCAGATTCAAGTTTTTGTCTATGATTTTGATTAATGAAATATTGCCTTCGGATGTTGATTTCAGGAGTTCATCTTCCGTTATGACAATTGAAACTGACATTCGGTCAGTTCACAAAACATTCACAAAAATTTCTAAAGGCAGATTTTGAAATTAGCTTATAGAAATCTTGGTCATACTTGATGGAGGCTTCTTGTCGTATTTACGTGTTGAATGCAATGTAGCTTGAAAGCCACTTCAATTGTCGAAATTTTTCATCTTGATGAACCTTGGTAATTTTGATATTGTTCTTAACGTAGAATTTCAGGTTACGATAGTGAAGCACATAGTTTTTTTTTCGGTGGAAGGTCTGTCTCAGCTTTTTGATTTTTTATGCAGCCAATTTGAGGGTCTTTTTGAGAAGTTTTAAAGTGACTCATTTCTAGGAGATTGATTGGTTCCTTATCTGGTACGGGTGGATAGTGTGCATGTTTATCATATAGTTCGTCAGGGTTATCTAAATCGACTTCAACCAGGTAACCAATGTTCCCCTCATCTTCAGATGGTAATATTTTGTCCAAAAATGGCTTCAACGAGCTCAAAATCATTGAGTGGGAATGGGCTGTGGAGCTTGATGCCACTGTATAGATTTTTTTGCATCAATGTAGGTTTTTGATGAAACATCATTCGACTCATCACATTCCGGACAACACTCCACGCATCATCCTCTCCGTCATGTAAGGTATTTGTCGATCACTCACAAACATTTAAGCAGGCACTTTTTGAGAAATCATTGTCAATTGCTCTCAAAAGCAATTTGTAGCAAATATATTAATCCTGTTTGTCGCTTTTATGCCATTTTTCGCTTGGCCATTTTTTCGCCTGATCCATTTGGCTTTCGTCATTAGAAAGGGAATAAAGAGGTAGCATTCAGTTTGCATAAAGTGCTCTTAGAGCCTTTCTGCTAACTAGTGTTCAAGTGTTCAATTATGCAATTCAGAGGATCGGTTTTGGAGACTTATATTTATGATGCGAAATGCGCTTCTTAGGGATTGACCCCCCACTGTTGCCAACCCATCAGCTCGCGGTGCACCCCCCCCCCCAATGCGCTCACTTACGCCAGTTCAGTTAAACTAAGCCTAGCCTCACTAATCTAACTAAAGTACTTATTAACAATACAAAGAAAGTATATTACAATCAATAAGGGACAGAAACTTCAATAAAGACACGGGTTTGTTTAACTGAAATTACTGGGGATTCTTCGTTCTTCGACACAGCTTCCTCTACATTTTCAGAGGTTCTAAAGACAAGACTTTCGCTTTCTTTGAATAGGTTTCTATTTACACTAGCTGTTTTCTTTCTTCGTTTCCTAATGTTTGCTAAAGTAGCACTGTCGCTGCTGCTGATAGTGTTCCAGGCTTTCTCAGCTTCGTTGAGATTGAAGGGGTTACTGATTTCATGATTAGATTCATCACTATGGTCAGATTGATTCAAAATATCAACAACCTCTTTTACCTCCTCATTTGAATACGATGGTTAATGGAGGCGGGGATCAGGTGTTTCCGAGCTCAATGCCTTGTCATCTTCAGGAAGGTCAAACACATTTTCCGGTTCATTCAATTCGGTATCCCAACCAGTTTTGACGCATATTTTCTTCGTAATGTACTCTTCCGTTAACGAAAAGTGTTCAAATGGTAGCGTAGTTTTTTTTATCCGAGCTGATATATCTTTTGTCATCATATGCGCTCAGAGCAATTTTCGAGACGCAAAGAAATTTGAGATTGATGTTTGTCGGTGTTGTCTTGAATTTTTCCACTCTCACTAGATCACCGGTTTCTAAGGTCTTTTTGAACATCTCATGGTTCATATTGGCTCGCCTGAGCGAATTTTTCGGTTGGTTTTGCAGACTTTTTTGTTTGCGGGTTAGAATCTTGAATAGGGTACAGTTTTGGTTTAAGGGGACAAAACTGTTGTTTGGGTGTTCCCGCAACTTCATTTTTGAACTCTAGGACAACTTTTTTTTTGATCAATTGTAGAGTTTGTGATCTGTTGGAAATTTGAGAGGTCAAAATGGTTTTGCGCTTATTTTTTCCCTAGTCGTTATAGAAGTTTTTGGTTTTCAGCTTGTAAATGAAAGAGTCTGTATCTGAATACAGCAGCTCACACGCGGTGTGTTTTTCATTAAGTCGTAGTGGAACTCCAACTTGAAGAATTTCAAAAGCTCTGAAATGCTGACACCAACAATTTTTGGTTTGTTCAACAGCATAGCCTGCTTTTTCTCAGCGATCAGATTCAAGTTTTTGTCTATGATTTTGATTAATGAAATATTGCCTTCGGATGTTGATTTCAGGAGTTCATCTTCCGTTATGACAATTGAAACTGACATTTGGTCAGTTCACAAAACATTCACAAAATTTTCTAAAGGCAGATTTTGAAATTAGCTTATAGAAATCTTGGTCATACTTGATGGAGGCTTCTTGTCGTTTTTACGTATTGAATGTAATGTAGCTTGAAAGCCACCTCAGTTGTCGAGATTTTACGTCTTGACGAACCTTGCTAATTTTGATATTGTTCTTAACGTAGAATTTCAGGTTACGATAGTGAAGCACATAGTTTTTTTTGTGGTGGAAGGTCTGTCTCAGCTTTTTGATTTTTATGCAGCCAATTTGAGGGTCTTTTTTGAGAAGTTTTAAAGTGACTCATTTCTAGGAGGTTGATTGGTTCCTTGTCTGGTACGGGTGGATAGTGTGCATGTTTATCATATAGTTCGTCAGGGTTATCTAAATCGACTTCAACCAGGTAACCAATGTTCCCCTCATCTTCAGATAATAATATTTTGTCCAAAAATGACTTCAACGAGCTCAAAATCATTGAGTGGCAATGGTCTGTGAAGCTTGATGCCACTGTATAGATTTTTTTGCATCAATGTAGGTTTTTGATGAAACATCTTTCGACTCATCACATTCCGGACAACACTCCACGCATCATCCTCTCCGTCATGTAAGGTATTTGTCGATCACTCACAAACATTTAAGCAGGCAATTCCTGAAAAGTTTGAGGTCGTATAGAATTGGGAACAGTCCAATCCGTATGTTATAACACATGGACCGTAGCTCCTCAAACCAGCATGCTAAACTAGAGATTATATCCTGTAAGTTAAAGTTCGAGAATTTGTTTGAGGCTTTCACAGTTCAAAACTTTGAACACATTATTCAACTGAATGAGTTCTTCATTGATGACATCGATTTCGTTGTCTCATAGACTATTCCTCCAGTTTTTTAGACTTAGCTTTTCATCACTTAGCTTAACGAATGAGTCAACATATGAGTAAAGTAACTTTCTTTCTTTCAACAGTTTTCGCTAATCGTCTGTATGGTCCCGATAGAAATGGTGTAGGAGAGAAAATTCTGTCGGGTAAAGTTTGCAGCAGTTTATCTCAGTTACAATGCAAAATTTGAAGCAGTCAAAAAAACGAAGGTACTCGTACACTGCAACTTCATGACGACTGCGATTTTGAGTTTTGGTGATAACACCAGAATTGAGTGTAATAAACTTCTCATCATTGGTTGGTATGACTTCAATTTTTGTCGACTGTGAGGCTGAGTGTAAGGATTTTTTAATATGATGTAACTCATACTTCTTTATTTTGTGGGCGATCACTGGAGTGTAATTTAATGTTCTTCGTTTTGGATTGCAATTGCTATGCGCCTTCAAGAATTGTTTTAAGGTTTTCAGGGAAAATAATCAAGCAATTTTTTTCGATATACAGATGAGCGTTTTTCGAAAATTTAAAATGTTTTCCGTCGAAAGGTTAATTTTAATTTGGCAACAGTGGAGTTATTAAAAAAAATTTCTTGAACACATTGACCTGCACTTCATTGATATACTGAAACTGTCATATGTCATAAAGACTCATTGGAACTTCAAAGTTCCCTTTTGGCATCTTGGCTCACAGATTCTCCCTGCTGTATGTATGAACATTCGTCCTGGATCTGAAGCACGGTGCTGGTGGTTTCAGTTTTTCTACTTTATAAACTATGTGATTTCCAGCTGTGTAGCAAAATAGAAAGCAGTTATCATCGCGTCCGTTGTGTATGATCAGCAAATTTGAATCCCTTCTCAGCGAATGTACTTCATGAAACGATATGTAGCTGCTACTGTGCACTGCAACCTTTCTAGCGAGTTTTTGGGTAACCTTGTCTATAGAGCGCAAATGCCAGCGACTTCCGTAACTTGAGAAGATTACAAGCATAGACACTATGTTGTCAATGAGAGATTCAACGATACACAGTCATTGTTTCTGCGCTGAAGTACACGCTAATCTTTTCAATTTCTTCTAAAGGCTTCTGAAGCGTCGTCTCATCATTTAATTGAAGGTTTTGTATATTAGTGTGTTTTGTGTTTTTGGATATTGCTTGACATTTCATCACGCTTTCTAGGCATGTATTGCATTGTGTCCAAATTTTGTCCCCCCCGTTAAAACGCGTAGTCGTTTACACCACCGCTGATTGAACTAACAGTGGGTCTCGACAAGTCAATCTCATTTTCTTTCATGTCCAGTATTGGTATGCTATGCTCGCTGTTAGCGTGTTCCGCATAGTCCAATTTTGTTTGAAAACCCACACAACAAGTGTAACACACTTTAAAATAGGCTACTGATGTGAAAAATGAGACAGCTTGCGCAGCGCAGCCAAGCTTCGTACTTTCGCAGAGCAATGGAAACAGCAAAACGTTGGTACATCTGGAAATAAACTATGGATGTTCTTCAGATGCTTATTAAGAGATTGACAATTGTATTGCCATGTCGAGACAAGTTACTTGTTTGATCCTGAATTTGTTTTTAAACGCGTGAAAGTTTCCAGTTGAGGTTTTTGAAAAATACATGCGAGAGTAAACAGAAAACATTATACAAACTTTTGAAATTTTTTTTTCCGTGGAACTAAACCCATTTGTGCCTCAACTGTTCTGGGTGTCTTTAATAATCCTGTTCTCATCTGCATAAAAAAGACTCAGCATTTAACGAATCAGTCTTTTTTATTAACCGTTTTTTCTCTAATGAAGCAAATGTTTTAAAAAATTGTTTTTTAAAGAATGAAAGCACAATCAAGCACCTTTTTTTAGCCAAAGCCATTTACAACACCGGTGAGAGATCCTTGTCACAGAGTATCTTCATTTGAGAGCAGTCCGTCATTTTTCTCAAAATTGTGGCACACGCAAATCAGCAAAGAGCAAGTGCTCTTTTGGACAAACTTTCCTGTGCAAATTTTGAGAGAACAGGCAAACAACACCAAAATCTAAGAAAACTCCAATAAACAAAGAAGCTCCACGAATACTGAATGCTCCGCGACAGAGAAGAAAATCAAAAAGTGTGTTAATGCTTTTCAATATCTCTGGTTAATTTTCTTATAAATACAATCAAAAATTACAACAACACTTAAAAAGTTTTTAAACAGTTTCTCGTTCTCTTATCCCAGCCTATTTTCTCTGCTGTTGTTTAAAAAAATTTTGTTAATACTTGTACACAGTTTTTTAACAACACCAAGTAAATTTGATTGGGAAATTTAAACAAGAATGTGTACAAGTATTAACAAAATTTTTTTTAAACAACAGCAGAGAAAATAGGCTGGGATAAATGAACGAGAAACTGTTTACAAAATTTTTTAAGTGTTGTTGTAATTTTTGATTGTATTCATAAGAAAATTAACCAGAGATATTGAGAAGCATTAAAACACTTTTTGATTTTCTTCTCTGTCGCGGAGCATTCAGTATTCGTGGAGTTTCTTTGTTTATTGGAGTTTTCTTAGATTTTGGTGTTGTTTGCCTGTTCTCTCAAAATTTGCACCGGAAAGTTCGTCCAAAAGAGCACCTGCTCTTTGCTGATTTGCTTGTGCCACAATTTTGAGAAAGATGACGGACTGCTCTCAAATGAAGATACTCTGTGACAAGGATCTCTCACCGGTGTTGTAAATGGCTTTGGCTAAAAAGGTGATTTGGGTGATCGTGCTAAATCCCAGAGATCAGGCAATTTGTCGCAAGCTTCTACTACACTGAGTTGATTTTCAAAGAATGGTACCACATCGCAGTCAATTTTGTAAAATAGTTTTTTCACGTTCTTCGGTAGATCATAAATATTGTATGAGATCAGATTGTCCAGGACTCTAAATAGAGGAGTAATGCCTCCAGAAGCAAAAATTTTGCCTCTCTGTGTGTGTGTCTGTGGTTGATTTTTCAGGTAACTTGTCCTTGAAATTAACAATTTTTTCCGAGAGCAGGCAATGGTTGAGGGTGTTGCATTCATTTTTCTCGTTGTACCGCTTCTTCTTGACTACTACTATGAAGTTCTCAAGGTGTGTTGGATACACCAATGTTCATTCCCAAGAGTTTTTGTCTTCTGTGAGGATATAATAAGACATTTTTGTAGTTTTGTAGTTTGTGAGAGGTTAGTTTAAAACAAAGGCGCAAAAATAAATAGGCAAAAATACATGCAAGCACAATTGTTGATTTTAAATTGATGCCATACTGTTAAAGATCTTTAATAAATGGAGTGAAAATGGTCAATGTCAAAAAACAAAATGTAGTGAATACGGTCAATGTCAGAAAAGGAAATTCAAATGAAACCGATAAAACTCCGTAATTAAGTCATAGTTCATTCGGTTATCAAAGTTCATTAGAGCGATTGCTAGCTGATATTAGTTTTGAGCTTTTAACCTTCAGTTTAGAATCTAACTGAAACTGCACACTGAATTAGAACAATTTTTGAAACTTAGGAAAAATGTTATCAATTTCAATCTCGCTTTTTTCTTTTTTGAGTTTCAATGCCAATGTGCGTCTACCGCGCCAACTACGGCTGTTTTCCGGCAATCTGCTGGTTATGTTTGAAATATTTTAAATGTTTCCAACTTTATGAGCAACTAAGTTTTAACTACATTAACATGGTTTAGTGGATAGTCTGTAGAGACAACTAATTAGTTAGTGAATTACGAATTTTAGCGAATTTTTATTAATTTGCAGTATTTTTTCAATATCATTTTGAATTTTTTGGCTTCAGGTTGAGTTACGGGACAGATTTGTGACACCTTGAAATGGTTTTAAAAACAATTATTAAGGATTTGAGAAGAATTGATAAAAATTTTTAGGGCTTGCAGACGCTTTATTCGATACGTGGTAGTGAAAAAATACGATTCGAACTTACAAATTTCCAGAAAATTAGTTACGTTCAAGAGTTTTTGTGTTTTTCTTCAATATTTTTGAATTTTCTTATTCGAAATTTTTAAGATTGGAGGTAAGTAAAACATTTAAAAAATGAAACCATGTTATTGAATGGTTTAGTGGCCAAGAGCGTTTTCAGACTGTGCTTGGGTTAATGAATATATTTGAATCGATAAAAACTGCCTTTCAGGTTTTGAACGTGGAGAATTTTATCGATTTCATTATTTTTAGCGTTATCTAAATTTGTGAGACTCTGTTTGGCTGGCATTGTTCAACTGGTCTGCTGTTCATTTATAGTAGTTTTTAGTTTTTAAATCAATTCTTGCAAATGGTATACAGCATGTCCGGCTATTTTTTGTAATCTGTTTACCTTTTTTCGCATTTTTCACGTAAGTCAGAAGTCAAATTAGTGGTGATTTTAATCAAGCTGGAGTGGAAAAGAGCGAAAACCAAATAAGTTTCCGGCGTGAATTTTCTTTCAATTACCCTTGAAGTTGAGTGAGAAATCGGTATTTGAAAACATTTTTGGTTCTTGAAAGCGAATTTTCACGTGCGGCAAATTGTTCTCAATTTTTGTTCTCTTGGGACTATTAGAAAGTTTGTTCTAAATTGCGCCTATGTTCAATTGCCTGAACTCATCAGTGGGAAGTTAATGCCTTTAAGACTTTCACACTATTTATTGTGATAAAATATTACTGAAAATTTGATTTGTGCTTACTTTGTTATTATTTCTGCTGTTTATCTCTATGTATCACTATTGACAGGTCTCATTGGTTGTTATTGAGGCATAAAGGAACTTATTTATTGTTATTTGTGATTTCAGCTCATGACTAATGGTTTTCAAGACTTTGACACTATTTGTTCTCAATTTTTATTTAAATTTTTGCAATTCGAATTTTGGTAGCATTTGCTCTACTTAGAGTTGTGTTATCGTCTAATATTTTAAAGGACGGGTCTAGGAGTTTTCTGATAAGTTTTTTTTTCATTTGCTTTATATGACTTTGACACAAAATGTTTTCAGAAAACGTTATGAAAAATCTTAATTTCGCGGTTTTTTAATGTTCACGTTTTTGTCTTATCTCTTAGTCTTGATAATGACAATCTTGTCTGTTGCTAGGAATAGCCAAATAAATCAAAATAATCGATTTCTGGCGTATACGCTGCTTGTTTTTTAAAAAATAGGCAAATTTTTAAGCTTTGCTAGTTTTTGTTGTACTAACAGCTCTCGGCTGTTAGTGTGGATTATGTTAATAAAAAAATTGCCTCAGTACGTACTCGTTGTTGTCTTCGATTTTTGTATTACTTCTTTATTTAAAAGATCTAGCAAACTTTTCACGTTTTTGGTCTCTCTTGGTCTTATTTTTGTCTTAGCAGTTAGTGTTCATCATGACTGGTTTTGTCGATTGATATTGAAAAACAATTGGACCTAATTAGTCCGCACAATTCTTAACAATTGTTCTCTTCATTTTTGATCGTCTGTTCAAAGTTTTTTTTAGATTTTGTTTGTCTCGTTTCTCTTGCGGTTATTCTCAATTTTGAGGATCAGCTAGAATGGTTTTCATGTCTTTAAATTTTTAAAACATGCTTCTGTTAAGGCTATTGGCATGTAGTTCTGAATTTCTTTGATCTTGACGCCACCGAAATAGTGATTCTGATTGTGGCCAATTTCTTTGGTTTTTGCCTCTTTTTTACTTTTGTCATTAATTCTCACAATGTTTTTTTTTTGTATTCATTCTAAGGATGCGTAGAGTCAAATTTTTGCTTGTGTTATAGGGACTGAATACTGGAAGTTGAAAATTAGTTTCTTCCGGTCGCTTTTGTGTGGATTTCTCTTGAATTGTTTTTGCAGAAACAGAATTTTTGTTTCTTTGCCTTTTTAGTACTAGAACTGACTCAGATTCGCCTACCGACCAGACCGAAATTTCCAATCCATAACAATTGGAAGGCTTTCTGGAGCGTTTTCCGGTGGACGAGGTTTTGATTACTTTTGTGCCATCATTGCTTTCGAGATGTTGCTGTTGGCAAACGAGATACTCGAAGCATTGTCGTTATGTCTGTGTCGTATTTTCGTATCTCCTCTATATCTCCTTTTCAATTCCTTCATGTTTAATGTGATTTGCTCTTCGGCGGTTTGTTCATACGGGAGGCGTCGACGCTGGGCATATAGCCAAAGTGGTGTATTGCGTTACGCTTTTGTTCTAATTTGCCAGTATCATTTCTTACTCGAAATTCAGAAACTGCAGGCTCTTGAATTACTTTAGTTGTGGGGGAAGTGCGTAGTACTGTTATTACTGGTGCAAGCGTGCACCATAATCCTCGAAGATTTTTCTTCGATCGTTTTGTCACTTCCCGGGCTAGTTAGAGCTCTAATGATTTTTCGGATTGAGGAACTAGGTTTGTCAATTTCGGGTGGATAATAGATCTTGATACAGATTTATTGTGGTCGCCATTGTATCGTTAGCCGGCGTTGATTCATGCCCCTGTCATGGCCTCTTCAACCATGATATCGCTACTTTTTTGCCAAAACCCACCCGTTGTCGTCTAATTAATCTTCGACTGGAACTTTATAGGCAATCTAGGGAGAGATTCAAAAAAGGTACTTTGTCAAATTTGTTGAATTTGGAATCGTGATTGTATTGCTTAGTGGTGTGTTTGACTTTCTTCCAAAGAACGCTTATGAAGGTTTTACGTTTGTTGTCTTTTGTTTGCAAATGCCTAATTAATTTACTATTGAACTTATTGACTAGTATTTTGTAAATGTTTTGCGTTTACTTGCTATTTTCATACAACTTAGGGTTGTTCAATAGTTTTTATCAATTGCTCTACTAATCCTATAGCTCGGTGATCAATTGCAGGTGCGGTTATTAAGTTAATTCTATTATGTTTTTTGCCTATAAACCACATGGCTTGATCAGAACGGATATTTAGTGGTACTTCATGAATTGGAATGTGTTTGTCCAAAAATTTTACAACATTGGGGCAATTAATTTTGTCGAATACTTCTACTGTTGGATAGTTTGAGAAGCTGTCAATAAAAGCAAGAAAGTGTATATATTGTTTTTTTTCATTTATAATTGGTCCGCAAAGTCTATTTGATTTTCTTCATTATGTTCAGAAATAAATTTTATTTGGCTTCCACTTGGATGCGGGAATTACTGGATTAAGATTTTTACCTATATCCGTGCAAGGCTTTCACCTGGCCGCCTTGATGAGTATTTCTCTGTGCATGGATGGCCAAAAGGCGTATTGGCCAGGAGAAATCAGGCCCCAAGTTCCTGGATGGGTAAGGTTGAGAGATTCCAAAAGTACTTATTGAATCGATTTTGGAATCACAACCCGTTTGTCAATGCAAACACATCCTGACCGAACGAGGAGATCGCGTCAGCATGAATGCATGTGAGGATTAACATCCTTACACCTTTTTTCTTCGTTTTTTATTATGCAGTCCTGGACCTCTTTAAGGACAGCAGCTACTAGCATCTTTGGTAGTGAGGACAACCAGGAAGCCTTTGGTGAACAAATGAAGCAGATTATTTTGTAAAAGCTCTTCTTTTGAGAGCTCGAGATTCGGTGTTGTTGGTCCCTCATTTGAGGAGCAAATTTTTTGATATCCGAATTTGGAGTGGATTGAAACATCACCTGTCCTGGGTTTCTAGAGAGAATTTGAGGGGATTTGATTGTGTTACTCATATTGTCTAGAATAGAAGAATGGAATTCTGCTGCGTTTGCAGAGAGAGATTTAGGCAACTGATTTGTACGGCAGTTTCTGGCAAAAGGCAAATTGGAATTTTTTGTTTGCTGATTATTAGTGGCTCGAGTGGAATATGTCTGATGGACAGTTTTGTGGTGCGGAATTTACATAAATTGCTGCCTTTACTGACGGTTGAATGTTTATTTGTACTTGATTACCTTTCCGATGAGTTGGAGTAAAATTTTTGTGAAATGTTGATTTGACAGTGTGCTTGAGAGACTTACCAATGCGGGAAATGAGGGCAGGAAAGTCAAAAGCTACTTTTTGTTCAACTGAATATTGATTTTGGTTAATATTTAGTATTTGCTTTAATTGATTTATAGAGAGTCCTAACTGACGGAACAGATCAAGTCCAATGATCCGCCAATTTCCATCTTCAGCGACTGTAAATTTAACATCTCTACCTATCCAGTCATTGCATTTGACTGTTGTGTTAATGACACTGACTGTTTTGATTATGTCAGTTGAGAATGTTTTTAAAACTTGGAATCCCGACGACTGTGTCCCGTAGGTATCTTTTTTGTTCAAAACCACTGTATTTGCAAGAAACGACTTGTGCTTTAGTATCTATGTTACCAAAGTGTAACTGCTCATTGACGTGTTCTACTTCCCTAAATTTTTGGTCGCCTGTGATGACTGCTACGCAATTGATTTCGAGATCATCGCAGTCAGATTCATAGTTTGCGTCTCAAAGATTATGCTTTTTCAGCATATTGTCTATTTGATTGACTTGTTCATCTACTCTTGGTGACTCTTTCCTCGTCCTAGACAGTTTTGGCGATGGCCGGAAGAACAAGTATAACCAGAATTGGGGCAGAGGGACAGCTGAGATATACTTCTATCTCTCCTGGAGTTGTTCCACGATTTCTTAATGATATTGACTGAAGGATTAGCATTCGAATTCGACGCTGTGTATGCAGTAGTTACCGAAACTTTAACATGATTTTGTATACCCATCTCTACATTAATGGCGAGTTCTAACGCTTTCTTAGGAAGAGTTCGTGATTCTTTAGGAGTTTGAGTTAGATTTTTCAATTTTGCAAAATTGAAATGAATACGTCTCGAATGGTCAGTTCTCTGTGCCCACCCAGCTCACAGTTTAGAGACAACTCCTGCAAGCACCCGTAGAATTTTTGGACAGGTTTCTCTGTAGTTGTTTTCTCGTCAGAAAAGTAAAACGATCGAAAGATTTGTCTTCGTTTTGTGAAGACGTTATCAAGAGTTTCCCACAAGTCCTTTGTTGTTATTTCATCTATCTGAACAGTAGGTTCTTGCGAGCCGATAATTTGACGGCCTTCCGTGCCTAGACTGAGATAAGTAAGCGAGACTGCTTGGCTGTCACAGAATCTCCGGGGTCTGTCACCACATTAGATTCGTACAGCCGCAGTTTTTTTCACATTTAGTTAACAATGTATTTTTCTTTTTTCGTATCGAATTCTCCAATCGCGTTCTTTTTGGGCTGTACTATTATTAACGTCTTCCTCATAGATTGGTTCGGGTGGTAGTTACTTCGTCTGGAGGTGCCTTACGTAAAATAACTATCGAAATTTCTTCTTGAGCCAGAATTGCTAACTTTAGTATAATTCTCAGCTTCCCGCATCTTAGGGGAATCCAAGGGTGTCGTTCTCAGAAGGGTTGAATTCCCAGGTGAGCGTGTTTTTATTTTGAGGCTGACTGCGCCATGTGATATTTCGCTCTCAAAGTATTTTTAAACAGCATTCGCTCCGCAAAATAATCGAAATGAACGGACTAAAAAGCAAAACCAGGATTAGAAGAAGCTAATCCCATAAAGCCCAATTTAAAGAACGGCCACTTGATCTGAGTCCTGGTTTCCATTTATTGTGCTTATTGTTACTGATACTGGCCCCCATAAGCAGTGGATAAACGGGGGTACTGACCAGCCGCCTGGTTTGGATCATCCCCGCGATGCTGTCGCATACGCTATGAAAAGTCCAAACCGCGCATATCCCCTTGTATCCATTTCTATGGTATTGCCTGTATCCACTACTACATTTTACTAAGACGACCTGAGCGCTATTTTAAGTATTTATAAAAGTTTTGTTATTTGAGCAAGCTCAAAACCATGGACTTTAACTAATACAAGTGTAAAAAGACTATTAGTTAGATCTAAATCAGAAAAAAAGAAGGTGAAAAATGTTATTTTTAGTAAAACAGTTTACTTAGGTAAATAGTTCACTCAGTAGAAAAATTTACTTCTTAGTAAAAGGTTCTACTTTTGTACCTAGAAAGCGTGTTTACTAAAAATGGTTTACCAGTATACTTTACTAAAAAATAGTTTACCAAGATAGTTTACTTACTAGTCATCTTTTTCAAATTTTAACCGTTGCCAACAATTGAAGAAAAATAAAATTAGTCTCCATTAGTTTTTTAAAACTCTGTTAGATCGCTCACAATTATAGCTTGCACCATGCGTCTTTTTAACTTGATTTTGTAAACTCATCTCTACATTAATCGCGTGTTCTAACGCTGTCTTAGGAGGAGTTCGTGCTTCTTTAGGTGTTTGTGTTAGATTTTTTGAATTTTGCAAATTTGAAATGAATACGTCTCGAATGGTCAGTTCTCTGTGCCCATCAAGCTCACAGTTTAGAGACAATTCCTGCAAGCACCCGTAGATTTTTTGGACAGGTTTTTCTGTAGTTGTTTTCTCGTCAGAAAAGTAAAACGATCGAAAGATTTGTGTTCGTTTTGTAAAGACGTTATCAAGAGTTTCCCACAAGTCCTATGTTGTTATTTGATCTATCTGAACAGCAGGTTCTTGGGAGCCGAAAATTTGACGGCCGTCCGTGCCTAGACTGAGATAAGTAAGCGAGACTGCTTGGCTGTCACAGAATCTCCGGGGTCTGTCACCACATTAGATTCGTACAGCCGCAGTTTTTTTCACATTTAATTAACAATGTATTTTTCTTTTTTCGTATCGAATTCTCCAATCGCGTTCTTTTTGGGCTGTACTATTATTAACTTCTGCCTCATAGATTGGTTCGGGTGGTAGTTACTTCGTCTGGAGGTGCCTCACGTAAAATAACTATCGAAATTTCTTCTCGAGCCAGAATTGCTAACTTTAGTATAATTCTCAGCTTCCCGCATCTTAGGGGAATCCAAGGGTGTCGTTCTCAGAAGGGTTGAATTCCCAGGTGAGCGTGTTTTTATTTTGAGGCTGACTGCGCCATGTGATATTTCGCTCTCAAAGTATTTTTAAACAGCATTCGCTCCGCAAAATAATCGAAATGAACGGACTAAAATGCAAAACCAGGATTAGAAGAAGCTAATCCCATAAAACCCAAATTAGAGAACGGCCACTTGATCTTATGAGTCCTAGTTTCCATTTGTTGAGCTTATTGTTACTGATACTGGCCCCCATAAACAGTGGATAAACGGGGGTACTGACCAGCTGCTTGGTTTGGATCATACCCGCGATGCTGACGCATACGCTATGAAAAGTCAAAACCCAAACCACGCGTGTCCCCTTTTATCCATTTCTGTGGTATTGCCTGTATCCACTACTACATTTTACTAAAAAGACCTGAGCGGTAATATAAGTATTTATAAAAGTTTTGTTATTTGAGCAAGCTCAAAACCATGGACTTTAACTAATACAAGTGTAAAAAGACTATTAGTTAGATCTAAATCAGAAAAAAAGAAGGTGAAAATTGTTATTTTTAGTAAAACAGTTTCCTTAGGGAAATAGTTTACTTAGTAGAAAAATTTACTTCTTAGTAAAAGGTTCTTTTTTTGTACCTAGAAAGCGTGTTTACTAAAAATGGTTTACCAGTATACTTTACTAAAAAATAGTTTACCAAGATAGTTTACTTACTAGTCATGTTTTTCAAATTTTAACCGTTGCCAACAATTGAATAAAAACAAAATTATTCTCCATTAGTTTTTTAAAACTCTGTTAGATCGCTCACAATTATAGCTCGCACCATGCGTCTTTTTAACTTGATTTTGTATACTCATCTCTACATTAATGGCGTGTTCTAACGCTTTCTTAGGAGGAGTTCGTGCTTCTTTAGGTGTTTGTGTTAGATTTTTCAATTTTGCAAATTTGAAATGAATACGTCTCGAATGGTCAGTTCTGTGTGCCCACCCAGCTCACAGTTTAGAGACAATTCCTGCAAGCACCCGTAGATTTTTTGGACAGGTTTTTCTGTAGTTGTTTTCTCGTCAGAAAAGTAAAACGATCGAAAGATTTGTGTTCGTTTTGTAAAGACGTTATCAAGAGTTTCCCACAAGTCCTATGTTGTTATTTGATCTATCTGAACAGCAGGTTCTTGGGAGCCGAAAATTTGACGGCCTTCCGTGCCTAGACTGAGATAAGTAAGCGAGACTGCTTGGCTGTCACAGAATCTCCGGGGTCTGTCACCACATTAGATTCGTACAGCCGCAGTTTTTTTCACATTTAATTAACAATGTATTTTTCTTTTTTCGTATCGAATTCTCCAATCGCGTTCTTTTTGGGCTGTACTATTATTAACGTCTTCCTCATAGATTGGTTCGGGTGGTAGAGTTACTTTGTGTGGAGGTGCCTCGCGTAAAATGCCTATCGAAATTTCTTCTTGAGCCAGAATTGCTAACTTTAGTATAATTCTCATCCTCTCGCATCTTTGGGGAATACAAGGGTGTCGTTCTCAGAAGGGTTGAATTCCCAGGAGAGCGTATTTTTATTTTGAGGCTGACTGCGCCATGCGATATTTCGCGCTCAAAGTATTTTTAAACAGCATTCGCTCAGCAAAATAATCGAAATGAACGGACTAAAAAGCAAAACCAGGATTTGAAGAAGCTAATCCCATAAAGCCCAATTTAAAGAACGGCCACTTGATCTTATGAGTCCTGGTTTCCATTTATTGTGCTTATTGTTACTGATACTGGCCCCCATAAGCAGTGGATAAACGGGGGTACCGACCAGCCGCTTGGTTTGGATCATACCCAGGATGCTGACGCATACGCTATGAAAAGTCAAAACCCAAACCACGCGTATCCCCTTTTATCCATTTCTGTGGTATTGCCTGTATCCACTACTACATTTTACTAAAAAGACCTGAGCGATAAAATAAGTATTTATAAAAGTTTTGTTATTTGAGCAAGCTCAAAACCATGGACTTTAACTAATACAAGTGTAAAAAGACTATTAGTTAGATCTGAATCAGAAAAAAAGGTGAAAAATGTTATTTTTAGTAAAACAGTTTACTTAGGGAAATAGTTCACTCAGTAGAAAAATTTACGTCTTAGTAAAAGGTTCTACTTTTGTAACTAGAAAGCGTGTTTACTAAAAATGGTTTACCAGTATACTTTACTAAAAAATAGTTTACCAAGATAGTTTACTTACTAGTCATCTTTTTCAAATTTTAACCGTTGCCAACAATTGAATAAAAACAAAATTATTCTCCATTAGTTTTTTAAAACTCTGTTAGATTGCTCACAGTTATAGCTCGCACCATGCGTCTTTTTAACTTGATTTTGTAAACTGATCTCTACATTAATGGTGTGTTCTAACGCTTTCTTAGGAGGAGTTCGTGCTTCTTTAGGTGTTTGTGTTAGATTTTTCAATTTTGCAAATTTGAAATGAATACGTCTCGAATGGTCAGTTCTCTGTGCCCACCCAGCTCACAGTTTAGAGACAATTCCTGCAAGCACCCGTAGAATTTTTGGACAGGTTTCTTTGTAGTTGTTTTCTCGTCAGAAAAGTAAAACGATCGAAAGATTTGTGTTCCTTTTGTAAAGACGTTATCAAGAGTTTCCCACAAGTCCTATGTTGTTATTTGATCTATCTGAACAGCAGGTTCTTGGGAGCCGAAAATTTAACGGCCTTCCGTGCCTAGACTGAGATAAGTAAGGGAGACGGCTTGGCTGTCACAAAATCTCCGGGGTCTGTCACCACATTAGAGTCGTACAGCCGCAGTTTTTTTCACATTTAATTAACCATGTATTATTCTTTTTTTCGTATCGAATTCTCCAATCGCATTCTTTTTGGGCTGTACTATTATTAACGTCTTCCTCATAGATTGGTTCGGGTGGTAGAGTTACTTTGTGTGGAGGTGCCTCGCGTAAAATGCCTATCGAAATTTCTTCTTGAGCCAGAATTGCTAACTTTAGTATAATTCTCATCCTCTCGCATCTTTGGGGAATACAAGGGTGTCGTTCTCAGAAGGGTTGAATTCCCAGGAGAGCGTATTTTTATTTTGAGGCTGACTGCGCCATGCGATATTTCGCGCTCAAAGTATTTTTAAACAGCATTCGCTCAGCAAAATAATCGAAATGAACGGACTAAAAAGCAAAACCAGGATTTGAAGAAGCTAATCCCATAAAGCCCAATTTAAAGAACGGCCACTTGATCTTATGAGTCCTGGTTTCCATTTATTGTGCTTATTGTTACTGATACTGGCCCCCATAAGCAGTGGATAAACGGGGGTACTGACCAGCCGCCTGGTTTGGATCATCCCCGCGATGCTGTCGCATACGCTATGAAAAGTCCAAACCACGCGTATCCCCTTGTATCCATTTCTATGGTATTGCCTGTATCCACTACTACATTTTACTAAAACGACCTGAGCGCTATTTTAAGTATTTGTAAAAGTTTTGTTATTTGAGCAAGCTCAAAACCATGGACTGTAACTAATACAAGTGTAAAAAGACTATTAGTTAGATCTAAATCAGAAAAAAAGAAGGTGCTAAATGTTATATTTAGTAAAACAGTTTACTTAGGGAAATAGTTTACTTAGTAGAAAAATTTACTTCTTAATAAAAGGTTCTACTTTTGTACCTAGAAAGCGTGTTTACTAAAAATGGTTTACCAGTATACTTTACTAAAAAATAGTTTACCAAGATAGTTTACTTACTAGTCATTTTTTTCAAGTTTTAACCGTTGCCAACAATTGGATAAAAATAAAATTTTTCACCATTAGTTTTTTGAAACTCTGTTAGATCGCTCACAATTATAGCTCGCACCATGCGTCTTTTTAACTTGAGTTGTAATATTACCTCTAGGAATAGGAGAAGGACAAAATTTACCACAAATTTTTCCTGCTTAACATTGTTTTTATGTACTTTTAGTTCAATCAAATAATTGTATAGTCTTAGCTGTTAAACATATAATACATGTTTTCACAACTGTCTTCTGGTTATTATTACAGATATCTTCTTTTTTTAGTACTAGATTTATCATCTGTGTTATCGTTAGTATTATCTCTAGTGTTATCGTCAACCTTATCGCTAATGTTATCGTTAGTATTAGCTCTATTGATATCGTCAACCTAAGCTATAGTGTCATCGTCAGTATCATCAGTTATCATCAGTTCTAGCTTTAATCTTCACATCAACCCTAACGTTACTGTTATCATCAACCCAAACGTTAATGTTATCGTCAATCTTAGCTCTAGTGCTATTGCTAGTCATAGTCTTAGCTCTGGCTTTAGTATTAGTAATAATATCTACATTAGTCCTATTAATATGGCAGTCATTTTCAATACAATAATCAAGAATCACATTCACAATTATCTATTTTTTCATCATGTTATATTTTATAATGACCGCTGAGAGTTGTATAACTAGCACCCTTATAATCACACACTAAACATCTAATTACCATTTTTTATATTGGGCTAAAATTTCAATAAGCATGCTCTTTAGAGGTCATACCTTCGTTTAAATATTCTCTACCCAGCTTATTAAAATTACTGGAAATATTTTTTTAATCTAAAATCTGTTCATCTTCTTCTGCCACATAATCTAAAATATATATGAAAAGATCTACACAAAAATTTTTATTTCTATCAAATGCTTCATTTATAGAATTCTTTCCTTTTTTAAAAAACTTTTTGTCCCTTTTTTAAATATTCTTCTTTTAGTTTTTGTATTTTAGCTTCTTTATAACTCGGGTGTCCGCTTGGGCTGTTGTCGTAGCTCGTGCTTGCCATATCGTCTGAGTCTACTCTTTCTTTTTCTTCTTCACCATAACCATATGATGACTTAGCATGACCGGAGGTCCATACACCATTAATCAACTTATTTGTTTTATATAGTGTATTACTTGTACCAATAGCTACATTTCTAGCTAATATAAACATTGCATCTGTTTTTTTATACGTCAAATAACCCGTGCCAAGAATTCCAAACAATGCCACTGGCTATCCACATCCCCCAGGCTTTAATTGATTTTTTTGTTTTAAGATCATCTTGTACTTCAATTCTTTTAGCTTCAAGAAGCTTATTGAAATAGAACATAAAATTATCTCTAAAAATAATATTTCTATCTACAGGACCTATCGCTAGTAGTTTCATGTTTTAGTTCTATATTTTTATTCAATTTTTATTTGATTGTTATAAATCAAGCCTTTTAAAATATCGTTAGTTAACGAACCAACATGCGAATCAAATATTATAGCTCTATGGCTTTCAAAAAAATAAAAGAGCCATCTCCCATATCAATTTTGATCATAACATAATGAAGTTCTTCTGCTAATGCACCTTAACAATCATAATAGTTATCACTCAGATCATCAATTATTTCACAAAAAAATATTGTTTTGTGCCAAATGTCTTTTTGAAAATTTGAAAAAAGTGCAGGGCCAATATAAGTTGTTACATAAACGGTGTCAGTATTATCCCTTGAAATATTATCTATTTGGGCTGGCTTATGACACATTACTATCGATTGAACATCATGATGACTACCTTCTGTGAACTAATACGGTAAATTTTTCTGCTCAAATTTATCTCCCAAATCCTCAAGAACAATTACACTTTTTTAAACCTTTCCAGAGTCTCTCTCTAGTGATCATGTCTATATCACACATAGTATATGCCCAATAGAGTTCTTCAGTTTTTGGATCTATCCAATCTCTTTTATTTTTACAGGCAATGAATATTTCTTTATCATTGTTGTTTTCATATAACTTTAAATACTGTCTAAAAACAGATCTTACTAACAGCAGAAGCTCAACAAACAATAGTGTGTAGAAAGGACATCTTATATTCAAATTCTACAAATTTTTTTCGCAAATCCACCACATTTTATTAGCAAGTTTTGTATATTTGTCTGGTATTGCTTCATATATCAAAACACAAACTGCAGCTATATATAGCAAAAGAAAAAAAAGGTCTCCCGCTTTCAATTTTTTATTATTAAATTATTTTAATTTTTAAAATGATTATCCTAACATAGGAGATTATCCAACATAAGGAATATCCGAAATTAAAAAATTCAATAATTAAAACAATATTAAGAATAAAGCTATGAGTATTATTGAGATCATGGATATAGATCCAGATAACAGTCTAATTCCTGTTGAAACAGTAATGAGAGATCAATCGCCAAAATCAATAAAGATGAATTGTCTTGTTTTGTGATTAATTTACACCCAACTGATGGTACACATTGGGTACTAGTCATAGAAACAGAATCAACTGAGACTTATTACTTTGATAGTTTCGGAGTAGAAACGCCACCAATGTTTTTACAACAGTATGAAAATGTACGCTCTAATGAAAGAATGCAAGAAAATGATGAACCTTATTGGGGTGTTTATATATGATATATCTTATCGGTTATGATTTTAGGATTACGAGAGCACTTGATATTCTAGTTAATCAATGTAAGATTTGTGAGTTATATTGAAACAATCAGGGAACCTGCTTGGGGAAGGGTGAGCCTTGTTACATCAACCAAGGTCGAAGTTCCTTCAAAGGCAGTGAAACATGGACGAAGTCCCATAAATTTTGTAATAGCAATATCTATCAGGGAACCTGCTTCGCAGATGGTGAAACATGGACGAAGTCGCATAGCAGTAGTAATAACAATATCTCTCAGGGACGCTGCTTGGAGATCCAGGAGCGAAGACCTTTGGCAGATGGTAAAAGTACCCACAAATTGGCTGGAGGGAGTCCCACTTGCTTGGTAGATGGCCATAGTGATGATATTATCTGTTGCATTAGTTAGAACAATAACAATAGATATAGCAATAGCAAAAGATATAGCAAAAGAGATAGTTCTAGTGATGATGATAATCCTATTATGACTCCTACTAGTAAAGATCTAAAAATATGGCTAGCTGATAAAGATATAATTACTATTGCCGTATATCCAGAGAACTTTATATGTATGATATTGAGTCCTAGTGAATGTGGTAAGACATTTTTATTAAAAGAGTTAATTACAGGTAATATATATATATATATATATATATATATATATATATATATATATATATATTATATATTTACAAGCTATATATCATTGGACCTACTGGTGATCAATATGAAGGCATAAAAAGCAAAAATGATACAGCAGATATTGAGTTTATTAAAGAAAAAAAACGATTTACCCTCACCTGGCGATCTACCTAAAGATTTCAAGAAACTCTAGGTATTTGACTACGTGAAGGCTAAAGAACCAGTTATCAATGAGTATTTTTGTAGAGACAGACACAATAGTTGTGACATGGTTTATATCAATCAAAATCTTTTCTCATTAGATAGACAAAATGTAACAGAAAAGGGTAATATATTTATATTAGTTGAACAACTATCACATTACTTCAATCAATAAACGGAGACTTTTTTAATGATTATGAAATTAGTTAAAAAAGTTTTGCTAAAAGATGCAATAAAGTATGGAGAGAACCATATCACTACCTTGTCATTGATAGATCTAAAAATAAAAATACTAATGGTAAATTGAATTTAATTGGGACTGGAGAGTCTTGTAGATTAGTCTAGACTATAATTGATGTTATAGTTGTATTATTAGGCATGACTATATCTGTGTATATGATTATGTCTATATCTGAAATTATATCTATATCTAATAAAATTTCTATATCTATTATTATATCTATATCAAATATAATATCTATAACTATTATTATATCTATAACAAATGTTATATCTGTATCTATTCATATATCTATATCTAATATTATATCTATATCTATAATTATATATATATATATATATATATATATATATATATATATATTTATATATAAATATGTATATATCTAATATTACATCAATATAATATATCATATCTATATCTATTAATAATTTATATCTAATAGTATATCTATATATATTAATATATCTATATCTAATATTATACTTATATCTAGTATTAAATCTATATCTAATATTATATCTATATCTGAACTTATAGACTTATATCTATATCTAATATTATATCTATATCTAAGGTTATATCTATATCTGACATTATATCCATATCTAATATTGTATCTGTATATAATATTATATCTATATCTAATGCTATATCTATTTCTAATATTTTATCTATATCTAATATTTTATCTTAACCTGATTTTTTATCTACATCTAATTTTATCTCTTTATCTTATCTTAAATCTATAATATTATATCTATATCTAAAATTGTATCTATATCTAATATTACATCTATATCTAATATGATATCTATATCTAATTTTATATCTATATCTAAAAGTATATCTATATCTTTTATTATATCTATACCTAATATTATATCTATATCTAATATTATATCTATATCTAATATTATGTCTATATCTAAAATTGTATCTGTATATAATGTTATATATATATATATATATATATATATATATATTTATATACTGTAGTGAAACATATATTCTAGACTTTTGGTTGCTCATATTTGGTTGCGACTTCTTGTCAGATGTTTTTGGGAAAGAGTAACTCTCAGGTTTTTGGCGGTAGTTTTAATCATCAGCAAATGTCATGCTTTTCTTGAGTTCCCAAGGTCATTGGGAACATGCTCCAAGAAGGAGGGCAGGGGTTGGAGATCATCTTGATTGTCGTTTGATCCGATATCCTTGAACCTATATAATTGGAATGAAAATACTGTAAGGGCAATAACATCAAAGGGGGTGGATGTAGCTCATGTTGCCTAAGACCGAAGCGAAAAATTTGAATTAAAAAACTACGGGAAAAAAACCCGTGCGAGGCCGGCGACAGGACGCACGAACGAGCCGTAAGCCGTTTTTACTTTGGCAACCCGTACTTCACCGTCTCGTCCAGGGGATGTCTCCACAACTCTTCCAAGGGGCCAGATTCCTCTCGGCGTCAAGTCCTTGAGTACCCACACAACATCTCCATCTTTTACAGGAGGCTGGTTGTTGTCTGTCCATTTACGTCTCTTGAGTAACGTCGGCAGGTACTCCTTAATCAAACGCCGCCACACGTGGTTCATCAACTGCTGCACGTGCTTCCAGTTCTTGAAACTAGCTGGCTGTTGGTCTCCAAAGTTTCCGGGTGGCAGGGAACTGTAAGGGCGTTGGATGAGGAAATGGTTAGGAGTGAGTGGTTCTTCGTTTTCAGGCTGATCAGCAACGTTTGTCAAGGGTCTGGAATTCAGGATTGCTTCGACTTCAACCATTATTGTCTCAAAGATGTCGAAGGAGAGACGCATAGATCCTAGAATGATTAAGAGTGTCCTCTTGGCGCTCTGAATCAATCGCTCCCACACGCCACCGAAATGAGGGCCGTATGGTGGGTTAAATTTCCATGTGGTTTTGACTGCAGCTAGGGCTTTATAAATATTGTCTTTGTCTAAAGCCTTAACCGACTTCTTCAGCTCTTCGGAGGCGCCAACAAATGTTTTTCCATTATCGCTGTACAATAAAATAGGTTGGCATCTTCGGCAGGTGAATCGTCGATATGCATTGAGGAAGGTGTCCGTATTTAAATCTGGACATGTTTCTAAATGGACTGCTCGCGTAACGAGGCATGTAAAAATAAGTCCATAATGTTTCTCGATTTTGCCTTGTTTGTCCTCAATATAAAACGGGCCAAAAAAGTCCAGTCCTGTGTTGGCAAACGGAAATTTGGTTTCTTCTGTGGGGAAGCGGAAACCAGGAAGTGGGGCCATTATTGGTTGTATATTTTGAGTGTCAAAACGGCGACACAAAAAACATCGGTATTTTATTGACAGTAGTGTTTTTCGAAGTCCAATGACGTAGTAGCGTTGTTGTACGAATGCTTTGACCGGTTCTGTTGCTTGATGAGCACAAATTCTGTGTGCATGTTCAAGGTATAGACTCGCAATCTTTTCCTTTGCGTCCAAGATTATTGGACATTTTTCGATCTCCAATTCTGTTGGAGCAAATAGGAGACGGCCACTAGATCGTAGGAGTCCGTTTTGGTCAATTATTGGATTTAAGTTTCTCAATTTGCTCTTGGCGTCTAATTTTTGTGTTCTTTTTAATGCGTTGATTGTTGAGGAAAAAGTATTGTTTTGAGACAACTTCAGCAGAAAATTCTGAGATAAACAAACATCATCTTTTGTGTATTGGCTTTTGTCGGAACGATTCTCCTTAGCTCTGTAAATTAAATTGAAGACAGTTGCGAGGGTTAAAAGTAGCTTATTCCATGTTGAAAAGCGGTTTGGGTCTAGAACAGGTTTGATTGGTGTTTTTGTGTTTCTGGTTAGGGCACCTACGGTTGAAATCTTTTTCAAATCTTTCCAAGAACTTTCACTGTTTTGCAAAAATTGTGGTGCTGTAAGCCATTTCGGTGGGATTTCTGATGGCTCAAGGCCACGCGTTCCATGGTCGGCTGGATTAAAATTAGTTGGGACATGATTCCACTCATCAGTTTTAGTTGTTTTCTTCATTTCTTCAAGTCGATTTGAGACGAAAACAGTTTGTTTCTTAGTTGAACTGATCCAATCTAAGACAACACGACTATCAGTCCACAAGTAGACTTTTTCAAATTTTGATGTCATTTCAGTTTGTATCAGTGTGCGGAGGCGTGTACCTAAAACGGCTGCTTCGAGTTCTAATTTTGGCACACTAATTTGTTTTATTGGTGCAACTTTGCATTTTCCAAGCAGAAAATATGTTTGAAAGATTTCATCCTGTTTTTGGGTGCGAATGTAAGCAACTGCTGACAATGCAACGGTTGAGGCGTCAACAAAGACATGGAGCTGGTGATTATTTTCCTGATTCGTTGAGGAGTTCAACCATCTGGGGATTTCGATATCAGGCATTGCAAAGTAACTATCGAGCACTTTTTGTAGGTTGGAATGAAGTTCTGCGGGAAGTGGTTCATCCCACTTCTTACCTAGCTTCCAGACTTTTTGTAAAAGCATTTTGATTCTAATTGTGAGCGGGGACAAAATTCCTAGGGGATCGGAAATTGTTGATACTAAGCTGAACATTTTCCTTTGTGTATAATCACTTGCATTTCGGGGAAAATTTTCTAATATCTTCATTAGAAAACAGTCAGTTCTGGTATTCCATTTCTGACCGAGGACTCTATTGATCTCTTTCAGTTCATCTCGATCTTCTTGCTCAATGAACATTAGGGCTTCATGTTTGTTTGACACAAATTTTGTCAAGCGAAAGCCACCTTTATGAAGGCTATCTTTAGTCTGGTTAATGGTGTCAATTGCTTCTTCTATAGACGGCAAAGAATGGATATAGTCGTCCATATAAAAATGGTTCTTTATTGCATTAACTGCTTTTGGAAATTCAATTGCATTATCTTCTGCGCAACGGTTCAGAACGAAAATTGCACAAAATGGGGAGCAGGTTGCCCCAAAAATTAATCTGGTGAACTGGTATTTGTTAACCATCTCTTCATTGGGCCAGAGAAAGCGTAATGCAGATTGGTCCTCATGCCTTATTGCTATCTGCATGAACATGCCTTCGATATCAGAGAGAATGGCAACTGGGTTTTTACTAAATCTCAGAAGAATTCCTACCAAGTTGTTCAGCAAATCTGGTCCTGTGATCAAATTGGAGTTCAAAGATTGTCCTCTAAACTTGGCCGCAGCATTTGCTACTCTGCGCACTTTTCCGGGCTTGTTTGGATTAACCACTGGGTGATGAGGCAAATACCAAATTTTCTCGGGTTCTGGCTGCTGGATTTCAACTGGCTGGACATAAAATTTTTGAAGATCTGTTGTGAGAGTTTGCTCATACAACTCTTTCAATTGGAGGTCATTACTGAGTCGCTTGTGAAGACTTTTCAGCTGGCTGAGAGCTGCAAAATAATTATTTTCAGTTCTCAATGGTTTTTTCCAAGGCAGTCCAATTTCGTACCTCTCACCATTGTAGCTGATTGTTTTGTTCAATATATCAAGGGCTTCCTTGTCAACAGGATTTTTAGATTCAGGCTCGGGTTGAGTTCCTTCGGCATCAATTTTCCAGAATTGCTCAAGCAATTCATCAAGAGGCTGATCGTCGGAGCTTCTTCGTGCTACGTGGTACACGTACTGTTTCTGCTGGTGAGATCGTTGTTTGGGTTGCTTTTGCACTCTTTCATAATCTCCAGCTAGGGTCCATCCAAGCCTCGTCTTTACGCCGAAAGGCTGATTTTTAGTTGCCGGGATGACTTCAACTGGATGTGTGAAAGCAAAAGTGTTTATTCCCAAAAGGGCGCCGATTTTGCCTTCAGCTATTTCTGGGAAGTGAATGTGACGGAGTTCTTTGAATGCATCGCAAAGTTGGTTCAGTTCAAATGTATTAGCTGGTGCTATATTTAAACAAGGAGTGCTATAAGTGGTTGTAATTTGAAACTTTTGATCCAAATTTACGTAGGATGCAACTGTCACTTATTCAGAAATTTTTGAAAGTGGCATATCATGCTCTGTGTTAAGATACTGAAGCGTAGTTGCTTCTTGATCTTCGCATGGAAGAGCAAGGAACTCTGTGATTTTGTCAAGCATGAAAGTAAATTGGCTTCCTGGATCGATCAGAGCGTACGTATCGAAAGCTTTTTTGCCGTTTAGAAAAGATACTGGGATAAGTTGAAGTTGTTCGATCCATTTTTTTGGTGTAGACTGTAGATGATTCACGCTAAAACTTTGGTTGCCATTGTTCAAATTAGCGCGCTGAAATTGATTTTGATTTTTGTTTGCAAAAGACTGTCCGTAGCGGCTCTTTTGTGATTTGGATGAGGCGCTTGCGTTGTTGTTACTTCTTGGTTCACATTGCTGTTTGACAAGCTGATTTGCTTGGTTGGTAACACTTGTACCTGTGGAATTGCTGGTGGCAAAAGCAGCTGGTGTACGCTTGATAATTTTAGCAGGGTCATGCAGTGTTGTGTGGTGGTATCCGCTGCATGTTTGGCAGCGTTTTGTTGATGGGCAGTTTTGCTTATTGTGTTTATTGCTCAAACAGTTCGAGCAAAGATTGCTCTTGCTTACAATGTCAAATCGCTGGTTTGGGCTGCATTGTTGGTAATCGGGACAGGTCGCTAGTATATGATTTCCTCGACATTTTTCGCAAGAACGCTTTGGTTGATTTGAAATGTTTAGGGGTGGAAATGGTGGAGCGCTAGGTGGTTTCACATTACCGCTACTGCTTATTGCTGTTGACTGATTAAGGCTAGTCGGCTGTGCTGGAAAACCTAAATTTTGGGTACTTAAATTTCTTGAGTGATTAACGCTGTTGTTCAAATTTCCAGAGATACTAAAGTTGTTTCTACGAAGGTTATTTTGCTGGAAGTTTTCGCGGTTTATCTTATCGTACACATGTGCTTGAACTTCTAACCATTTCTGAAATTCAACTAAAGTAGCTGGTGTTTGGATTGATGTAACGGTGTGCTCTGTCCATTTGAGGAGGATGTTATGCGGGACTTTTTCTTTAGCTTTCTTCATAAGTGTTGAGCTCTGTAGGTCCGCTGTATATCCCAGGTATTGGAAAGCTTGCACTAAACGTTTCAAGAACAAAGCAAAGGCCACAAAATTTTGCTTGTTATAGTCATTAGTTGATTTCCAGTTTTCCAATTGATTTATGAAGGCGTTCACCACTATTGTAGGATCACCAAAATATGACATTAGTTCGTTTAAAGCTGTGCTATAATAAGCAGGATCACACGAATAAGCTTGGATTACATCTTTTGCTTTGCCAGTAACTGCATATTTCAAATAGGGGATACGATGTGTGTCGGTGATACTGGTGTTGTTATGTACGAGGCAAAAAAAGTTATTTATCCATTCGTGGTACTTCAATGGGTTGCCATTAAAGTTTTGAATTGTAAGAGGTGGTAACTTTATTGAGTGTTTACTTGTTGAATTCTGGCAATATGGATCTGTGTTTGAGGTCCACGGTAAAGAATTGATTTCAAATGAAGGGTTTTTGAACCTTTCATTTGATATTGGATTCAATACGCTGGAAAATTGATGGGAATGTGGTAATTGTGGCTTGGGATTTTGCTCTACTGAAGGCAGTGCTTGTGGGGGAAACGTTGAGATTGAAGGAGCAATTGGAACACTTTCAGTTATTGTTTTTGAACAGGCGGTTTGTTGAACACCGAATGGGTTGACAGGCTCAATGCCTACGGTATTGACTTGTGACTGTGGCTGGAATTGAGTGAAGTTTCCAGGTAAATTTTTATTCTCTGTGTTTTTCGATTCCTGTCTATTATGCAATGGTAAAGAAAATATGTTAGATGTTTGAAAATTGTTTGCGTTTTGGCAGGAATTTTCGGAGAATTGATTAATGTTTGTCATTGTGTTACTCAGTTCAATTGGTTGTTTTGTCTGTTGCGGATCAAAATCTAGATTCTGTGCTTTTCTTGACTGTAATATTTGACAGAACTGGGATTCATCAAGCGGGGATTATGTGTTCTTTGGAATTGGGAACAACCCTTGTTCTTTGGTTCAAACGTTTGCGTCTGAAACCGTTCCTCGGCGATATCTCGAGAAAATTCAGATAACATATTTTTTGACTGTAATTGATTATTAAGGTTTTCCTGAGGAAAACGGTTTTGAAAGTTATTTTCCGTGTTTACAAAACTGAGTGGCTGGATTGAATCATTGTCTGCTTTAAACTGCTGCTGGTTGACTGTAAAATTATCAACAGCAGATAACGTTGTATCACTGAGAGCAAAACGATCGGGAGTTTTTGCGACGGTCGTCTCAGTTTTCGCAAAATTTTTATCCGAGTGTTTTACTTCTGTTTTGGAATCAACTGTGTTATCGATGTTAATTGGTCTGAATAAATTTGTTGTACTCATTGCAATAGTAGGGGGATTCTCGTTGTTGCCATTTAAAAACTTTGACAACATTGGTTTGGTCTTGTGGCATTCAGACAAAAACAGGGATGTTTTCTCCGGTCTCGGTGGGAGAGGTGGTGTTTTTTTGGAGAATGATGAACGTTCTGGGTTGCTTGCTTCTGGAATCTCGTTCATTGATGGTGAGCATCTCTGTGAGGTTGGATATCTGGCAGTCGTATGAGTTGTTACACTGACATCATCGCGTATCCTAGTTGAAGATTGGCTGAGTAGTCCATCGTCATCTAAACTGTCAATTTCGTGTTCAAATTTCTCTAGCCGTGACAGAAGGTTTGAATATCGTTCCATGACAGATGAAGTACTGCTGGAGTTCGGACTTTCTTTTAACACGGCATCAAGTGTTGTTTTCAGCTCCTCAACATTTGATTTTGCTTTATTGATGAGCAGGGTGAGTGATCTGAAACTCTTTCGCTGATCAATGGCAGACTGCTTGCTTTTCAAACTCAGCTCTGCAATTTTGAGTTTGTTTAAAGCGTACTGACAACTTTGACTGTTCTTCTTTGTCATCTTGCTCTTGTTGGTCTTTTTCGTACTAACAGGTAAAAAACGGCTTCGAAACCGGAGCGACGCAAATTTCAAAGTAGAAAAACAATAATTATGACACTGAAACTGTGAGGCTAATCAGCCCCAGTTTTTGTTGTTAAAGATACGACGCAACTTTTCTGAAAAATAGAATCATATTGTTTTTTTGTGCTAAATCTAGCTTGTTTTATCTAAAAAAAAGAAAAATAAACGTGTGCGCGCGCTTGATTCGTTATTTCAATAAACACGACCAAATAATTGCTAAAACTCGGGGAAATTAAGATTTCCTTATGAGTATAATAAGTGTATGGCTCTTGAATAGTTTTTTGTTACAATCTTTTACAAGTACAATACCTTTTTTGAAAAAGGACCAAAAAAAATGCTTAGAGGCTGCTACTGCTTAGTACTTGTGTTGAAAACGTTTAAAGATTTTTTTTATTGCGGTGCGAATAGGCAACGTGAGCTACAGACAAGCAGACAAGACAACTCGACTTGTACTGGGGCTCGTTTGAATTTCTTTCCTCTTAAATTGAACTGCTTGCTTCTTGTTTTCTTTTCAAAACTTTTGAAATCTTTACTTTGAGAATTCCTTCCGCCCTTGTGACTGCTGACACTAAGTTTTGAAGATCATCTACTATGGTAACTACTGACACCAAAAATACCCTCACCTTCCATCTGGTGACTACTGAGACCAAAAAGAGGGGCAAAGGGACTTCTTTCGGCAACTTCTGAGACCGCGGACAAAAAAGGAAGAGACGTTTGAGTTATCCTCAAGGAAGTATTTGTGTGAGCAAATTTAAGTGGGGAAAAATTTCGAGCTTTTGATTTTCTTGCTTTTGATAAAATGAGAAAAATGTTCTTAATTTTTCCTCTTTTTTGTTTTTTTTTTTTGAAGTTGTTTTCAGTGCATACTACCCCATTAACTAAGCGCGCGGCTAGTAGTATGCACAAATTGAAAGCAAAAATGTGATTGTCTGGTTTTCTTAAGAATAAAGTTTTGCAAAAGTGATAAAATTTATTTATCAGCTTGTTTTGAAATAAACTGAGGGGGTGCGATCAACAGGTTTTCTGGGACTAATAAATGTTTTAACCAAAACTTTGTGAAAACGTTTTTATTTTTTTTTTGAGTGAAAGAAGCAATTTTGCTTTTATGTTGCCTCTTTTCTAAGAGTAAAATCGAAATAATAATTTTGAAGCTTGTATTATGACAAACTGAGGGGGTTCAATGAAAAGGTTTTCTTAGATCTACTAATTGTATCTATCAAAACGTCAAGAAAAGTTTTTTTTTGAGTTTTTTGAGTCTTAGAAGCAAATTTGCCAATTTTATGTTGCCTCTTTATTGAAATGCAAAATGGATAAACTAACTTTGAAGCTTGTTTTGTAACAAACTGAGGGGGCTCAATGAATAGGTTTTCTTGGATCTACTAATTGTTTATAACAAAATTTCAAAAAACGTTTTTTTTTTTTACTTTTTTAACGCCAAAGATGAAATTTTGCTAAATTCAAGTTGTTTCTTTTCTAAAATGTTAAATTGATAAACTAACTTTAAATCTCGAATTATAGCAAAATGAGGGGGCCCAATCAATAGGTTTTTTTGGATCTACTAATAGTTTATATCATAACGTCAAGAAAACGTTTTTTGAATTTTAAAAGTCAAAGATGCAATTTTTGCCAAATTCTCGTTGTCTCTTTGCTAAAAAGCAAAGTCCATAAATTAACTTTAAAACTTGTATTATAGTGAACTGAGGGGGCCCAATCAATAGGTTTTCTTGGATCTACTAATAGTTTATATCATAACGTCAAGAAAACGTTTTTTTTTTTTGAAGTTTTGAAGTCAAAGATGAAACTTTGCTAAATTCAAGTTGCTTCTTTTCTAAAATGTTAAATTGATAAACTAACTTTAAATCTCGAATTATAGCAAACTGGGGGGGGGTCCAATCAATAGGTTTTCTTGGATCTACTAATAGTTTATATCATAACGTCAAGAAAACGTTTTTTGAATTTTTAAACTCAAAGATGCAATTTTTGCCAAATTCTCGTTGTCTCTTTGCTAAAAAGCAAAGTCCATAAACTAACTTTAAAACTTGTATTATAGCGAACTGAGGGGGCCCAATCAATAGGTTTTCTTGGATCTACTAATAGTTTATATCATAACGTCAAGAAAACGTTTTTTGAATTTTTAAAGTCAAAGAAGCAATTTTTGCCAAATTCTCGTTGTCTCTTTGCTAAAAAGCAAAGTCCATAAACTAACTTTAAAACTTGTATTATAGCAAACTGAGGGGGCCCAATCAATAGGTTTTCTTGGATCTACTAATAGTTTATATCATAACGTCAAGAAAACGTTTTTTTTTTGAAGTTTTGAAGTCAAAGATGAAACTTTGCTAAATTCAAGTTGCTTCTTTTCTAAAATGTTAAATTGATAAACTAACTTTAAATCTCGAATTATAGCAAACTGAGGGGGCCCAATCAATAGGTTTTCTTGGATCTACTAATAGTTTATATCATAACGTCAAGAAAACGTTTTTTGAATTTTTAAAGTCAAAGAAGCAATTTTTGCCAAATTCTCGTTGTCTCTTTGCTAAAAAGCAAAGTCCATAAACTAACTTTAAAACTTGTATTATAGCAAACTGAGGGGGCCCAATCAATAGGTTTTCTTGGATTTATTAAAAATTTTCCATTAAAATGTTGGGATAACGTTTTTTGATTTTTGACCCTCAAAAAAGCACTTTAGCGACTTTTTCGTGTTTTGTGCAAAAATTTTACATAAACTACTAGACTTTAAAAACGTCAATTTAAGGTCCAACTGAGGTGATTTATTCAACTACTAATTTTACTGTTATGTAGATTTTTTGCGACAAATTCGGAAAAATGTTTTTGAATTTTTCTGATCCAAAAAAGGCTATATCGTTTTTTCGTACAATCTATGTGTTTTTTTGCTGCTAAATGCTCGACATGTGGTTTCTCATGGCTATTTCTTTCATAAAGCATCGACAAAAATTCGCTGGGGGACAATTTTCATGTTTTTGAGATTTTTGTCGCAAAAAAAATTCAAGTTTTTTTTGGATACGTCTAACCGGGAAAGGGACTTCTGAGGTGACGTCTGGGACCTCGGGCCATCATCTCTTGGTGACGTCTGCAACCAAAAAAAAAGTCAGGCCTTCTTGATCGGGTGACGTCTGGAACCCTTGAAAAAAAAAATCTCCTCGTCTTTGGTGACGTCTGAGACCAAAAAATTGTCTTGGGGGGCTTCTCTTGATGCTGATTGTCTTAATTGTTGATGAAGGGCCCCTTTTGTTCGGCTCCTTTTGTTCGGACACCTTTTGTTCGGACACTTTTGTTCGGAGGCCCCTTTTTTTCGGACACTTGGTACGGTTTCTTTGTCTTTGGTTGGGGGGGGTGATGTTACCCTCTTTGCTTAAAAAAAAAATCCGTTTCAGAAGGTGGACTATGTTTCTTAATCACGGAGGTAGGTCTCCATTTTATGTAGTGAAACATATATTCTAGACTTTTGGTTGCTCATATTTGGTTGCGACATCTTGTCAGATGTTTTTGGGAAAGAGTAACTCTCAGGTTTTTGGCGGTAGTTTTAATCATCAGCAAATGTCATGCTTTTCTTGAGTTCACAAGGTCATTGGGAACATATACCTAATACTATATCTATATCTAATGTTTTATCTTGATCTAATATTATATTTATATCTAATATTATATCTGTGATGCTCCGTCTGGAGCTGCAACCAAGCATCAAAATGTAATACCTATAAACTCTGTAATTCTATATGTTATATAATAAGTAGTTGTAAATAAGTTCACATTTGTGTTACAAAATCCAGTTGATTAGACTGGTACTTGGTTGGTCTGTCTAGCGAGAGAGGCTAGTGTGCAGACGTATATTTAGCTATCTGAAAATCAGCAGCATAAAAATGTGGCTTTAATTCATCGTTAAACGTTGTACTTTTCTCAGCCAAGATTGAGCAATCCTATAGAGTTAGACCATCCCTTAAGCCTAGCCGTACAGTTGGACCGAGAGTTGAAAGTCCAACCCAAATCCAATTGGACCAGTCCTTACAAGAACAACATCATTCAAACACACATACAACAGCACCTGATATCGATAACCAAAAGGTTCATCATCACATGGCGCAGACAATCAGATCTCCAATCGGAGTACATCTCTTTTGGGAACCAGGGGCAAATCCCCAAACAGAATGGCCAACATGGCTAGTAACATATAAGATGGCCGTTATGGTCCAACACAACCTTGAAGTGGATAAACTGCTTCGACTAAAACCATCAAGGACAGAACTCTTTTACCCAACCATGCCGACTCTAGAAGACGAGTTCGAAAACGAAACCCAAGATGAAGCACGTCAGAGAGAACAACGCAACGAGAAAAGACATGTGGACTGGGAAAATGAGTGCAAAATTATAGAGACGAAAGGTCCAACAGTAGATAGAATCCGCTGGGATGAGGCTGACATGAAAGTAAAAATTCTAATATACCTCTCCCTTGGAGCAGAAGCGTGTCGAAATTTTCACCAGAGAAACCCACACACCAAAATTGACAGATGCTCAACACACGAGCTAGTACACGAGCTATCACTGACCTCCACACAACCCAGGAACATTACATTTGACAGATTTCAACTATTCAAATCAAAGCAACATCCAAATGAAAGCTTAGAGAATTTCTACAGCAGACTGCGGGAAGCCGGCTCACACTGCAGATTCGACCACCTAGAAGAAGAAATCATTGAAGATTTATTCTTCAGCAACATGACTAACATCCCGATCCAAATGGATCTTCTGTCAGAGGTGCGAACTCTACGACAGGTCTTAAACTATGCCATAAATCGCAAACGTGGACAAGCCAACCAACAAGAAATCTTAAAGTCAAACAACACCTCCTCCTGGAATCAGGTCAGCTATATAAAGCAAAACAGAAGAACTACACAAACAATTCTTCCCACACCACAGACAAGAAAAATAGAACCGTGCTGGAAATGCGGAAACCCATTTATCCCAAGTCACTTACAAAACTGCCCCGCAAAGAACACCATATGCAAAATATGCAAAAAGCAAGGACACTTTGCATCCATGTGTAAAGCACAAATGCCAGAACGCAGAAGACAACCGCAACAAAACACATCATTCCCCCAGAACAGAAATCAAAATAGCTTTGCACAACGACCAGGACAGAATCAAACAAGAAGAGTACGCCACATCGAGGACACTTCGGACCAAGCAGAAACGATCCATTCGGAGGAAGAATCAGACCAAACAGAAGAGGTAGACGCCGAAGCCGCCCTATATATTTGGGAACTTACAGAAGATTGGGCGAACGTCAACCTCATCAATCCAACTAGTTTCCAAACGGAGAAGAACACGTGCCTCAACAACAGCGATCTTGGAGAATTCTGGGTAGCAACGTCAACCAACAGCAAAGAAATAGCGTGGCTGGCAGACACAGGCTCACCCAAATTATTCATGAATATAAACAGGGCAAAAGACCTATTACTTCAAATCAAAAAAGCAAGGATAGTGCCATACAAGGAACAAGAAAAATTCAAATGTTTCAACAATAAAGAAATCAAGATAGTAGGCGTGCTCCAAATGGATCTCAGTTCAGGGTCGTGGTTCGCACCAGATTGAAACATCCTCCTGGTAGACAACAAGACCAACAATATAATGGGCAGATACACCCTTCGAAGACTCGGAATCGCTCTCACTGCAAGAAAAAACGAAGGTAAGAAAATACTCCATAATACTGACAACACAACAGAAACAAACATCATAAAATGGATACTAAAAAGTTTACCCAACCTATGCACAAGACTAGGGAAATCCAAAAACCACATAGCAAAACCAACAATGAAAGAAAACTTCGAACCAGTGCAACAAAAAGGAAGAAGAGTACCACTACATCTCCTCGACAAAGTAGAGGCAGAACTCAAAAAATTAATACAAGATAAACAAATCATTAAGTTAGACAAGTGCTCGGATGAACATTTCATAAGCCCCGTAGTAATCACGGTAAAACACGACAAAAGTGTAAAGATCGCCCTGGACTCTAAAAAACTCAATGATGCAATGCACAAAAACAAATATCAAATGCAAAGCATTGACCACTTAATAGATGAAGTTGCAACAAATATCTCCGAACGGAAACAGAATCCTGGTCAATTTTTCTTCAGCAAAATCGACCTAAAATGCGCTTACAGCCAAATCCCACGGGATCCAAACATCCAAAAACATTGCAACTTCAGCATATTAGGTGGCAAAGCTACAGGAACGTATCGTTTCATAAATGGATTCTATGGTTTAACGGACATGCCCGCAACCTTTCAAAAAACCATGGACAAAACATTAGAGAGCATCAACACAAAGTTCGCATTCCTGGACGACATATTAATAATAACGAAAGGAACACTAAAGGAACATGAACTAGAACTAGACAAAGTACTAAATCTTCTAGACAAGGAAAACCTAGCTATTAAATTGCAAAAATGTGAATTTGCAAAAACAGACTTAGTGTGGTTGGGCTTCAAAATCCATCCAAATGGAATTATCCCAACAAAACAAAAATGCGATGCCATATCAAAATTAGAAATTCCGAAAACCCTAAAACAACTACGTTCATTTATGGGTTGCATCCACCACCTTATAAAATTCACACCCAACCTGGCAAGACCAAGTGAACCACTACGCCCGCTGTTATCAAAAAGTAACCTAAAATCTCAAAATAAGCTAGATTGGAAACAAATCCATACGGACGCATTTATAAAAATCAGAGACCCGATTAAAGCTATAACCAAAAACAAACTATTTGATGTTAAATGCCCCACAAGGGTAAGATGTGACGCTAGCAGAAAGGGTCTGGGAGCATGCTTGGAACAATTCGTACACACATCATGGCACCAAATTGCATACGCAAGCAGATTTTCGAACAATCCAGAACAACGATACAGTACCAACGAACTAGAACTTCTAGCAGTAGTTTGGGCACTTGAACATTTCAAGTACTACTTATATGGTGCACAATTCACGCTCCAAACGGATCATCAAGCACTTTTAAGCGCACTTAAAGAAAATAGAGGAAATAAAACATATCAAAGCCGGCTCGCAAGATGGGTAGACAGATTACTCCCATTCCATTTTTCAGTCGAACACATCCCTGGAAAAAACATGGGCTTTGCTGATTATCTTAGTAAAAACCCCTCATCGGAGGCACCAACCCCCTCAGAAAGAGATAAAAACTTTGTTATTAACACAATAGAAGAAATAAAGCATGCACTGCTTAGAAATAGTTTAGCTCCAATTGGAGCAACTAAAACAACCAGCCAATTAAGTCAACAGAATGACGTCATTAAAGCAAATCATTCTCGCTAAGTTAAGAATAGCGCTTTTTGCAGTTTAAAGCGTGACAAACAGTTGCTTGTTTCTTTACACAATTCAATTTCACAAATTAAACAAATCATTCCACACAAAAACTTAGTTGCCATTACCACAAGGGCCAACCCTACGAAAGAAACCTTTAAAATACTCATTAATCGAAGACCTAGGGCCCCAAATAAGAGAAAACTCCAAATGGATTCAAACCCCACAAAAAGTGTAATATCCGTGGCCACTCAAACAGATACCATTTTGAACAAAGGCAAAGGCCTAGACCCACTTGATCCAAGTAGACATGAAGCACTCTTTACAGCTTACGACGAAACCCCCACCCCCCTGTACCGAGAAAATCTCAACAGAGTATTTAATGAAAATTTCATAGCTCAGGCATCCAAAAAAGAGCTCACCCCCATCATTGAATTCGTAAAAAATGCAGAGTGGGAAAAATTTAAAGCGATCAATCCAATCTATTACCAAATTAGAAGAGATTTATCTGTCTCTCCAACTGGCTGCCTCATATACGACAATAAATTGGTCATTCCTAACAAACTAAAAAGACTGGTATTAGAAACTATCCACAAAAAACACCCCGGCCAAGCAGGAATTCTTGCCCTCGCGGAACTTATCTGGTACCCACACATCCACTCGGATATCGTGGCCCAGGCCCAAGCCTGTCGGCACTGCACTGAAAAATGTAAAAACTTAAAACCACTCATACCTAAATCACAATTAGGACAATTACCTGTACTATCCGAACCGAACGAAGAAGTCCGAATGGACTTTGCGGGACCCATACCATTCAAAGATAATGTGCAATCAAATTACATATTAGTAACTGTAGACAGACTCTCACGTTACCCGCACGCAGAAACATATAACAATTGCGACACAAAAACCGCTATAGACTATCTGGATAGCTATTGCAAAACACATGGTATACCTAGATCCATCAGGTGCGATCAAGCTCAAGCGTTTAAAGCCCGAGAATTTGAAATATACTGCAAAAACAAAAACATCAACCTAATACTAGCTCCAGTTGGAGACCATCGAGGCACAAGTATGGTCGAAAGACTCATACAAACAATAAAACGTAGACTTGCAGTTCTAGATATCGACCCCAAGTAGACCCAAACAACACTAAGTGAAAGACTAGCTAACATCATAGAAAACATAAGACTCATACCCAACGCAACAACTAAGGTTACACCATTCGAGGCACATTTTGGTAGAAAACCGAACACAGAAATATCAAACATAATCACTAAGCCATCACACAAAAACTTAACATACAACAAATTACGTTCAAACTGTTTAGACAAGAAGATTCTGAAACTTGACGTGCTGAAAAATGAAGAACTGTGGAGGCATGATGGACTCTCGGAGAACAAT
This sequence comes from Convolutriloba macropyga, assembly GCF_964194025.1. Lineage (NCBI taxonomy): Eukaryota > Metazoa > Xenacoelomorpha > Acoela > Convolutidae > Convolutriloba > Convolutriloba macropyga. The sequence goes on from NC_134479.1 coordinate 1,023,890, forward strand.
TTGGACATAGCCTATACAGAACCAGCAAACCCCAACCCCATTAACATTGAAAGTGACGAATCCGACAACATACCTCTACGCCAGAAATCCCCACGTAAGATAACTCCCTCCAAATTACATTTTACTATAGGCGACAAAACAACAAAAATTATAGCAAACAAACGCAACATTGCGCGAAAAACAATTACAAGGAAAACAAAAGAACCTAGAATAACACTGTCAACACAATGGAATATAATTCCAGATGGAACAATCACAAACTACACACCACACACCATCACTGTAGATACACCACTAAGAAAAAACACGGTCATCAGAGAAAAACGACATAGCAATAGCAACAGAAACTAAACCACGACTAATACACATGGTAGCATGCAAAACAGTGGGAGAGTATAAACGTAACCAGGTAAAAATAAGAAAATTCTGTTTAGAAGAAGCACGCAAAAACGCCAAACAACAAAAGAGTGAAATGCCAGGCAACTCCAAATGGGCGCACGAAAACATTAAACAACTAGCGCAATCCAACCAACGGCTACAACAACGAGGATCCAAAAGGAAGCCAACCTCATCATCCCCTACAGCAAACAAATCAGCCAAGCGACGAACTTCCACGACCAAATCCCCAACACTAACACCAGCGAAAAAGAAGACAAGACAGCAACCATCATTCAACACTATGACCCAACAAGCAGCAATCAACTACTCACCAACTCGAAACAAAAAGCCCACAACAAGTCAGTACACTTCATCGACGATACAGAGAGCAACGAAACAGTAGTGTACAACATTGACTCGGACCCAGACACGACACTACCCTTCAAAATAATCGCATCCTCGAGCGACAAAATATTTACACAGTCGTCCACCCTGCCCACAGACGAGACCCAGTACACCAACCCTGAAGAAGAACAAATTCCAGAATGTCCCATCTCCATCATTCCGGCACCTGAGAAAAATGCAGAAGATGAGCAACAAATCCATATGGATCAACCAAGCACTGTTTCCCCACCTACACAAACGCAACCAGGAGTGGTATTTTTAGAATCTCCATATGGAGAAAACAATCCAACCAGTGAAAACAACATCATACAAGCGGACGACATCAACAACGCCACACCTACTGCAACCATCCATGTGGATCAAGAATGTCCATCTGCACCCATACATGAGTTGAGCTCACAAAGAGATGACGGGGCACCCTCTCTTTACACGTCAAGAGGGAACACTCCCAGTGGAACTTCAAGTGTTTACGCCACCACTCCGGTGTCCCCTAACACATTCGAACAACAGTTCAATGAGGAAGGATAAACTGTGTATTAATTCTAAAACTCGAACGAACTGCTACGAACAGCACTTCGTTCCCCAGTTCGGGGAGTGTGATGCTCCGTCTGGAGCTGCAACCAAGCATTAAAAATATTACCTATAAACTCTGTAATTCTATATGTTATATAATAAGTAGTTGTAAATAAGTTCACATTTGTGTTACAAAATCCAGTTGATTAGACTGGTACTTGGTTGGTCTGTCTAGGGAGAGAGGCTAGTGTGCAGACGTATATTTAGCTATCTGAAAAATCAGCAGCGTAAAAACGTGGCTTTAATTCATCGTTAAACGTTGTACTTTTCTCAGCCAAGATTGAGCAATCCTATAGAGTTAGACCATCCCTTACGCCTAGCCGTACAATTGGACCGAGAGTAGAAAGTCCAACCCAAATCCAATTGGAACAGTCCTTACAAGAACAACATCATTCAAACACACATACAACAGCACCTGATACCGATAACCAAAACGTTCATCATCACAATATCTTTATCCAATTATATATCTACATCAAACTTTATATCTATATCTAATATTATATCCATGTCTAATATTTTATCTATATCTAGTATTATATCTATATCTAATATGATATATATGTCTAATATTATATCTATATCTAACATTATATCTATACCTAATATTATATTTATATCTAATTCTATATCTATATCTAATACTGTATCTATACATAATATTATATCTTTATCTGATAATATATCTATATCAAATATGATATCTATATCTAATGTTATATCTATTTATAATATTTTAACTAAATCTAATATTATATCTATATCTAATTTTATATCTGTCTCTAATAGTTTATCTATGTCTAATTTTGTATCTCTATCTAATATTATATCTATATCTAATTTTATATCTATATCTTATTTTATATCGATATCTAATATTGTATCTATATCTAATATTACATATAGATCTAATGTTTTATCTATATCGAATGTTATATCTGTATACCATATTATATCTATATCTAATATTTTATCTACATCCAAAAATTTATCTATATCTAATATTATATCTATATACAATCTTTTACCTATATCCTATAATCTCTCTATATCCAATAGTCTATCTACATCTAATATTATATCCATATCTAATATTATATTTATATCTAATTTTATATCTATATCTAATATTATATCTATATTTATTACTAGATCTATATCTACTACTATATCTACATCTAATATTGTATCTATATTTAATATTACATCTGTATCTAATATTATATCTATCTCTTATATTATATCTATATATAACATTATATCTATATCTAAAATTATATTGGTATCTAATCTTATATCTGTATCTAATATTTTATCTATGTCTTATATTATATCTATATCTAACTTTATATCTATACCTAATATTACATCTATATCTAATATTATATCGTTGTCTAATTTTATATCTATATCTAATATTCTATCTATATCTAGTATTATATTGATATCTAATATTATATCTATATCTAATATTTTATCTACATCCAATAATTTATCTATGTATAATATTATATCTATATACAATATTTTACCTATATCCTATATTCTCTCTATATCCAATAGTCTATCTATATCTAATATTATATCCATATCTAGTATTATATTGATATCTAATATTATTTCTTTATCTAATATTTTATCTATATCTAATATTACATCTATATCTAACTTTATATCAGTAAATATCATTTGTTTGTTATGCTCAAAATTAGGCTGAGTTTCAATATCTATTGTATCAGTAGGAAATTTTTTCAGAGAGTCAAGACCAAAGTAGTATTTGAAATTAGCTTTATACATGTAGCCTATGCTTATTGGTATGTGTTCGTCTATTATATAGCTGCCACTAAAAGAATTAACATCAACATCAGAACATACTATATTGGCAGTTATGAAAATTTTTATTTCCTGTCAATTATGTTCATTTATAAAAGTATTATGTTTCTTCTTAGGTTAATCAATCTCTGGTTCAAATGAGTGTCTACAATCAAGAGCGTCTTGTTTAGCAAAAGAAGTAAATCAATATGTAAATCTATTACTATTTATGATTACTATTATTTGCAGTGTCTGTTAATATTTCTGTTATTTTATTAGAATACAGTGTTTTGTGTCCTCATTTTCATTGACTAATATTCTGACAACCCTTCCACCCCTTCTATCTTTATCGAAATCAAGAGCTGGCTTAAATAGCTCTACTTTACCATAACCACATAACCAAGAAGGAATGGATAACTATATATTAAATATGTATAAATTATGTATTATCATTATAAAAAGCAAATCGTCCTCATGTTGTTGCCGTGGTACAATTAGGTGTTTTGCATAATTATTTTCACAAGTTGCGTGGTCTTTAGCTGGATGAACTCATGGATAAAATCATCTATGATTTTACTTCCAAATTCATGCTTGAGATTACCTGGGACTTAATTATTAGTTTTGATAAGTATATCTAAATTACTTAGGTCCATATGTTTGTCGGAGATATTACCTTCAGAGAAACTTAGTACAAAAATATCTGTGTCCATTTAATTTAGTTGTAGACCTTTAAAAGATGGTTGTAAAATAAATTTTGTTACATTATACATATGTAGTTTAAATAATTCTAATATCGTGACGCCTACATATATTGGTGAATCATGTTCTATTTTTTCTTTGTGTTTTAAAGTTGGTTTTAATCCTTATATCTAGTTATATTCTCAAAAGTGGGTTTACTCACACTTTTCATCATGTTTTCATCGTCACTTAAAAACTTAGTTTGAATGATATATAGAAGATTCATGCACATTGTTCCATATAATGAATTGTTCCTTAATTTTCTTACATATTTATCTGTTTGAGTTTTAGTTTTTGCTCGCTCGTTGGTATCGTTTTAAATATAGTCTCTACATATATAATTTTGTTTAGTTTTTATTACTCTATGTATTTGATTTAATTTTACCCCCATGTGAAATTTAACATCACATAATGAACCATATACTCTGTTTTAATATTTTAGTCTTAAATTAGTTGTTTCTGCTTTCGCTCTACTATTTTCTCTTTCTCTATAACCCAATCAATCGTCATTTATCTTGCTTCTATGAGGCATTAGCGATAGCTGCTCTGTTTTATGTTTATATATATCGTTGTTATCAACATCGCAAACCATATAATAGTTGTGATCACTATCATCTGGAGTATTTAATGTATCATCTAGAGATGTGGCAGAGTATTCGAAAACTTTACAAGTTAATTTTTGCATTATTTCCCAGCCATATAGATTATTAGCGTCTATGTACGAGATGGGTATTTGATCGGGAAACCCGCTTCGCCGATCATTCTTTCCAGATCATGCTTCACCAGGTTTCTGTTGTTGTTGCTATTACTACTACTATTATATCTATCGCCCATTATTCCACATATAACACCTCTTTTTGCTTCACTAAAATCATCTAGTATTTGTTTATATTGTATCTAATGAGAAACCATTTGTTATTAGGCAACAATCATAACTGTAGCCGGGGAAGCAATTTTCACTATTAGAGATATCTGACTCTTCTTGAGTGGGTAATTTCAGAGCTGGTAACTAGATAGAGAAGATTAGAAGTTTGTTTTTTTTAGATTACGTATAACTTCATTGTACGAATTCGTCGTGGTTTTCCAATCATCTAAACCAAATCATTCATATAGATACAATATTTCCGTTTTCCATCCGTATATATTTGCCGTTTGATCTAGTGGCATAGCTAAGAAGTTATATCTATCTAAGAATTTAAGACAAACAATACTAAACATGTTAGGCTATCCATCAGCTCAGCCTAACTTTTCTACTTCTCCGTTTCCATTATTCTGATTAAAGTTTTCACTATATCAGAGCCAATATGTAATATAACGGTATGAAGTTTTGTTGTATATATTTTATGCTGTTCCTCTCTATTTACCAGTTTCATGACAGTGATCGTTTACTTTAATAATAAAATTTTGTACGTATGTGACAAGTGTTTTTAGTATCATGATATAGTTTATCTTCTTCAGTAAATATTAATTGTTTGATATACTCAAAATTATGCTCAGTTTCAATATCTATTGTAAAAGTAGCAAAACGTTTCAGACAGTAAAGACCCTTGTAGTATTTGAAATTACCTTTTAACATGTAGCCTATGCATTTTGGTACGTGTTTGGCTATTATATAGCTGTCACTATAAGAAACATTATCAACAGCGCAACATACTATATCGGCAGTTATAAATATTTTTATTTATTTTGGTTTATGTTTATTAATAAAAATATAATGTTTCTTCTTAGGGTAAACAATATCTGGTTTAAATAAGTGGCTAAAATCAAGAGCGTCTGAATTAATAAAAGAGGTAAGACAATATGCAAAACTATTACAATAATAATATTTTTGTTGACTTTTGTTTGCTCTGTCTGTTAAACTTTCTGTATTTTTAATTAGAATACATGGTTTTGTGTCCTCATTTTCCTAGACTAATTTTCTGACACCCCTTCTATCTTTATCGAAATCAAGAGCTGGTTTAAATAGCTCTACTTTACCATAACCACATAACCAAGAAGGAATGAATAACTGTATATGAATTTTGTATAAAAAACTGTATTCTCATTAAAAAAGAAAAATCATACTCATGCTGTTGTCGTGGTACAATTAGGTTTTTTGGAAATGACTTTCAAAAGTTGCGTAGTCTTTAGCTGGATGAACTCAAGGATAAACTCATCTATGATTTTATTTCCAAATTCATGCCTGAGTTTAACTGGGACTTAATTATTAATTTTGACAGGTATATATAAATTACTTAAGTCAAAATGTTCGTCGGTGACATTACCTTCAGAGAAACTTAGTACAAAACTATCTGTATCCATTTAGTTTAGTTGTAGACCGTTATGAAATCGTTGTAGAATATTTTATAATACATCATACATATGTAGTTTAATTAATTCTAATATAGTGACGCCTACATATATTGGTGAAACATATTCCATTTTTTTGCGTATTCAGGTTGGTTATGGTCCATTTATCTAATTATATTCTCAAAAGTGGGTTTAGTTAAACGTTTCATTATGTTTTATCTTCATACAAAAAACTTGAATGTTTGTATGATATATAGAAGATTCATGCACATTGTTCCATATAATGAATTGTTCCTTAATTTTCTTACATATTTATCTGCTTGAGTTTTAGTTTTTGCTCGCTCGTTGGTATCGTTTTGAATATAGTCCCTACATATATAATTTTGTTTAATTTTTATTACTCTATGTATTTGATTTAATTTTACCCCCTGTGAACTTTAACATCACATAATGAACCATATACTCTGTTTTAATATTTTAGTCTAAAATTAGTTCTTTCTGCTTTCGCTCTACTATTCTCTCTTTCTCTTTAACCCAATCAATCGTCATTTATCTTGCTTCTATGAGGCATTAGCGATAGCTGCTCTGTTTTATGTTTATATATATTATTGTTATCAACATCGCAAACCATATAATACTTGTGATCACTATCATCTAGAGTATTTAATGTATCATCTAGAGATGTGGCAGAGTATTCAAAAACTTTATAAGGTAATTTTTGCATTATTTCCCAGCCATATAGATTATTAGCGTCTATGTACGAGATGGGTATTTGATCGGGAAACCTGCTTCGCAGATCATTCTTTCCAGATCATGCTTCACCAGTTTTCTGTTGTTGTTGCTATTACTACTACTAATATATCTATCGCCCATTATTCCACATATAACACCTCTTTTTGCTTCAGTAAAATCATCTAGCATTTGTTTGTTTTGTATCTAATGAGAAACCAGTTGTTATTAGGCAGCAATCATAACTGTAGCCGGGGAAGCATACATAGTGTAGGGGATTGAGGCCCATTTTTTTAGTGCTTAGAGCAACATATTCATTCATACAATAGCCTAATGTTTCCACATCATTATATTCCCTACATATATAATTTTGTTTACTTTTTATTACTCTATATCTTCAATCGGGGAACCTGCTTTGCAGATCATGTTTCGCCAGGTTTCTGTTGTTGTTACTACTACTAATTTATCTATCACCCATTATTCCACATAAACCACCTCTTTTTGCGCCAATAAAATCATCTAGCCTTTGTTTGTATTATATCTGATGAGAAAGCAGTTGTCTTTAAGCAACAATCGTAACTGTAGCCGGGAGACATATATAGTGTAAGGGATTGAGGCCAACTTCTTTAGTGCTTAGAGCAACACATTCATTCATACAAGAGTCTAGTTTTTCCACATCATTTTGTAAAAACTCTATAGTCAAATTTTTATCAGTTTTATGACAATTTCCACTAATAAAGATATCTACCTCTTCTTGAGTTGATAATTTATTAGATAGAGAAGATTGGAAGTTCGTTATTTTTAGATTACATATAACTTCATTGTACGACTTTGTCGTGGTTCCCAGTAATCTACACTAAATATTCATATAGATATAATGTTTTTGTTTTCTATCCGTATGTCTTTGCCAATTGATCTAGTGGCATAGCTAAGAAGTTATATCTATCTAAGAATTTAAGACGAGCAAAACTAAAGAGTTTCCAGCAGCAAAAATAATCTTAGAGTTTCCAGCAGCTAATGGTATCTTTTCCACTTTTCTTTTGTCATTATTCTAATCAAAAGTATTGCTATATCGTAGATTGAAAATATAGCCAGAGCCATTATGGAATATAACGGTATGAAGTTTTGTTGATTATATCTTAGGTTGCAGATATTATTTGCTGTTCCTCTGTTGTTACCAGTTTCATGACAGTGATCTCGTACTTTATTAATACGTTTTTGAAGTATATGACAAGTGTTATTAGTATCATAATAAAGTTTATCTTCTTCAGTAAATATCATTTGTTTGTTATTCTCAAATTTATGCTGAGTTTCAATATCTTTTGTATCAGTAGCAAATCTTTTCAGACAGTCAAGACCAAAGTAGTATTTGAAATTACCGTTTAACATACAGACAACTCTTATCGGTGTTCGGCTATTACATAGCTGTCAAAATAAAAAGTAACAACAACAACACAACATACTATATCGGCAGTTAAAAAATTTTTATTTCCAGTTGTTTATGTTCATTTATAAAAGTATTATGTTTCTTCTTATGGTAAAAAAACCTCTGTTTAAATTGGTGGCTACAATCACGATTGTCGTGTTTAATAAAAGAGTTAAACCAATATATAAATTTATTACAATAATAGTATTTATGATGATTTTTGTTTGCTCTGTCTGTTACTCTTTTTGTAATTTTAATTAGAGTACAGTGTTTTGTGTCCTCATTTTCCTAGACAAATATTCTGACATCCGTTCTATTTTTATCAAAATCAAGGGCTGGTTTAAATAGCTCTACTCTACTATAACCGAGAAGGAATGTATAATTATATAATTTAGAATAAATTCTGTTTTCTCAATATATAAGCAAAAACATCTGCTTGTTGTTGTCGTGGTACAATTATATTTTTTGCATAATTATTTTCACAAGATGTGTGGTCTTCTGCTGGATGCAACCTAGCAGTAATAGCTAATTTTAAGCAGTTATAATTGCAATTAAGCATATTTAATATTGATATAGAATCTTTTTTAGCTGTGGTGGTAAATTTATATAACTACAAATGGTTGCTTTAAATGGTTCAATATTTAATTGAATACTTCTTAATCCAATAAACTCAGTTCACAACCATGAGCTTCAAATATTTTTTTTTCGAAGTCTATCTAATTGTTTAGTATCAATATTCATAAAAGCGGCATTTTAGCATTATTAATAATATAGTCTGTGTTGAAGAATATTTGTGTGATTTTAACTTTGTCTTTAGTTCTCTTCTTGTACTCACATTCTGCTGCAATCCTATACTTAAAACTATTAAGACGTCTGTGCTGGAAGCACTTTTTAATATCTTCTAATGAGATATTAGTTACCTCATCTATATCTTCATTGTAATTTCCACCTTTATCAGTAATATATAAATCTTTTTTGTTCTGACTAGATGTTATATCAAAATTTTCTGTGTTTTCTAAATGCAATCTATTGTGACTATATGAGTGAGTAGTAAGAGCTATTTAATTTCCAAATGTTTTGATCACATTCTGTACATTCAAAATTGACTCTAGTATAGTTATTATCGTCAGTTTTTTTTTCGCTTAAGTTTTATTAATAGGTTTGTCTTTAATAATAGTTTCAGTGTTATCAATGACTTTAGCGTTTGTTATAGCTTTGATAATAGTATTATCTTCAGCATTAGTATTAGGTTTAAAATAAGTATTAGCTTTAATATTATCCATAGCTTTATCTTTAGTATTAGTATTAGCTTTAGTTTTATTATCAGTATTACCATGTTTTTATCTTTAGTAATATCCACAGATTTATCTTCATCCTCAAAACTATATTCCTCTTCATTCTTCTCTCTTGCTAATTTTAAGAGTTCATCACTTAGATTATGTTTGACCAATTGTTTGCTTGTTTCAGAGGTTAAGTTGCAGACAGGAGACATGGTAATACCCATGACATTACTGCTGGTTGATGAGCCATTGTGTATTTTAATAGGGAAAAAATTCTAAAATAAATATAAAACAAATATAAATGTAAAGTTATAACAAAATAACATATAAAATAAAAGTTAAGCAGGTTTTTTCTTCAAATTATTTTGGCTGTTAAGTTGGTTTTACGTGTTGCGTACTCGGTTTCTCTAGTTACACTAGTATCTGGGATTTGTCTACTGGAGACAGTGGGGATCTGCGAAGCAGTTTCACTGATAGAAATCGAACTATCCGTCTGGTAACGGTTAACTATCAGCTTAACTCTGTACTAGTGTATTGCACTGAGAGACAAGAAATGATAGTGTTGAATAATATTTGAAGGGAAATAGAGTAATGTGTATATATATTAATGGATATAGCCAATACCATAGTAGTGGATAAAAGGGGGTACTGATTAGACACGTGGTTTGGACCATTCCTAGCGTATGCGTCAGCATCGCGGGAATGGTCCAAACCAGGTGGCTGGTCATAGTGCCCCCTTTTATCCATTACTCCTATATCCCCTCTTTGAGAAACAGGAGTACACGGAATGGCTAACAACAGAATGACATCAAAATAGTTTAGAAATGGTTTAAAAGTTTTTTTGTATAAAAACCTGTTAATGTTTTTGTAGTTGATTATTGATTGAAAAGCAAATTGATCGCAACATCTATTGTCAAATGTTGTTATTGAGTAGCAACTTGTTAAGAGAGTTTATCAGATGCTTTAACAGTTTGTGTTGCTCAAAGTTATTTTAATTCTTATTTTCTTTTTATTGATCAAAATTGACCAATATAATTAGGTACAAGGTTAGTTATGCGATTTACGATTTAAGGTGGTCAATTTTCTCATACTTTGTTTTGCGCAATTCTTTTTTATTCACGTTTTCATTAATTGAATTCTTTGAATCAAGCGCTAGTTTAACTGATTTGTCAGCTTGAATTGTAATAACGATTTCGGATGAGTTTTTTTTGCAGAAAAACCATTTTTTTGAATGGTGTCTTGTTTTAATTTGCTTTTGTAATTTAAGAATTGACTTCATTGTAAGTTAACACGTACTCTCAAACACTTTTAAATGTGTTTGAATGTGAATTTTATGAAAAGTTGATCATACTTTAGCTTCGTGGTGCTATTGAGTTGAATCTCATTTTGACGCTTTTATCTGCGTTGTTTGACTTGTGAATTTTTGTCTTTTGGAAAGTTTGTTGTCGTGGCTATTCAAAATGAACACATATGTGATGAATGTATCGTCTTTATTTCCAGGATAGCAAATAAGAGGATGTTTCACGTGCTTCACAGAATTGCTGAACAAATTGAGATGCCAGCTATTTGCAGGTAAGAAAGGTGCAGTTATTAAAATTTAGGTTTATGTGTTAGAGGAAAATGCTATCAAAATATGTCTCCAACTCACGGGTTGTCATTTTGTCAACTTCAAGTTTTTATTTATTTATCAGAAAATCCAGAAATCATGTATAAAAACTTTTGTTCGTCATTGGAAACGGTAATTAAAAAGCATGCTCCACAAAAGACCGTCTTCATACGCCATGACAAGCCTAAACTAACGCTACATCAACAATGGATATCAAAAAATACTGTAATGAAATTTGCAAAGACATCAAATAATAACAACAAAAATGTTTTGAAGCAGGAAAATGAAAAACATCGGCTAGATGTGTTTCAAAACTTAAAAAGTGTAAGAGAAAGGTGGAATTATATCAACGAAATCAGAAACAGTGAAACAACACAGACAGAAATACCAAGACTCGAAAACGGTTTTGGAACGGTTTTCACCAATGGAAATGATATTGCCAATCTCCTCAACTATAAATTTTCAGCGTTAGGTGAATAGTTTGATAAAAAAGAACAGTATCAATTCTGTAATAATGCGGCACGCCACAGTAACAAATTTAAATTCAGGTATACGACAACCAAGGAGATATTTAATATACTCAACAATTTAAATGTTAAAAAACCGTTGGGCCCATCACTCATTCGAGCTTGGGCTTTAAAAGATGCAAGAGAACACATAGCTGAACCTCTCTGTTTTTTGTTTAACCAATTATTAACTGACCAACAGTTTCCTAACGACCTTAAGCCTCTTCAAAAAAGATGATCCGGAAGATTCGATAAATTATCGACCAATTTCGTTTACTGGAGCTCTGGTTGAAATTTTTGAAATATTTCTTTGAGATCAAATATTAGCTTATTTAAGTAGTGGATAAAACAAGGATTCCAACCACCAGTAAAATTTGTCCCTTTCTCCTAACGCTAATCGCGCATGTCGAATCGGGACAAACTTTACTGTTTGTTGGAATCCTTGTTTTATCCACTACTATATTCATCACTATAAATACATATTACACGCACAATTTTGTGTACAAAAATGTAAATAGCCAGTATAATTTATGTATTTCATACGCTAATATCCAAAAGTTCTCAAAGCTAGTTTTAAGCCTAATTTCATATCTAATATACCAAACTATATTGAACTAAATCAGGTTAATCATCTCACAAAGTTTTTTTCAATAGAATCGGATGGACTGAGAATAACTCAAAATTGCTTAGAATTGGATAATAAGAAACAAGTTTCTTTAAAAATTTGACTTTAACCAGGAGACGGTTGATCTATGATGTTTAACTGAGTGATTCTATGTACCTGGTTACATTTTTGAGCCGAGTCTTGAGAGGTCTTGTTAAAAGGTTGACTCGCCTTTATCACGCTACGGCAGTACTGCTCGACCTTTCTTAATGGCAACTGTGGGGGAGGGTGCAACTACAGAATGCTTGAACACTTTTAATTTTAATTATTAGGCTGACTGAAGTCTAATACTAAGCTGACTGAACAATATTAATATATCATTTGTAGGGATATCGATATCAATATTAATATTCATATTGAATATATTTCTGAATAACCAATCACTCATTTATCATTTATGAAAATTGTAGTTCTGTCATGCACCTAGATTGTAGCTGGCTATCCTTCTGAACTTCTGCCAAAAACATTGTTAGGAACTTTTTTCATTCTGAGTAGTATTCTGTTGAGACTAGGATCCTTGGATAGCTTTCACATGCCTGAGAGAAGTTGATATAACTCTGGATGGTAGAGTAGGAATATCCTTTATCGTTCAGCAGTTGTTTCCAAGGAATATCCTTATTGTTTTCTTTATGATTTTGTTTCACTTTCCCCCATATGTATCCTCTGTCAGAAATTGTCAGTAGATATAAACGATTCAGTTTTCCCTCCATGTTATTGACTGTGGTGAGATAAGACTCAAATTTACCAATATTGAATGAATTCCTGAGTTTATTGTGGAAAGATAATTATTCCGGCACATTCACTTGAAACTTGTCCAGTGTTTCCTGATGCTCGTAACTTAGTAGGTCCTTCTTGAACTTGGAGAGGAACAACTGGGAGAGTTCTGTTTTAGTTCGTTTTCCAGTCTCACTTTCATGTTCGGCGGTGTTGTCGGGTATGCATTTGTTCTCCTTACAAAATGTAATCATTTGATTTGTTAAATTAGTCAACTCGTTTATATTTTCTTCAGATAAAGAAGTGCATGATAAAGCTCCAGTTATTAAAGTCTCGTCAAATAACGAAAATTGTGTAAAATTTTTCGCTAGTTTTTGTAGTGAAGTGAAACTCATGATGAATAGCCAAAAAATGCCGTGGAGAATAAAGGTCCCCACGTGGAGAATTATTCTAGAACATTCTTTTTTCCAGAATATTCTGACATGATTTTTAACTTAAAATTAGTTATCATTTGCCAAGTAATTACATGTTTTAAAGTAAAATAATAATTAAATCCTTCTCTTAAATTGAATGATTTGTATAATCTATTAAAAATTAAATTAAGATTTTAATAAATACTCACTTTAATAGCTAATTTTTAAGGGTATCTTATATTCGAAATTTTCACTTGTTTGATTTAATTCTGTTAGTGGTGGTGGCTTTCATTGTCAATTGTGGCCGCCATTTTAGCATGACATGCACTTTTCATTCGATCTGCAAAGCAGTTGGGGAACCAAAGGCGGAGCCCCTTTCACTGATGTGTAATGCGATGTTAAACCAAGATTGTTGACTTCTTGTACTATTAGTGGTTGCTAAATATGAAAGAAAGCGAACAAAAAGAGCACAGTCAAAAACATTGTTATCGGTGGAAACACAGTGATTAATATTTTTCTGTGTCTTCTTGAATATTATACTTATAGACATGCTCTCTGAATTGATTTCTAGTATGACCTTATCTATATCTATGAAGGTAAATACATAGTCTACATTTCCTATTTCTAAATCTATATAATGATATATGTTTATAAACACTACACATACTACATGTTAGATATTGATCAGGATCAGAATAATGATATCCCAAATGTTCTATATAATCTTTCACTTTGACCATATTTTTACATACATAACAAGAATATTCTAATTCTTTACAGTTATTACAACATTCTTTCCTTGGTTTATTTATGCATTTATTGCATTTCATTTTCATTTTTCGAAAAATTTTGTTTTGAATATTTCCCTAATTAAATACATCATGTCTCAATCAACTAATACTAGTGTCATAAACTTCTGCGATGTCTGTAATCTATCCTTTGAATCAAAGAAGGGTTTATACAGACACCAATCTTATGATCTCAAACATAAGGAACTATTGGAGAAAATGTTTGAGTCTGAAGAAGAAGAAATCTTGGATAGGGTGTATAATCCGGATGAAGATGATTATATTATTAAAACTAGGGCTAAAACTAAAACAGAAACTAAATCAAAAACTGAAACTGAAAACAATATCTATTCTAAGATTAATTTTATATGTAAAGAATGTCATGAAGAATTTAGAAGTAAAGTAGCTCTAACTACTCATTCATATAGTCATAATCGTAAGTATCTAGAAAACACAGAAGACTTCGATATAAACTCCAGTCAGAACATGAGAGAGTTTTATATTACAGATAAAGGTGGGAATTACATCGAAGACATAGACGAAGCAACTAATTACTCTTTAGAAGAAATTAAAAACTGTTACCAATTCAGAAAAGTTAAGAGTTTTAAATATAAGATCACGGCTGAATGTGATTATAAGAAGAGAACCAAAGAAGAAGTTAAAACTACTAAAATATTCTTCAATACTGTTTATATTAATAATAATGCAATATATGAATATGGTGACTTCAATCGGTGGCTAGATTTCGAAAAGGAAATATATGAATGTTATGGTTATGATTTTGAGTTTCTTGGAATAAGAAGTATTCAGTTAAACATTGAACCAACTGAGGCATCTATTGGTAGTTATATAGATTCACCTCCTGATCTCAAAAATTCTAAATCGATATTAAATATACCTAGTTATAAATACAACTGCCTACAACTAACTATTACTGCTTGGCTACATCCCGCCCCACACCCTGCAACTTGAGAAAGTAAATATGTAGATAAACTAATTGAACCAAGACAACAACATGAAGATGATTTTGCTTATATAATAAGAATACAGAAATTGTATAGTATTAATATTTGGGTATACACACCTTGTGGTGGGGGCAAAATAGAATTGTTTAAACAAGTGGATGATTTTTATAAAGATAGAAAAGATGTAAGAATACTAGTTTGGAGTAATGGTCAAATAGAACACTGTGCCCTAATAAAAAATATGGAAACACTATCAGAACGACCGAATCAAAATAACTTAAAATATTATTATTGTGATAGGTGTACCTATTGGTTTAACTCACAAATTAAATATGATAAACACGAATGCAGCACCTCATTCAAACCAGAGATTGTTTATCCTAAGAAAAGCATTTTACTGTTATAAATGAACACAAACGTCAGAATATAAAAAATATTATAACTGCCGATATGGAATGTTGCATTGTTGAAGTAACAACTAATGACTGTAAATATGTAATAGCTGAACATATTCCAATAGCTGTGGGTTACACCTGGCAAGGTAACTTCAAGCACTACTTCGGTCTAGGCTGCATCAAAAGTTTTGCTAGAGATCTATTAGGAATAGAAACAGAGAATAACTTCAAGCGCAACAAACAAATGATATTCACAGAAGAAGAGAAATTATATCATGAAACCAATAACACCTGTCATATCTGCAGCAAAACATGTATTAATAAAATAAGAGATCAATGTCATCAAACTGGTAAATATAGAGGACCGGCATGTAAAATATGTAGTCTAAGATACAAAGAACAAAACTTCATTCCAGTAATATTCCATAATGGCTCTGGCTATGACTTCAACCTACTATACAGTGAACTCTTCAAAAAGAATAATGATAAAAGGAAAGTAGATAACATACCCCTAGCTGCTGGTAAGTCTAAGATGTTTAGCATTGGTTGTCTCAAATTCTTAGATAGCTATAACTTCCTAGCTATGCCTCTAGATCAAATGGCAAAGATATATGGTTGTAAAACTAAAACATTATATCCATATGAATACTTTGGTTTGGATGATTGGGGAACCACGACAAAGTCGTATGACAGCGAAGCTGCCAATGATAGCAAAGCTACCTACCAAGAAGTTATAGGTAATCTAAAAATAGAAGACTTTAAATCCTCTCTACATAATAAATTACCAACACAAGAAGAAGTAGATAACTTTAAGAATGAAAACAGTAAAAAGACTGGTAAAGATCTAACTATAGAGTGTTTACAAAATGATGTGGAAATATTAGACTATTGCATGAATGAATATGTTAAACTAAGTATGAAAGAATTCAAGCTCAATCCACTACATTACGTTAGTCTCCCGGATTACAGTTTTGATTGTTGGTTAGTGTCAAGCGGTGTAACATTAGATACATTACAAGATAAACAAATGCTAGATGATTTTGTTGGAGCAAAGAGAGGTGGTATATGTGGAATAATGGGTGATAGATATATGGATAACAGTGATGGTAAGACCATATGGTACAGAGACGCAAACAACCTATATGGTTAAGCAATGATGCAAAAGTTACCTTATAAGGACTTCCAGTTTACTACTACTATTCTTGATACAATATTGAATACTCCAGATGATAGTAATCATGGTTACTATATAGTTTGTGATATTGATTATACTAATGAATGTTAAGAGAGAACAGAACAGTTAGCACTAATGCCTAATAAGAGAAAGATAAATGATAATGAATTAGGTTACAGAGAAAGAGGTGGAGGCAAGGCAAGATCAGAGAAACTGCTTCACAGATCAGAGAAATTAATCTTAGACCAAAACAACAAAACAGAATATATGGTTCATTATAGGATGTTAAAGTTCTATGTTAAGATGGGAGTAAAAGTAACAAAAATACAAAGAGTAATTAAATTTAAACAAAATTATATATGTAGATATTATATACAAAACAATACAAATAAAAGAGCAACAGCTAAAACTGAAGAAGAAAGGATGTAAGGAAATTAATGAATAACTCATTATATGGAAGAATGTGCATGAATCCTCTACACCTCTTTCAAAGCAAGTTCTTGCATGATGAAGAAAAGATAATGAAAAAAGTAAATAAACCAACATTTAAGAATATAACTAGATATAGAGATTATAGCCAAATAGAATATATAAAGAAGAAAATAGAATATAGCTCAACTGTATATGTAGGAGCAACAGTACTCGAACTTAGCAAAATACATATGTTTGAAGTATTCTACAATATTCTACAACCATCCCTCAAAGATCTAACACTTCACTATATGGATAAGGACAGTTTCGTTTTAAGTTATAGTGACGGTAAGGTTAGTGATGAGCATATGGACTTAAGTAATCTAGACATACCTATAAAAACTAATAATAAAGTCCCTGGCAAGTTTAAGCACGAGCTGGGGAGTAGGATTTTTGAGGAATTTATAGCATTGTCCCCCAAAACATATAGCTTCAAAAATTATCCTAAAAACACTAAAGAAAAAGGAATAAAGAAGCATAAAAATGCTAGGCACATAGATTATATTGATGCATTAATGAATAATACACAGAGAACAGTAGATGAATGCAGAATACAAAAAGTTGGCGATAACATGACAACAACAAAAACAAGTAAGATTAGTTTAAATATATTTGATGATAAAAGGTTTTATGTAAACAATATAAAAAGTTATCCTCATGATAAGGAATTATTTTTATTTAAAAGAGATTTGCTAAATAGGATCCGAGAACGGACTTCGTCCGTGGTTATCCAACAGGCTTCATCTGTGGCAAGCCAAGCGGCTTCACCGATTAAGAAACTATATAAAGATAACGATGTAGATAAAATGATCTGCGAACAGACTTCGTCTGTGGCAAGCCAAGCAGGTTCCCTGATTAATGATATTACAGAATTAACTATAGATAGCAATAGAAAATTAAAAGAAGCAGCTATTATATTATATAATGAGTTATCTGCGAAGCAGTTGGAGTACCAAGGACTTCATCCCTTTCACTGATTATAATTAGTTATTTTAATTATAATTATAGATCTAATTTATACTTAGTATATTATTTTTATATAAAAAAATGACTAAACTAGAAACACTTATAGAATTAAACAATCTAGAAAAACAAAACAGAAGAAATAGATTAGAAGATAAATTAAAAAAACAAGAATATTATGGTGAAATAGAAGAGTTATTTGATCCTTTAACTAAAACACTAAATGCAAACAATGAACACAATCTAGCATTAAGTGAACAAACATTAAGAGCAATAGATTGGCAAAATCAAGAGATAGATAAACAAACTAAGATGATAGAGCAAACTAGAGACAGGGCATTAATGAAACCCAATTTGACCAATGAAGTCGTGGAGGAAACTCAAGATATAGCACCAGTTTATGTTGATACAAAAACAACCAAAATCTTCATGACATGGGGGCTCAAACTAATCCACAATTAAAATTAAAACTTGTAGATTTGCCTACTAGAAGATACAAAATGATTGATGTTGATATAACCCTAGAGCAGGGCGCATTTTTAGTTAAGGATAATATATATGAAGTTTCAGATGTGTTTATAAACTTTCTTACTAATCCAAATATAAAATATGGTGAAATCGAGGAAGATGAAAACAAAATTAAAATGTTTTTACTAGATATTGGATATGATTTAGGAAAAAGGGGATAAGAAAAGCGCTAGATATAGAACACTAAAACGTTTAATGGAGGTAAGAGATGATATATTTGGCAAGGGATTAATTGGCAACCCAAAAAATTTAGTAGAAGGACTAGAATTATTAATACTAGAAACAAAAGCTGGTCATGATGGATTATATGATGAAATGCTAGATATATCTAAGCAACTATTATCTATGAATATTATCAATCAAGACCAACTAGATAATTTTTATTTTTAATTATGGTAAATGAGCGAAGCTATGACTATGTCCATAAATAAAACGATAAAAAAAACAACAACAACAACTAGCTAAAGAAGTTTTCAGTCCTCGAATAACAAAGTTTAAAAGACAAAGAATAATACCACTATATAAAGATGAAACATGGTCAGCTGATTTAATTGATAAGTCATCTTTAAGTAAATACAATAATAATTATAAGTTTTTATTAACAGTTATAGATATATTCACAAAATATGCATGAGCTATTCCTTTAAAGAATACATCTGGTTTATCTATAACTAATGGTTTCAAAATAGTATTAAGTGAACATCCACAAGGTGGCTCTGAACCTAGAAAACCAGAAAAGTTATGGGTAGATAGAGGTAGTGAGTTTTACAACAAAACATTTAAATCTTTACTTAAAGAATATGGAACCGGCAAAGCCGCTTCAGGGATAGAGCTATATTCTATTTATAGTGACTTAAAGGCTGTGTTTATTGAGAGATTTAATAGAACATTATTACATATAATTAATAAACCAATGTGCATCAATGGTGATGGTAATTGGTTAAATATATTAAATGATGCAGTCATTACATATAACAATAACATTCATTCAGCAATTAATATGACACCAGTTGATGCTTCTAATAATCCTGATAAAGTTAAATACACTTTTAGTTTTAGTGATTATGTTAGAAATGTAGGTAAACGTAATATCTTCTCTAAAGGTTACACTTCTAAATGGAATAGAGAATTGTTTAAAGTTAATGAAGTTCCAAAAACACAACCACCAACTTATAAAGTAGGAGATATTAATGGTGAGATAATAGAAGGTAAATATTACGAAATAAGTTTTGGAATCATTAAATATAGACCTCCGGTCCTTAGTCTAATTATAATTCTAAGTCTAAGTCTTATTGTAAGACTAATTATAAGTCTAATTACAAGACTAATTATTATTCTAATTATATGTAAACAAATAAAAAGATGACAAGAAATTGATTCAATCTGGCTAAACAAGCATCATCAAATATTAGTCTATCACCAAGTAAGGCCCGTCAATTATTCCTAGAAGATAATGATAATATTGATATGAAGGATGCCTATAAAATTACAAATGTTCATCCTCCAATAGATGAAAAAGATGTTGTTAATAAAGAGTATTGTGACAATAACTTATTATCTTCTAATATTAAAATAGACATTTTGAGTAAAAACATAACTGAACTAAGAAAGAGTGACTTTGATAAAGTTACAACTAAAACATTACAACTAAATGGAACACAAGTTAATGATGAACTAATTAATGAGTTTATTGAATCAACAAATGAAGTCACAAATACTGTTACGTTTTGTAATAAAGTTGCTGCTGATACTCTAAGTATAATCAATTAAAACTGGAGATTGATAATAATAAGTTTAATCAGAATATCACTAACATACAACTAGATGAAATGTTTACTAAGGGGTTAAAGGAATTTAAAGAAGTTAATAAAAAGAGTAATTCTTTTATAGATGAAGCCCTTTTAAAGAATAAAAGGACAATAGTACAATATATAATTGCTATACTTTTACGAAATACGTTACTTGATAATAAAGAGAAAAACAGACTTGAGATGCATTATGGTTTTAATCAAGAAGATATAACAAAAGGAATAGAAAGTTTTTTTACTAATGAGAATGACCAATCCAACAGCACCGAGTGAGAGATTACTATATCCAGATTTATCATCACTATCAGAAAGACTAATCCGCGAAGCGGCTGAGAAACAGATCAGCAATGCTGCAACTGCCAATGAACAGTTGATAAACGAAAAGATTCAAGCTAATAATAAATTTAACAACAATATTAACTTTATAAAAGATATTAGAAATTATTGTGAAACTGAAACTAATAACTATAATAAGAAGTTAAGTAGATATAAAAATTATATTAACCTAGCTGAGATAACAGAAATAGTATTATCATCAATAGCAACAACGGCAACAACAACATCAGTTTCGTTAACAGGTATAGGATTACCTTATTCTATACCAACAGCTTTTGCTAAAGCAACTGTTTGTGGTTCATTATCAAAAACAATTAATACTAAAATTAGAAATAAAATTGTAAAGTATTCACAAATGTATATTTTAAGTAAACAGTTTAGTGATAAGTTTAATAAACTATATACTAAATCAATGAATGATAATAAAATAGATAATGATGAATATAATGAATCTGTTAAGTTATATGAAGAATATAAGAAGAACAAGAAGAATAAGTTTAGTATTTTTTTAGATTAAAGATATTAGTGCTTAGTAATAACAATGTTTTTAGTAATAATAATATTAGTATTAATATTTATCGATAAATATATAATCATAATCATAGCTATAATCATAATCATAAACATAATATAATCATGGATATAATCATGGATATAATCATAATCATAATCATAAACATAAATATAAACATAATATAATCATAATCATAATCATAATCAAATAATTATTTTTTCTTTGTACCTAAGTATAACCCCCTACCTTTTTGTACTACCTTTATACCTTCACCAGTAGTTGCAAATTTAATTAAAGGAGGTGTAGCCACTAGAGCTGCTTTAGGGTTTCTAGATGCAGCTGCACTTCCTATTTTACTTGCTATTTCTAATGCTCTTACTGGATTATTAGCAACTTTCTTTCCAAAATTAACCGTAGCTTTACCAACACTTTTAAAGAAATCTTTAAGTCCTTCTGCTTCTATTGTTGCATCAGATACTGTCATTGATTTATTCCTTCTACATAAAACACAATTACCTTTTAACATTTTAGTACCTTTTGAAGTGATAGCTCCTCTTATATTAACAGTAGCACTATAATGTCTACCTCCAACACAATATGAATTAGTTTTGAACTTATTTAAAAGATTCATTTTTATATATAAAAAATAATGGAAGTTAGAAAGTATAATCCTTTTGTTGTTATTAAAGCCAACCCCAAGCCTAAGCCCAAACCCAAGGTTAGGTCTAAATCTAAACCAAAGCTTGAAGCTGGAGGTTTATCCAGGATGGATGGAGTCCTATCTCTAGAGAATAAAAAGAAATTAGATATTATTTATGCTAAAGGTTTTGTTAATACTAATAAGATAGTTTTTCTGTGTCTTCTTGAATATTATACTTATAAACATGCTCTCTGAATTGATTTCTAGTATGACCATATCTATATCTAAGAAGCTAAATACATAGTCTACATTTCCTATTTCTAAATCTATATAATGATATATGTTTATAAACATTACACATACTACATGTTAGATATTGATCAGGATCAGAATAATGATATCCCAAACGTTCTATATAATCTTTCACTTTGACCATATTTTTACATAAATAACAAGAATATTCTAATTCTTTACAATTATTACAACATTCTTTCCATGGTTTATTTATGCATTTATTGCATTTCATTTTCATTTTTCGAAAAATTATGTTTTGATTATTTCCCTAAATAAATACACCATATCTCAATCAACTGATACTAGTGTCATAAACTTCTGCGATGTCTGTAATCTATCCTTCGAACCAAAGAAGGGTTTATACAGACACCATTCTTATGATCTCAAACATAAGGAACTATTGGAGAAAATGTTTGAGACTGAAGAAGAAGAAATCTTGGAGAGGGTGTATAATCCGGATGAAGATGATTATATTATTAAAACTAGGGCTAAAACTAAAACAGAAACTAAATCAGAAACCGAAACTGAAAACAATATCTATTCTAAGATTAAGTTTATATGTAAAGAATGTCATGAAGAATTTAGAAGTAAAGTAGCTCTAACTACTCATTCACATAGTCATAATTGTAACTATCTAGAAAACACAGAAGACTTCTATATAAACTCCAGTCAGAACATGAGAGAGTTTTATATTACAGATAAAGGTGGGAATTAAATCGAAGACATAGACGAAGCAACTAATTACTCTTTAGAAGAAATTAAAAACTGTTACCAATTCAGAAAAGTTAAGAGTTTTAAATATAAGATCACGGCTGAATGTGATTATAAGAAGAGAACCAAAGAAGAAGTTAAAACTACTAAAATATTCTTCAATACTGATTATATTAATAATAATGCAATATATGAATATGGTGACTTCAATCGGTGGCTAGATTTCGAAAAGGAAATATATGAATGTTATGGTTATAATTTTGAGTTTCTTGGAATAAGAAGTATTCAGTTAAACATTGAACCAACTAAAGCATCTATTGGTAGTTATATAGATTCACCTCCTGATCTCATAAATTCTAAATCGATATTAAATATACCTAGTTATAAATACAACTGCCTACAACTAACTATTACTGCTTGGCTACATCCCGCCCCACACCATGCAACTCGAGAAAGTAAATATGTAGATGAACTAATTGAACCAAGACAACAACATGAAGATGATTTTGCTTATATAATAAGAATACAGAAATTGTATAGTATTAATATTTGGGTATACACACCTTGTGGTGGGGGCAAAATAGAATTGTTTAAACAAGTGGATGATTTTTATAAAGATAGAAAAGATGTAAGAATACTAGTTTGGAGTAATGGTCAAATAGAACACTGTGCCCTAATAAAAAATATGGAAACACTATCAGAACGACCGAATAAAAATAACGTACAATATTATTATTGTGATAGGTGTACCTATTGGTTTAACTCACAAATTAAATATGATAAACACGAATGCAGCACCTCATTCAAACCAGAGATTGTTTGTCCTAAGAAAAGCATTTTACTTTTATAAATGAACATAAACGTCAGAATATAAAATATTTTATAACTGCCGATATGGAATGTTGCATTGTTGAAGTAACAACTAATGACTGTAAATATGTAATAGCTGAACATATTCCAATAGCTGTGGTTTACACCTGGCAAGGTAACTTCAAGCACTACTTCGGTCTAGGCTGCATCAAAAGTTTTGCTAGAGATCTATTAGAAATAGAAACAGAGAATAACTTCAAGCGCAACAAACAAATGATATTCACAGAAGAAGAGAAATTATATCATGAAACCAATAACACCTGTCATATCTGCAGCAAAACATGTATTAATAAAATAAGAGATCAATGTCATCAAACTGGTAAATAACAAAAATACTTAGAGTATTTAAATTTAAACAAGATTATATATGTAGATATTATATACAAAACAATACAAATAAAAGAGCAACAGCTAAAACTGAAGAAGAAAGGATGTAAGGAAATTAATGAATAACTCATTATATGGAAGAATGTGCATGAATCCTCTACACCTCTTTCAAAGCAAGTTCTTGCATGATGAAGAAAAGATAATGAAAAAAGTAAGTAAACCAACATTTAAGAATATAACTAGAGATAGAGATCATAGCCAAATGGAATATATAAAGAAGAAAATAGAATATAGCTCACCTGTATATGTAGGAGTAACAATACTCGAACTTAGCAAAATACATATGTTTGAATTGTTCTATAATATTCTACAACCATCCCTCAAAGATCTAACACTTCACTATATGGATAAGGACAGTTTCATTTTAAGTTATAGTGACGGTAAGGTTAGTGATGAGCATATGGACTTAAGTAATCTAGACATACCTATAAAAACTAATAATAAAGTCCCTGGCAAGTTTAAGCACGAGCTGGGGAGTAGGATTTTTGAGGAACTTATAGCATTGTCCCCCAAAACATATAGCTTCAAAAATTATCCTAAAAACACTAAAGAAAAAGGAATAAAGAAGCATAATAATGCTAGGCACATAGATTATATTGATGCATTAATGAATAATACACAGAGAACAGTAGATGAAAGCAGAATACAAAAAGTTGGCGATAACATGACAACAACAAAAACAAGTAAGATTAGTTTAAATATATTTGATGATAAAAGGTTTTATGTAAACAATATAAAAAGTTATCCTCATGATAAAGAATTATTTATATTTAAAAGGGATTTGTTAAATAGGATCCGAGAACGGACTTCGTCCGTGGTTATCCAACAGGCTTCATCTGTGGCAAGCCAAGCGGCTTCACCGATTAAGAAACTATATAAAGATAACGATGTAGATAAAATGATCTGCGAACAGACTTCGTCTGTGGCAAGCCAAGCAGGTTCCCTGATTAATGATATTACAGAATTAACTATAGATAGCAATAGAAAATTAATAGAAGCAGCTATTATATTATATAATGAGTTATCTGCGAAGCAGTTGGAGTACCAAGGACTTCGTCCCTTTTACTGATTATAATTAGTTATTTTAATTATAATTATAGATCTAATTCATACTTAGTATATTATTTTTATATAAAAAAATGACTAAACTAGAAACACTTATAGAATTAAACAATCTAGAAAAACAAAACAGAAGAAATAGATTAGAAGATAAATTAAAAAAACAAGAATATTATGGTGAAATAGAAGAGTTATTTGATCCTTTAACTAAAACACTAAATGCAAACAATGAACACAATCTAGCTTTAAGTGAACAAACATTAAGAGCAATAGATTGGCAAAATCAAGAGATAGATAAACAAACTAAGATGATAGAGCAAACTAGAGACAGGGCATTAATGAAACCCAATTTGACCAATGAAGTCGTGGAGGAAATTCAAGATATAGCACCAGTTTATGTTGATACAAAAACAGCCAAAATCTTCATGACATGGGGGCTCAAACTAATCCACAAATAAAATTAAAACTTGTAGATTTGCCTACTAGAAGATATAAAATGATTGATGTTGATATAACCCTAGAGCAGGGCGCATTTTTAGTTAAGGATAATATATATGAATTTTCAGATGTGTTTATAAACTTTCTTACTAATCCAAATATGAAATATGGTGAAATCGAGGAAGATGAAAACAAAATTAAAAGCTTTTTACTAGATATTGGACATGATTTAGGAAAAAGGGGATAAGAAAAGCGCTAGATATAGAACAATAAAACGTTTAATGGAGGTAAGAGGTGATATATTTGGCAGGGGATTAAATGGTAGCCCAAATAGTTTAGTAGAAGGACTAGAATTATTAATACTAGAAACAAAAGCTGGTCATGATGGATTATATGATGAAATGCTAGATATATCTAAGCAACTATTATCTATGAATATTATTAATCAAGACCAACTAGATAATTTTGTTTTTAATTATGGTAAATGAGCGAAGCTATGACTATGTCCATAAATAAAACGATAAAAAAACAACAAAAACTAGCTAAAGAAGTATTCAGTCCTCGAATAACAAAGTTTAAAAGACAAAGAATAATACCACTATATAAAGATGAAACATGGTCAGCTGATTTAATTGATAAGTCATCTTTAAGTAAATACAATAATAATTATAAGTTTTTATTAACAGTTATAGATATTTTCACAAAATATGCATGGGCTATTCCTTTAAAGAATAAATCTGGTTTATCTATAACTAATGGTTTGAAAATAGTATTAAGTGAACATCCACAAGGTGGCTCTGAACCTAGAAAACCAGAAAAGTTATGGGTAGATAGAGGTAGTGAGTTTTACAATAAAACATTTAAATCTTTACTTAAAGAATATGGAACCGGCAAAGCCGCTTCAGGGATAGAGCTATATTCTACATATAGTGATTTAAAGGCTGTGTTTATAGAGAGATTTAATAGATCATTATTACATATACTTAATAAACCAATGTTCATCAATGGTGATGGTAATTGGTTAAATATAATAAATGATGCAGTCATAACATATAACAGTAACATTCATTCAACAATTAATATGACACCAGTTGATGCTTCTAATAATCCTGATAAAGTTAAATACACTTTTAGTTTTAAGAATATTAAACCTAAACTTAAAGTTGGTGATTATGTTAAAAATGTAGATAAACGTAATATCTTCTCTAAAGGTTACACTTCTAATTGGAATAGAGAATTGTTTAAAGTTAATGAAGTTCTAAAAACACAACCACCAACTTATAAAGTAGGAGATATTAATGGTGAGATAATAGAAGGTAAATATTACGAACAGGAATTATTAAAATCTGAGTTTGATTTTGAATCTAATAATAAAAATTTTGGAATCATTAAATATAGACCTCCGGTCCTTAGTCTAATTATAATTCTAAGTCTAAGTCTTATTGTAAGACTAATTATAAGTCTAATTACAAGACCAATTATTATTCTAATTATATGTAAACAAACAAAAAAGATGACAAGAAATAGATTCAATCTGGCTAAACAAGCATCATCAAATATTATTCTATCACCAAGTAAGGCCCGTCAATTATTCCTAGAAGATAATGATAATAATGATATGAAGGATACCTATAAAATTACAAATGTTCATCCTCCAATAGATGAAAAAGATGTTGTTAATAAAGAGTATTGTGACAATAACTTATTATCTTCTAATAATAAGATAGACATTTTGAGTAAAAACATAACTGAACTAAGAAAGGGTGACTTTGATAAAGTTACAACTAAAACATTACAACTAAATGGAACACAATTTAATGATGAACTAATTAATGAGTTTATTGAATCAACAAATGAAGTCACAAATACTGTTACGTTTTGTAATAAAGTTGCTGCTGATACTATCTCTAAGTATAATTAATTAAAACTAGAGATTGATAATAATAAGTTTAATCAGAATATCACTAACATACAACCAGATGAAATGTTTACTAAGGGGTTAAAGGAATTTAAAGAAGTTAATAAAAAGAGTAATTCTTTTATAGATGAAGCCTTTTTGAAGAATAAAAGGACAATAGTACAATATATAATTGCTATACTTTTACGAAGTACGTTACTTGATAATAAAGAGAAAAACAGACTTGAGTGACAGACATAAACAAACATGCATTATGGTTTTAATCAAGAAGATATAACAAAAGAAATAGAAAGTTTTTTACTAATGAAAATGACCAATCCAACAGCACCGAGTGAGAGATTACTATATCCAGATTTATCATCAGTATCAAAAAATTAATCCGCGAAGCGGCTGAGAAACAGATCAGCAATGCTGCAACTGCCAATGAACAGTTGATAAACGAAAAGATTCAAGCTAATAATAAATTTAACAACAATATTAACTTTATAAAAGATATTAGAAATTATTGTGAAACTGAAACTAATAACTATAATAAGAAGTTAAGTAGATATAAAAATTATATTAACCTAGCTGAGATAACAGAAATAGTATTATCATCAATAGCAACAACGGCAACAACAACATCAGTTTCGTTAACAGGTATAGGATTACCTTATTCTATACCAACAGCTTTTGCTAAAGCAACTGTTTGTGGTTCATTATCAAAAACAATTAATACTAAAATTAGAAATAAAATTGTAAAGTATTCACAAATGTATATTTTAAGTAAACAGTTTAGTGATAAGTTTAATAAACTATATACTAAATCAATGAATGATAATAAAATAGATAATGATGAATATAATGAATTTGTTAAGTTATATGAAGAATATAAGAAGAACAAGAAGAATAAGTTTAGTATTTTTTTAGATTAAAGATATTAGTGCTTAGTAATAACAATGTTTTTAGTAATAATAATATTAGTATTAATATTTATCGATAAATATATGATCATAATCATAGCTATAATCATAATCATAAACATAATATAATCATGGATATAGTCATGGATATAATCATAATCATAATCATAAACATAAATATAAACATAATATAATCATAATCATAATCATAATCAAATAATTATCTTTTCTTTGTACCTAAGTATAACCCCCTACCTTTTTGTACTACCTTTATACCTTCACCAGTAGTTGCAAATTTAATTAAATGAGGTGTAGCCGCTAGAGCTGCATTAGGGTTTCTAGATGCAGCTGCACTTCCTATTTTACTTGCTATTTCTAATGCTCTTACTGGATTATTAGCAACTTTCTTTCCAAAATTAACCGTAGCTTTACCAACACTTTTAAAGAAATCTTTAAGTCCTTCTGCTTCTATTGTTGCATCAGATACTGTCATTGATTTATTCCTTCTACATAAAACACAATTACCTTTTAACATTTTAGTACCTTTTGAAGTGATAGCTCCTCTTATATTAACAGTAGCACTATAATGTCTACCTCCAACACAATATGAATTAGTTTTGAACTTATTTAAAAGACTCATTTCTATATATAAAAAATAATGGAAGTTAGAAAGTATAATCCTTTTGTTGTTATTAAACCCAACCCCAAGCCTAAGCCCAAACCCAAGGTTAGGTCTAAATCTAAACCAAAGCTTGAAGCTGGAGGTTTATCCAGGATGGATGGAGTCCTATCTCTAGAGAATAAAAAGAAATTAGATATTATTTATGCTAAAGGTTTTGTTAATACTAATAAGATAGTTTTTCTGTGTCTTCTTGAATATTATACTTATAAACATGCTCTCTGAATTGATTTCTAGTATGACCATATCTATATCTAAGAAGCTAAATACATAGTCTACATTTCCTATTTCTAAATCTATATAATGATATATGTTTATAAACATTACACATACTACATGTTAGATATTGATCAGGATCAGAATAATGATATCCCAAACGTTCTATATAATCTTTCACTTTGACCATATTTTTACATAAATAACAAGAATATTCTAATTCTTTACAATTATTACAACATTCTTTCCATGGTTTATTTATGCATTTATTGCATTTCATTTTCATTTTTCGAAAAATTATGTTTTGATTATTTCCCTAAATAAATACATCATATCTCAATCAACTGATACTAGTGTCATAAACTTCTGCGATGTCTGTAATCTATCCTTCGAATCAAAGAAGGGTTTATACAGACACCATTCTTATGATCTCAAACATAAGGAACTATTGGAGAAAATGTTTGAGACTGAAGAAGAAGAAATCTTGGAGAGGGTGTATAATCCGGATGAAGATGATTATATTATTAAAACTAGGGCTAAAACTAAAACAGAAACTAAATCAGAAACCGAAACTGAAAACAATATCTATTCTAAGATTAAGTTTATATGTAAAGAATGTCATGAAGAATTTAGACGTAAAGTAGCTCTACCTACTCATTCACATAGTCATAATTGTAACTATCTAGAAAACACAGAAGACTTCGATATAAACTCCAGTCAGAACATGAGAGAGTTTTATATTACAGATAAAGGTGGGAATTACATCGAAGACATAGACGAAGCAACTAATTACTCTTTAGAAGAAATTAAAAACTGTTACCAATTCAGAAAAGTTAAGAGTTTTAAATATAAGATCACGGCTGAATGTGATTATAAGAAGAGAACCAAAGAAGAAGTTAAAACTACTAAAATATTCTTCAATACTGATTATATTAATAATAATGCAATATATGAATATGGTGACTTCAATCGGTGGCTAGATTTCGAAAAGGAAATATATGAATGTTATGGTTATAATTTTGAGTTTCTTGGAATAAGAAGTATTCAGTTAAACGTTGAACCAACTAAAGCATCTATTGGTAGTTATATAGATTCACCTCCTGATCTCAAAAATTCTAAATCGATATTAAATATACCTAGTTATAAATACAACTGCCTACAACTAACTATTACTGCTTGGCTACATCCCGCCCCACACCATGCAACTCGAGAAAGTAAATATGTAGATAAACTAATTGAACCAAGACAACAACATGAAGATGATTTTGCTTATATAATAAGAATACAGAAATTGTATAGTATTAATATTTGGGTATACACACCTTGTGGTGGGGCAAAATAGAATTGTTTAAACAAGTGGATGATTTTTATAAAGATAGAAAAGATGTAAGAATACTAGTTTGGAGTAATGGTCAAATAGAACACTGTGCCCTAATAAAAAATATGGAAACACTATCAGAACGACCGAATAAAAATAACTTAAAATATTATTATTGTGATAGGTGTACCTATTGGTTTAACTCACAAATTAAATATGATAAACACGAATGCAGCACCTCATTCAAACCAGAGATTGTTTGTCCTAAGAAAAGCATTTTACTTTTATAAATGAACACAAACGTCAGAATATAAAATATATTATAACTGCCGATATGGAATGTTGCATTGTTGAAGTAACAACTAATGACTGTAAATATGTAATAGCTGAACATATTCCAATAGCTGTGGTTTACACCTCGCAAGGTAACTTCAAGCACTACTTCGGTCTAGGCTGCATCAAAAGTTTTGCTAGAGATCTATTAGAAATAGAAACAGAGAATAAATTCAAGCGCAACAAACAAATGATATTCACAGAAGAAGATAAATTATATCATGAAACCAATAACACCTGTCATATCTGCAGCAAAACATGTATTAATAAAGTAAGAGATCAATGTCATCAAACTGGTAAATATAGAGGACCGGCATGTAAAATATGTAATCTAAGATACAAAGAACAAAACTTCATTCCAGTAATATTCCATAATGGCTCTGGCTATGACTTCAACCTACTATACAGTGAACTCTTCAAAAAGAATAATGATAAAAGAAAAGTAGATAACATACCCCTAGCTGCTGGTAAGTCTAAGATGTTTAGCATTGGTTGTCTCAAATTCTTAGATAGCTATAACTTCCTAGCTATGCCTCTAGATCAAATGGCAAAGATATATGGATGTAAAACTAAAGCATTATATCCATATGAATACTTTGGTTTGGATGATTGGGGAACCACGACAAAGTCGTATGACAGCGAAGCTGCCAATGATAGCAAAGCTACCTACCAAGAAGTTATAGGTAATCTAAAAATAGAAGACTTTAAATCCTCTCTACATAATAAATTACCAACACAAGAAGAAGTAGATAACTTTAATAATGAAAACAGTAATAAAAATGGTAAAGATCTAACTATAGAGTATTTACAAAATGATGTGGAAATGTTAGACTATTGCATGAATGAATATGTTAAACTAAGTATGAAAGAATTCAAGCTCAATCCACTACATTACGTTAGTCTCCCGGGTTATAGTTTTGATTGTTGGTTAGTGTCAAGCGGTGTAACATTAGATACGTTACAAGATAAACAAATGCTAGATGATTTTGTTGGAGCAAAGAGAGGTGGTATATGTGGAATAATGGGTGATAGATATATAGGTAACAGTGATGGTAAGACCATATGGTACATAGACGCAAACAACCTATATGGTTAAGCAATGATGCAAAAGTTACCTTATAAGGACTTCCAGTTTACTACTACTACTCTTGATACAATATTGAATACTCCAGATGATAGTAATCATGGTTACTATATAGTTTGTGATATTGATTATACTAATGAATGTAAAGAGAGAACAGAACAGTTACCACTAATGCCTAATAAGAGAAAGATAAATGATAATAAATTAGGTTACAGAGAAAGAGGTGGAGGCAAGGCAAGATCAGAGAAACTGCTTCACAGATCAAAGAAATTAATCTTAGACCAAAACAACAAAACAGAATATATAGTTCATTATAGGATGTTAAAGTTCTATGTTAAGATGGGAGTAAAAGTAACAAAAATACTTAGAGTAATTAAATTTAAACAAGATTGTATATGTAGATATTATATACAAAACAATACAAATAATAGAGCAACAGCTAAAACTGAAGCAGAAAAAGATGTAAGAAAATTAATGAATAACTCATTATATGGAAGAATGTGCATGAATCATCTACACTTCTTTCAAAGCAAGTTCTTGCATGATGAAGAAAAGATAATGAAAAAAGTAAGTAAACCAACATTTAAGAATATAACTAGAGATAGAGATCATAGCCAAATGGAATATATAAAGAAGAAAATAGAATATAGCTCACCTGTATATGTAGGAGTAACAATACTCGAACTTAGCAAAATACATATGTTTGAATTGTTCTATAATATTCTACAACCATCCCTCAAAGATCTAACACTTCACTATATGGATAAGGACAGTTTCATTTTAAGTTATAGTGACGGTAAGGTTAGTGATGAGCATATGGACTTAAGTAATCTAGACATACCTATAAAAACTAATAATAAAGTCCCTGGCAAGTTTAAGCACGAGCTGGGGAGTAGGATTTTTGAGGAACTTATAGCATTGTCCCCCAAAACATATAGCTTCAAAAATTATCCTAAAAACACTAAAGAAAAAGGAATAAAGAAGCATAATAATGCTAGGCACATAGATTATATTGATGCATTAATGAATAATACACAGAGAACAGTAGATGAAAGCAGAATACAAAAAGTTGGCGATAACATGACAACAACAAAAACAAGTAAGATTAGTTTAAATATATTTGATGATAAAAGGTTTTATGTAAACAATATAAAAAGTTATCCTCATGATAAAGAATTATTTATATTTAAAAGGGATTTGTTAAATAGGATCCGAGAACGGACTTCGTCCGTGGTTATCCAACAGGCTTCATCTGTGGCAAGCCAAGCGGCTTCACCGATTAAGAAACTATATAAAGATAACGATGTAGATAAAATGATCTGCGAACAGACTTCGTCTGTGGCAAGCCAAGCAGGTTCCCTGATTAATGATATTACAGAATTAACTATAGATAGCAATAGAAAATTAATAGAAGCAGCTATTATATTATATAATGAGTTATCTGCGAAGCAGTTGGAGTACCAAGGACTTCGTCCCTTTTACTGATTATAATTAGTTATTTTAATTATAAT
Source organism: Convolutriloba macropyga (assembly GCF_964194025.1). Classification (NCBI taxonomy): domain Eukaryota; kingdom Metazoa; phylum Xenacoelomorpha; order Acoela; family Convolutidae; genus Convolutriloba; species Convolutriloba macropyga. Next base: position 1,057,725 of record NC_134479.1, read on the forward strand.
TATAGATCTAATTCATACTTAGTATATTATTTTTATATAAAAAAATGACTAAACTAGAAACACTTATAGAATTAAACAATCTAGAAAAACAAAACAGAAGAAATAGATTAGAAGATAAATTAAAAAAACAAGAATATTATGGTGAAATAGAAGAGTTATTTGATCCTTTAACTAAAACACTAAATGCAAGCAATGAACACAATCTAGCATTAAGTGAACAAACATTAAGAGCAATAGATTGGCAAAATCAAGAGATAGATAAACAAACTAAGATGATAGAGCAAACTAGAGACAGGGCATTAATGAAACCCAATTTGACCAATGAAGTCGTGGAGGAAACTCAAGATATAGCACCAGTTTATGTTGATACAAAAACAGCCAAAATCTTCATGACATGGGGGCTCAAACTAATCCACAATTAAAATTAAAACCTGTAGATTTGCCTACTAGAAGATATAAAATGATTGATGTTGATATAACCCTAGAGCAGGGCGCATTTTTAGTTAAGGAATATATATATGAATTTTCAGATGTGTTTATAAACTTTCTTACTAATCCAAATATGAAATATGGTGAAATCGAGGAAGATGAAAACAAAATTAAAAGCTTTTTACTAGATATTGGATATGATTTAGGAAAAAGGGGATAAGAAAAGCGCTAGATATAGAACAATAAAACGTTTAATGGAGGTAAGAGATGATATATTTGGCAGGGGATTAAATGGTAACCCAAATAGTTTAGTAGAAGGACTAGAATTATTAATACTAGAAACAAAAGCTGGTCATGATGGATTATATGATGAAATGCTAGATATATCTAAGCAAATATTATCTATGAATATTATTAATCAAGACCAACTAGATAATTTTGTTTTTAATTATGGTAAATGAGCGAAGCTATGACTATGTCCATAAATAAAACGATAAAAAAAAACAACAAAAACTAGCTAAAGAAGTATTCAGTCCTCGAATAACAAAGTTTAAAAGACAAAGAATAATACCACTATATAAAGATGAAACATGGTCAGCTGATTTAATTGATAAGTCATCTTTAAGTAAAAACAATAATAATTATAAGTTTTTATTAACAGTTATAGATATTTTCACAAAATATGCATGGGCTATTCCTTTAAAGAATAAATCTGGTTTATCTATAACTAATGGTTTTAAAATAGTATTAAGTGAACGTCCACAAGGTGGCTCTGAACCTAGAAAACCAGAAAAGTTATGGGTAGATAGAGGTAGTGAGTTTTACAATAAAACTTTTAAATCTTTACTTAAAGAATATGGAACCGGCAAAGCCGCTTCAGGGATAGAGCTATATTCTACTTAGAGTGATTTAAAGGCTGTGTTTATAGAGAGATTTAATAGAACATTATTACATATACTTAATAAACCAATGTTCATCAATGGTGATGGTAATTGCTTAAATATATTAAATGATGCAGTCATAACATATAACAGTAACATTCATTCAACAATTAATATGACACCAGTTGATGCTTCTAATAATCCTGATAAAGTTAAATACACTTTTAGTTTTAAGAATATTAAACCTAAACTTAAAGTTGGTGATTATGTTAGAAATGTAGATAAACGTAATATCTTCTCTAAAGGTTACACTTCTAATTGGAATAGAGAATTGTTTAAAGTTAATGAAGTTCTAAAAACACAACCACCAACTTATAAAGTAGGAGATATTAATGGTGAGATAATAGAAGGTAAATATTACGAACAGGAATTATTAAAATCTGAGTTTGATTTTGAATCTAATAATAAAGTTTTGGAATCATTATATATAGACCTCCGGTCCTTAGTCTAATTATAATTCTAAGTCTAAGTCTTATTGTAAGACTAATTATAAGTCTAATTACAAGACTAATTATTATTCTAATTATATGTAAACAAATAAAAAGATGACAAGAAATAGATTCAATCTGGCTAAACAAGCATCATCAAATATTAGTCTATCACCAAGTAAGGCCCGTCAATTATTCCTAGAAGATAATGATAATATTCATATGAAGGATACCTATAAAATTACAAATGTTCATCCTCCAATAGATGAAAAAGATGTTGTTAATAAAGAGTATTGTGACAATAATTAATTATCTTCTAATATTAAGATAGACATTTTGAGTAAAAACATAACTGAACTAAGAAAGGGTGACTTTGATAAAGTTACAACTAAAACATTACAACTAAATGGAACACAAGTTAATGATGAACTAATTAATGACTTTATTGAATCAACAAATGAAGTCACAAATACTGTTACGTTTTGTAATAAAGTTGCTGCTGATACTATCTCTAAGTATAATTAATTAAAACTAGAGATTGATAATAATAAGTTTAATCAGAATATCACTAACATACAACTAGATGAAATGTTTACTAAGGGGTTAAAGAATTTAAAGAAGTTAATAAAAAGAGTAATTCTTTTATAGATGAAGCCTTTTTGAAGAATAAAAGGACAATAGTACAATATATAATTGCTATACTTTTACGAAGTACGTTACTTGATAATAATGAGAAAAACAGACTTGAGTGACAGACATAAACAAACATGCATTATGGTTTTAATCAAGAAGATATAACAAAAGAAATAGAAAGTTTTTTTACTAATGAAAATGACCAATCCAACAGCACCGAGTGAGAGATTACTATATCCAGATTTATCATCAGTATCAGAAAGATTAATCCGCGAAGCGGCTGAAAAACAGATCAGCAATGCTGCAACTGCCAATGAACAGTTGATAAACGAAAAGATTCAAGCTAATAATAAATTTAACAACAATATTAACTTTATAAAAGATATTAGAAATTATTGTGAAACTGAAACTAATAACTATAATAGGAAGTTAAGTAGATATAAAAATTATATTAACCTAGCTGAGATAACAGAAATAGTATTATCATCAATAGCAACAACGGCAACAACAACATCAGTTTCGTTAACAGGTACAGGATTACCTTATTCCATACCAACAGCTTTTGCTAAAGCAACTGTTTGTGGTTCATTATCAAAAACAATTAATACTAAAATTAGAAATAAAATTGTAAAGTATTCACAAATGTATATTTTAAGTAAACAGTTTAGTGATAAGTTTAATAAACTATATACTAAATCAATGAATGATAATAAAATAGATAATGATGAATATAATGAATTTGTTAAGTTATATGAAGAATATAAGAAGAACAAGAAGAATAAGTTTAGTATTTTTTTAGATTAAAGATATTAGTGCTTAGTAATAACAATGTTTTTAGTAATAATAATATTAGTATTAATATTTATCGATAAATATATAATCATAATCATAGCTATAATCATAATCATAAACATAATATAATCATGGATATAATCATGGATATAATCATAATCATAATCATAAACATAAATATAAACATAATATAATCATAATCATAATCATAATCAAATAATTATCTTTTCTTTGTACCTAAGTATAACCCCCTACCTTTTTGTACTACCTTTATACCTTCACCAGTAGTTGCAAATTTAATTAAATGAGGTGTAGCCGCTAGAGCTGCTTTAGGGTTTCTAGATGCAGCTGCACTTCCTATTTTACTTGCTATTTATAATGCTCTTACTGGATTATTAGCAACTTTCTTTCCAAAATTAACCGTAGCTTTACCAACACTTTTAAAGAAATCTTTAAGTCCTTCTGCTTTTATTGTTGCATCAGATACTGTCATTGATTTATTCCTTCTACATAAAACACAATTACCTTTTAACATTTTAGTACCTTTTGAAGTGATAGCTCCTCTTATATTAACAGTAGCACTATAATGTCTACCTCCAACACAATATGAATTAGTTTTGAACTTATTTAAAAGATTCATTTTTATATATAAAAAATAATGGAAGTTAGAAAGTATAATCCTTTTGTTGTTATTAAACCCAACCCCAAGCCTAAGCCCAAACCGAAGGTTAGGTCTAAATCTAAACCAAAGCTTGAAGCTGGAGGTTTATCCAGGATGGATGGAGTCCTATCTCTAGAGAATAAAAAGAAATTAGATATTATTTATGCTAAAGGTTTTGTTAATACTAATAAGAAATAGTTAGGTATTAACAAGAGTAACAATTAGAGCTGACTAGCTATAAGTATATGGTTATGTATAAGTAAAAGTACATAATTATAAAAATAACTATATTATACTAAAATTTTAAATTATCGCTAGTGTTATATCTAAAATTATAATTATCGCTAGAGTTATATCTTTGACTTAAATTATAACTATGATATAATGTCAACCATCTTATTACCATCACTATTAACACTAATAACCTTTCTAGTTAATACTAATGCATCACATATAACATCGGCAACTGGAGCATTAAATTTAAAATTAAGTTGTATTGGTTGTGGACCTATATGATCACTTTGATATCTAGTATCGAATACATATATTCTATAAATACTTTTGAATATTCTATGATTCATGTATGGTTTTATATTATGTGGTAACCATTTATAATCTTTTTTAAAGCTAACAATCTCTTTAAAAGCCTCATTATAATTATTAGTGCCATAATTAATATTCATTCTATCCTCGGGATAAAACTCACTACCAATCTTACAATAACATTCAGTAACTTTCATTATATCAAATGTACTCGCATCATGAGTTTGTTCATTAACATCATCATTTTCAAAACCACCTATAATATATTGCGGTCTTTCCATACCACTTTCCATACCTAGATCAAACAAGAAGTTAGTAGCATTGGGTACATTCTTTTAAAATGTCTTTCTTTCATAATAACTAAAGTATACATTATTCTTTTTATTTAATCGTTTCTGAACAATAATTCTATTATCTTTACTAGGATCAATACTAGGTACACACCATGATATATCTCTATTTTCTATATTACCATCATTGGCAACTGCACCAGGATTAGCATTAACTCTATATAGAGCTCTATCATTATTATTCCTTTTTAATATTAGTTTAAATCCTAAACCATATATAATCTTTTCTAAATCTTTTACGAAACCAAATAGATCACTCATCTTAATCATCATATACATATGACCTCGTTGTGCAGCAATATGGTTACCTTTAATTTGACTATTTCTATTGCCTTGATTTCTAACAAAACCACTCTCATATTCATCACCAATACTAGTTAATAACTTAAACATCAATAGATTAGGATGACAATGATCTATATATTCAATAGTCCTACCACCACTAGTTTCAAGCTTAATTGAACTAAACAATGCCATCATACCATAATTAACTAATCTGATATTAGCATCATTAGCAAATACACCACCAGCATCATCTGATACAACAAACTCTATCTCTAGATATGAATCATGTATATTTAAATGGTTTTCTTCTCTATTGAGTATGATATTAATATTGGTATTAACCTTATTCATTGTTGCCAGATTATTTGGTTTATACTTTATAATCTTACTTTTGTGTATATCATTATTGTAACCATAAGTTTTATCCAAATTAAAATCCATTTTTATAAGATAAAAATTTAACTTTTAATAATCCGCGAAGTGGTTGGGGTACCAAGGGCGGAGCCCCTTACACCGATAACTAAGACTATGGGGCCTCGCCCATCCGTGAAGCGGTGGTTTCACCGATCAGGGAACCTGCTTCGCAGATGTTTCACCATAATTATGACTATAACCATAAATATAATCTAATAATTGAATATAAAAAATGACAGACAATTTAATCTTATATGAACTACAAAAGATACATGAAACTTTAACTAAAACTAAAGAAGAGCATACATTTAACTTTAGAATGATAAAGCCAACAGAAAAGTTTAACTTTAATGAACCTATACTTAATACAACAAAATTAGGTTTAATTAGATTATCTGTTTATAATTCAGTGTTTAATGTGAATAGAGGGAACAATCAATTCTTATATGATATCCGAGGTGAAACATGGACAGATACCCGTATTTTAGCTGTTATACCAGGTGCATATGAATTAATCGAAATAGCAGAATTAATAAAAGAAGAAACTAATGGTAATGTTATAATAGAACCTGATAAGAATACAATGAAAAGTTTAATGGAAATAAAACAAGGTGCAATTAACTTTGACATAGAAAATTCAATAGCCCCATTACTAGGATTTAGAAAAGTAGTTTAAAAAAAAGGTAAATATACATCTCAGAAAATTGTTGATATTATGGGTTTTAGTACTATTAACATTCATTGTAATGTGATATCTGGTGTTGAAGATAATGGGAATAACACAGACATACTATATACTTTTACTCTAGCTGAAGCACCAGGCTATTTGATAAATATTATACCAACTAATATCTTATATCAAAATGTAACTAAAGACAGAATAGAATATATTGAATTTCATATTAAAGATGAACATGGAAGACCTATAGATTTTAATGGAGATGTATTGAGTTTTTCTTTGCATCTGATTTAGACTTAGACTTAGACTTAGAGTTAGGCTTAGACTTGGGTTTAGACTTTACTTACACTTATACTTAGACTTAGACTTATACCAATACTTTTATTTATACTTACACTGATACGTACACTTAATTATAAAACTCTCCGATCCCAATTGATTATAAAACTCTCCGATCCCATTTAATTCTTAGTTTACCATTAATATTTTTATTTTTAACTATATCAATTACAATATAAATAAGGCTCTTTCCATACCTTATTACATATATTAGCAAAATCATTATAACTAAGTTCAATATTATTAAAGAAATCTTGATATATCGATGCTAGGACTTTACCTCGCTGTTCAAATAAAATAAATAGATTACAGTTCTCTCTAACACTCTGCCTATCCAGAGCGAACAGGTTTTGATTAAGATATATCATATTGCAATTAATATGTCTACTTCTACAAAAGTATTCATTAATAACTGGTTCTTTGGCTCTAACATCATCGAATATCATTAGTTTCTTTAAGTCTTTGGGTAGTTTATCGGGAGATGGTAAATCTTTTATATCTTTAATAAATTCTATAATTGCTTTAAAGTTTATTCTTTCTAATCCGTTGTCTGCTCCGCAGCTTCCCTGATATTGATCACCAGTAGGTCCAATGATGTATAGCTTATCAAAATATATACTAGCTAGAACTAGTTTTTTTAATAAGAATGTCTTACCACACTCACTAGGATCAGATATTATACATCTAAAGTTATCTGGGAATGTGGCTTCAGTAATTATATCATCATCATTTAGCCATGAATATAGATCATCATTTATATTAACAGAGATTGGTGAATTTGCAAACGAGCTTCGCTCGTGGTTAACCAAACAACTCTGTTGAACCGCTTCGCGGATACTGTTAGTAGGACTATTACTTTTGCTATTACTATTATATTTACTCCTTTGATTTTTTTCATCAAATAGATACATAAAATTATCCCTATCTTTATCATTATCATTAACATTATTAGCAAAGCTACTTCGTAGATGATTATCATTATCATTATCATTATCATTATCATTATCATTATCATTATCATTATCATTATCATTATCATTATCATTATCATTATTAGCAAAGCTACTTCGTAGATCATTATCATTATCATTATCATTATCATTATCATTATCATTATCATTATCATTATCATTAACATTAACATTATCATTATCATTAACATTAACATTATCATCTGCGAAGCAGGTTGGCATGCCACGGACGGAGTCCGTTCCCTGATGAACATTACAACCTAAACAAAAACACTCATTATATATTCCTGGATATTTACATTGATTAACTAGAATATTCAAAGCACTTTTAAATCTAAATCCTCTATCAATAAGATAGATCATATATAAACAATAAGCCCAACAATAAGATTCATCATATTGTTGTATTCTTTCATTATAGCCTGGATCAACATATTCTTCTAGGAATAATGGTGGAGTTTCTACACCAAAACTATCAAAGAGAAACACAGGACCATCTTCTCTTCTTATAACTAAAACCCAATGTGTACCTTCAGTTGGATGTAGGTTTACAATAATGTTAGAGTTAGGTTCGCTTACCATTTCTGGTTTATCATCTCTCATTACTATTTCAATTGGTGTTAGACTTATATCTTTTCCTATATCTTTTATTCTGATATCACTCATAGCATTATTATCAATATTAAATTTATTATTGAATTCCTCAAAAGTTAGGATGAGCATTTTTTTATTATATAAAAATGGAGATAGGTAGTGCAATTTTTATTTTTATTTTTTAAATTGCAATTTGTTTTATAATATATGATTCAATACCGAGTAAATACACAAAACTAGAAGAAAGCTTTGGTGGACTTTTGAATAGGAATCTAGTTAGATTTGAATATGAAAAGTCACCATTACATACTATTGTTTATGGTGGAACTGGTACGGGGAAAACAAATTTTATTAGACAATACTTAAAATTATACTCAGTCCAAAATCAAGACCAAAACCAAGACCAAAACCAAAACCAAGATCTGCGAAGCAGTTTCACTGATCAAGCCAAAAATATTGTTATAGTGTGTAAAGATGACAGATCCTGAGTCTAATAATTTTTATACTGGGTTTAATAAATATGATATAAATATGATCACAAAAAATAATATGCATAAATTTTAAAATTGTGTTATAGTACTTGATGATATGGGTGATAGGTTAAATAAGGATATAGGTTATTATTTTACTGAAGGTAGACATTATAACGTTCAAATTATTGTAATGTGTCATAAACCAGCTCAAATAATTAATACGGCAAGAATGAGTTGTGATACTATTTATTTAACAACTTATAATGGACCTGATCTATTTAAAAACTTTAATGAGATATATAAATGTGAACATGAATTCAATAAAATAATTAGTGAGTTAAATAGTAACTATTATAATCGTACAGATGGAATGTCAGATAAACTTCGTTATGGTACAATTAAATATATTAAAAAGGAAAATACTTTTATTATTATTAGTAGTAATAGAACAATGATATATGATTCAAGAGTTGGTTTCCTTGATTTAAAAGCTCTTAGTTTAAAAGATGATTTAGAAAGAGAAGACATAAATAAATTTATAGCATATAAGAAACCACTCATGATAAATACAACAGATAGAAATGTTATTAATCACGATAACTATATGTTCTATTTTAATAAACTTCTTAAATCAAATAATATTAAAATACAGAATGATGTTTTAACTAAAGAAATGATTATGGGAGAGGGTATAAAAAGTTTATCAACTATTGGTGGAATTATAAGCTCAGGTTTATTTATATTTAGTTATGTTTATCCTGATATAATATCAAGAAATGCTGGGAGTGTAGCAATGGGAGCAAGCACAATGTTGAGTAGAGTAAATACATTAGTTAACGTTGGATATGGAGAAGAGTTGGATGGAGAAACACGAAGTAGCTTTGCTAATAGTGAAACATGGGCGAAGCCCAATCTGCGAAGCAGTTTGTTAAACCACGAACAAAGTTCGTTCACTGATCAATGTAGCTGTGACTTTGTCAATAAAGAGATGGGAATTTTGAATAGAAAAGGAGGAAAGTTTATAACTAGACTATATGGAAATAATGAAGAATTTAGAGAAGCGATTATAAATTTTGTTAAAGATAAAAAAGACTTAGACCTTGAATTGATATTAGATAAGAGATGTAAAACTAATACACTCAATACTTTAGGAAATAAATATTTAGTAGAGTGTATCACATCTAAAGATAATAAAAAGATTTAATTGATATCATGGCTAAATATTACCCTGTGAACGGATGAAGTCCGTGGTAAACCAAGCAGTTCCACTGATGGACAAAGTCCTATGATTAGGTAAATATTAAAGTTTACCCTATTAGAAGTGCTTTTACAATGTTTGGAGTGTAACTATAAATATGGAAACATTGCTGTTTTAAAATATCATTATGAATCATGTCATAAAGATAAAACTGATAAATGTATTTGTGGTAATATAATATTAAGTGGTATTTGTGCTAATGATTTTTCTCCAAGGGGTTGTTCTTTAAAAAATGAATCTAGTTCTAGCTCTAACTCTAGTTCTAACTCTAGTTCTAGCTCTAGCTCTAGCTCTAGTTCTTGTTCTAGTTCTGGTTCTGGTTCTGATTCTGGTTCTATCTGTGACTCTAACTCTAATTCAGACCCTAACCCTAACCCTAACCTTAACACTAACCCCAACATTAACCCTAACCTTAACCTTAACCCTAACCTTAACCCTAACCCCAACCTCAACCCTAACCTTAGCCCAGAAGTTTTAACTAGAAGTTGTAATAAATGTATTTATGTAAAACCACTAACTGATTTTGATGAGAGCAAGTATACATGTAGAAGTTGTACTTCAGCTAAAGTTAATTGTCCATATTGTACTTCTGTTGCGAGATATGATGGAATACGGGCTCATGTAAAGAAACAACATCCAGATGTAGAATTAACTAGAGGATTCAGTGGAAATTTAACAGAAAGATCAGCGGAGTTGGTTCCTAGATCAGTGGAACTGTTTCACAGATCTGATATTACCCAAACTGGGGAAAGTTGTTAATGTAAAAACTATAATTTTGTATCATTTCTTATTAATAATGGAATAAATATAGAAAAAGTAAAAGAAAATATAAATTTATTGATGAGTATAGATAATTTGAAATAAAAAGTATTAAAAAAATAAAAAAATATGAAAAAAGAGGGAATCACTCTTTAAGAGCGAAAAGGAGCGATCTTTCTACTGGGGGATCACTCCGAATAAGAGTGAATAACTCTTAAAGAGTGAAATGTAAATTTTGCTTTGATTTTCCGATTTTTTTGTTTTATTTTTGATTTTAATTGATTTTTTTATTGAATATAGAGCTAATATATAGTAGTGGATAAAACAAGGATTCCAACAAACAGTAAAATTTGTCCCGATTCGACATGCGCGATTAGCGTTATGAGAAAGGGACAAATTTTACTGGTGTTTGGAATCCTTGTTTTATCCGCTACTTATTTAGAGAAGAATAAATTGCTTACAACAACACAGTTTGGATATGGAAAAAAAGTGTCAACTACAGATTCTCTTTTATATTGCACTGAAAAAATCAGATATGATCTCAATAAAAAACATCGTTAAAGGAGCTTTTTTAGACCTATCAAAAGCTTTTGATTCGATATCACATCCTAGTCTTCTACACAAAACCAAATTTTTAGGTTTTAGTGAACTAGCAAATACAATTCTAAAATCCTATCTACGAAACCGAGTTCAAAAAGTAAAATTCTTGAAGTATGCATCAAATTGGATAGCCACAAGATACTGTGCTAGGTCCACTGCTTTTGAACATATATGTAATTGATATGAAAGACTATACTGATGTGAGTTCTAATATAATCCAGTAAGCTGATGATACTTTTATCTTTTGCAGTGGAAAAACAGTTTCCGAATCAAAATTACATCTTGAAAGGAGTATTGCTAAACTCATTCTCTTTTTCAAGAATTAATGTAAATTCTTTATTTTTGGAGCCTCTAAAAGGAACAAAATCAAAGAAATAGTTGTTAACCGATGTACAGTTCTCGAGATAAAAGTACTGAAAAAAATGACTGTTGGCATTATGGTCATTTACTCCATCAAAAATATATTTCCAGAGAAAACTAGATCTGCTTTACTGAACGCTCTCGTTTTAAGTCATCTGCATTACCCTGTTGTTCTGATCTCAAGTCTTAAAAAATCACTTCGAGTTACAATAAATAAACAACTGATCTAGGGAACAAACGCACGTTTCAATAAAACCAAATTTGACAGGACGACTGATCTCAAGATCAAACACAAAATCTTTACAGTAGAATACCTCATAAAGTATCGGGTTATTATATATTTTATAAAGCTTCTAAAAGCACATCTATCAGCTTTCGATGAGCTCAGGTTAGCCACCCTAAGTGCTAAAATGAATAACTGTACAAACAAGCTGTCATTTGGAGTAAAACAAAAAATAAAGCTAATGAAAAACTGTTTTTCAAAAAAGCAAAGCAATTGACTGTTATAAAAATTTTTTTCTCGTCTCGAGGTGGAAAATCCCTAACAACCGGGCTCTCAAAACTAGAAAAAAATCATTTCTAGAATGAGTTTCTAAAAGACCTACGGTTTCTGAATTGAATTCTAATCTCAAATCATTCTAGTTCAATCTTAATTTGATTTAGTTTTAGGGCGTCATTTATTCTTCTAGGAAATTTTACTTGAAAGATTAGCATTTTTTAAACTTTTCTCTTTTCTCGAAAATGATAATTGTAGATTTAGCATTTTTCTTAAATTTTTCTCTCAATTATAATTCATCTCTCTTAATTTGTCGATCTTTTAACACATTGTAATTTTGATAGTTTTAAACTTTCCCAATATGTGACGTTTGTTTCATTTGTACTTCTTAACACTACATTGCCTTTAAATTATGTTCTGTTTTTTAAAGTTCATACTCAAAGGAATGAACAATGTTTTCTTTATTTTTTTTTGAGGGGGTGGGAAGGGAAGGAAATACATACTCAAATTTTTTAAAGAAAATTTTGAGAGTTGTGAGTGGTATCATTAAAAAGCCCGCCCAGCGTAAAATGTGGAATAAATTTTTCTTGAATTTTGTTTTCTAGAGCGAGTTATCGTGGCTTAAATTTTTGTGAAAATTGGACCGATTTGCTTTATTTTTTTTTGCATTTTTATGAATTTTTGCATAAAATTTCGTCGATTTTGCTAAAATATGTAAAAATTGTTAACAATAGTACTGTTGATCTAATTTTATAGACAAAAAAGCGTTGCTGATTTCAATTTATATTTCTTGACTTAAATGTTGGCTGAATATTTCAAAATCGAGCCTTTTTCATCAAAAATTGTCCGAAATATGTTTCTGTAGACCACTCTGATTAAATTTTCCGGAATTACATACCCAAAAACAATTAAAACAATCTTTGTAAACTACGGTGAGCTACTCCTACTTCTAATTACATTGATGGTATGCTGGAAATGAAATTTTGCTGTCTTTTCCTGACTTTAATCTATTATTATCAAAAAGGCAGCATTTAGTTATGATCTTTTAACAGACAAATTACATTGATCTATAAAATTTGAAACAAATGAGCGTTCATAATGGACAAACAGCAACAGCAAGGCTGGTTTTGGTCCAATCCTGTTCTGTTTCAATCCAAAAAAAATTTGGAATGTAATCAGTCGGTATTATTTCTAAGAAAAAAATTTCGGTCTATTTTATGTTAATTAAAGTAAGGATAATTTAAATCAAAGCTCTTTATTAATAGGTCGAATTGGTTTTACAAGCAGTTCCCAACTAGGGTATCTAGTTCCTTTGCTCGGAAAATTTTGGCAGTTTTGACTAATGAAAATGTTTGACTTTTAAATAAACAATGCATTTTTGACCTTTTCCACTATTTTTCTCTTAATTTGGTCAAATTTTATTATAATGTCAGCTAAGAATGAAATCTTCTTCTTTCTGATTTTTCTCTTGAATTCAATTTTAATCTTTTTTGCGCTTTTTCTGGCTTCGATATCTACAAGATTTCACAACTTTATTTTTTTTTATTTTTAGGCATCGGCCTTTTTTACACGTTTATTTTCTCGTTTTTTCACATTATCACATCGTTGAAAATTCACACATTACATTATTGGCGTTCTAAATAAGGCACAATTGAACAGATAAATATACGGATATACCCCTTTAAGGACATGGATTATGGTCTTAACGGCTTCGACGTCCCTTTCTCAACGAATTTAATTGATTTTTTTTAACATTTATCTCTAACTGTGTTTTTTTTGTCTTTTCGTTGATATGAAATTTCTTGGATATTGACAAGTCTCATTGGCTTTTAATGGAAGAAAAATTGAGTCTAAATTGTGATGGAAAATATTTAATTGTGTAGCTTATGGTTTTCATGACTTTCAAATTAATTGTTTTCCGAAAATGCAAGTATTATTTAATTTTGCACGAACATAACGACCTACTTTTTCCCAACGATCTTAAGCGTGCCCACGTGTTGTTTCTTTTCAAAATTGATGATCCTGAAGATCAGATAAATTATCAACCCATTTCGCTCACTGGAGCTCTGGCTAAAGTTTTTGAAATCCTTCTTCGAGATCAATTATTAGCTTATTTAGAGAAGACTAAGTTTCTTGCAACAACACATTTTGGATATAGAAAACAAGTGTCAATTACAGATGCTCTTTTATATTCCAATGAAAAAATCAGTTATGATCTGAATAAAAAACACAACGATACAGGAGCTTTTTCAGACCTATCAAAAGCCTTTGATTCGATATCTTATCCTATTCTTCTATACAAAACCAAAATTTTAGGTTTTAGTGAACAAGGAAATACAATTTTAAAATCTTATCTAGGAAACCGTGTTCAAAAAGTCAAATTCTTGAAGAATGAATCAAATTGGATAGCACTTAACCGTGGAGTACCACAAGGTACTGTGCTAGGCTTACTGCTTTTCAACATATATTTAAATGATATGAAAGATGATATTGATGTGATTTCCAATATAATCCAGTACGCTATAGATACTTTTATCTTTTGCAGTGGACAAAAAATTTCTGAGTTAAAATTACATTTTGAACTGAGTATTGCTAAACTCATTCTCTTTTTCAAGAAAAATGAGTTGAATGTAAATGAAAGCAAAACAAAATTCATTATGTTTGGAGCCCCGAAAAGGAACAAAATCGAAGAAATAGTTATTAACAGATATACAGATCTCACGAAATAAGGTGTGAGATACTTGGGAGTTCATACTGGCTGTAGTCTTTCTTTCGATGAAGAAATAAAAAACGTACTAAGAGAAATGGCTGTTGGCATAATGGTCATTTACTCCATCAAAAATATATTTCCAGAGAAAACTAGATCTGCTTTACTGCACGCTCTCGTTTTAAGTCATCTGCTTTACCCTGTTGTTCTGTTCTCAAGTCTTAAAAAATGCCTTCGAGTTACTCTATATAAACAACTGCACTAGGGGACAAACGCATGTTTCAATAGAACCAAATTTGACAGAACAACTGATCTCATGATCAAACACAAAATCTTACCAGTAGAATACCTCATAAAGTATGGGTTTATTATATATTTTATAAAGCTTCTAAAAGCAAATCTACCAGTTTTCGATGAGCTCAGGTTAGCCACCCTAAGTGCTAAAATGAATTACCGTACAAACAAGCTGTCATTTGGAGTAAATCAAAAATAAATATAATGAAAAACTGTTTTTCAAAAAAGCAAAGCAATTGACTGTTATAACAATTTTTCTCTCGCCTTGAGGCGGAATATCCCTAGCAACCGGGCTCTCAAAACTACAAAAAAATCATTTCTAGAATGAGTTTCTAAAAGACCTACGGTTTCTGAATTGAATTCTAATCTCAAATCATTCTAGTTCAATCTTAATTTGATTTAGTTTTAGGGCGTCATTTATTCTTCTAGGAAATTTTACTTGAAAGATTAGCATTTTTTAAACTTTTCTCTTTTCTCGAAAATGATAACTGTAGATTTAGCATTTTTCTTAAATTTTTCTCTTAATTATAATTCATCTCTCTTAATTTGTCGATCTTTTAACACATTGTAATTTTGATAGTTTTAAACTTTCCCAATATGTGACGTTTGTTTCTTTTGTACTTCTTAACACTACATTGCCTTTAAATTATGTTCTGTTTTTTATAGTTCATACCCAAAGGAATTAACAATGTTTTCTTTATTTTTTTGGGGGGGGTGGGGAGGGAAGGAAATACAACTTTTGTATTTTAGAAAATTTTGAGTTATGAGTAAAATCATTAAAAAGCCCACCCAGCGTAAAATAGGGAATAAATTTTTCTCAAATTTTGTTTTCTAGAGCGAGTTATCGTGGCTTAAATTTTTGTGAAAATTGGACCGATTTGCATTATTTTTTTGCATTTTTCAGAATTTTTGCATAAAATTTCGTCGATTTTGCTAAAATACGTAAAAATTGTTAACAATAGTACTGTTGATCTAATTTTATAGACAGGAAAGCGTTGCTGATGTTAATTTATATTTTTTGGCTTAATTAATGGCTGAATAATTCAAAATCGAGCCTTTTTCATCAAAAATTGTCCGAAATAAGTTTCTGTAGTCCACTCTGATTAAATTTTCCGGAATTACATACCCAAAAACAATTAAAACAATCTTTGTAAACTACGGTGAGCTATTCCTACCTCCGCTTACATTGAGGGTATGCCGGAATTGAAATTTTGCTGACTTTACTCTATGATTATCAAAAAGACAGCATTTAGTTATGATCTTTTAACAGACAAATTACATTGATCTATAAAATTTGAAACAAATGAGTGTTCATAATGGACAAACAGCAACAGCAAGGCTGGTTTTGGTCCAATCTTGTTCTGTTTCAATCCAAAAAAATTTGGAATGTAATCAGTCGGTCTTATTTTTAAGAAAAAAATTTCGGTCTATTTTATGTTAATTAAAGTAAGGACAATTTAAATCAAAGCTCCTTATTAATAGGTCGAATTGGTTTTACAAGGAGTTGCAAATTAAGGTATCTAGTTCCTTTACTCGAAAGATTTTGGCCGTTTCAATTTTTTAAGTTTAACTTTTTATTGTTTGATTTTTAAACAAACAATGGCTTATTGACATTTGCCATTACTTTTCTCTTAATTTGGTCAAATTTAGCTTAAGGTCAGATAAGAATGAATGCTTCTTTTTCCTCCTTTTACTACTGAATTAAATTTTAATCTTTTTTGCGCTTTAAGTTATCATTTTCTGGCTTCGATACTACAAGATTTCACATTTTTTTTTATTTTTAGGCATCGGCCTTTTTTACACGTTTTTTTCCTCATTTTTTCACATTACCACATTGTTGAAAGTTCACACATAACATTATTGGCGTTCCGAATATTGAACAATTGAATAGATAAAAATCTTTAATGACGTGGATTATAGTCTTAACGGCTTCCACGCCCCTTTCTCGAAGAATTTAATCAGTTTTTTTATATTCGTCTCTAACTGTGGTTTTTACCTTGTCTTTTTGTTGATATGAAATTTCGTGGAATTTGACAAGTCTCATTGGCTTTTAATGGAAGAAAAATGAGTCTATATTCTGACAGAAATTATTTCATTGCGTAGCTTATGGCTATCATGACTTTGAAATTATTTGTTTTCCAAAAATACAAGTATAACTTAATCTTGCACTTTTTATCTCTTTTCTTGTCTACTTCTTACCTTCTCATTAAAGAGAGCTCGCATATCCCATATTTGGCGTTCGGGGAAGGCGCAATCGGTCATATTTTGGCTTCGACAACGTTTTCTTGCAGGTTTTAATTGATATTTTGTATGTTGTCTCTGTTTTTGTTCTTTTTGTAACCGCGTAAAACATTGAAGACATACAAAAACGAGTAAAGACAGGTCAAAAGCATCCTATTGAAGCCTGTTTTATCATAAACATGTTGGATTTTTTCAATTGCTATCTAGTTGTTTTCATTACTTTGAAAATATTTGTTTTTAAACATTTGAGCCATTTTTTTGATGTTTTTTTTAATCTTTTTTGTCTAATTGTTACCGAGCTTCATTATGAAGTGTTCCCATATCTTTTCTTGTGAAATACAGGTTGTTTTGTATTATTTCAGTGTCATCTGACGATATTTTGACCTTGCTAATATGTTTTATTGTTAAAAAATTGGACATATAGATTCCAATGTAATTGATTTTTGTTGCTATTGTTGTCTGACATTGTTGTTCGCGTTGACTTTTTTCGTATTAATGGTTGATCTCATTAATCTAGAGCGGCATTTTTTTACTGCATTGAGTTATTTGCGTTGGAGGCAAGCTTTTTCTTCATACACATTTTTCTGAAAAATACTTGAGTTTTTTGAGGACTTCTAACTGTTCCTCCTTTGGTAGACTTTTATGCCAAGCACGCGAATGTGCGGGGTAGAAATTTTATGTGCAGAGGCATATTACCGTGCTTCCTTGTTTAAGTTTGTGCTCGGTAAGGATTTAAGGTGCTTGGTACCGATTCTGCGACCTCATTGGAATCTCCAAAAAAGGGAAGAAAAACGTATCCAAAGAAGTTGTAGATGAGCATAAAACTTCGAAAAAATTGCAATTTTGAGGTAATTAATTAGCAGTTTTGGGGTGAACAGCGCAATGAACGATTTAGAAACAAAACCTAGAGGGAAGAGGAGTTTCTTTGAAGTCAAACAAACAAAAAATGAACTATGTTGCCAATTTTATTGCAAACTTCTAGAATATGATGATTCAGAAAAAACCGCCAAAATTGCAACAATAACATTGATTCTTTTGGTCCGGCAACTTGAAACTTAGAGGTGCTCTGATCATACAGATATTGGACAGAAAAATGTTTTAAAACATGCTTTGGCAACAATCCGCCGTGATAGAAAGGACTTTTAAAACCTTTTGAATTTCATTTAATTTTGTATTCGAAAACAAGAGGGACATGAGCACACCCCAGGACTAAAAACTAAGACTACGACGGCATCATCTCTGCAGGGAAACTATCACGACAAGCAGTTCAAGACGATTTTGTATCTTTTCCGCGCAAACCCCTTCCCCCAGAGGAGGAATTTTTCGACCGCAGACGTCACCAAAGACGGAGGGATTTTTTTCAAGGGTTTCAGACGTCACCCGAGCACGAAGGCCAGGCATTGTTTTTGGTTCCAAACGTCAACAAGAGATGATCGCGCGACGCTCTAGAAGTCACCTCAGAAATCCCTTCCCCAGTTAGACGTATCAAAAAAACTTGAATTTTTTTGGGACGAAGAATCTCAAAACAAAAAGTTGTCCCCCAACAAGCTTTTGGTTGATTGTTTATGAAAGAAATAGCAGTGGAAAACTGCATGTCAGCATTTAACAAAAAATTATACATATTGCACCAAAAACGATACGGCTTTTTTGTGCATCGAAAAATTAAATAATATTTTTCTGAGTTTGTCGCAAAAAAAAGTAACTTTACTAGTTGAATTCAACACTTCAATTGAACCACAAATCAATTTTTCTTTAGTTGATTTCTTAATGTAAAATATTTGCTCAAAAAATGAAAAAAAAACGCAAAACTGCTTTCTTGAATACCAAAAATCAAAAAAACGTTTTTCTAACGTTTTATTGAAAACTTCTTAATATATCCAAAAAAACACCTATTGATTGGGCCCTCTCAATTTATTTTTATACAAAATTCAAAGTTAGTTTATCGATTTTGCGTTTTAGCAAAGAGACAACTTAATTGCTTCTTTGACTACAAAATTTAAAAAAAAACGTTTTCTAACATTTTAATGAAATTTTTCAATAAATCCAAAAAACCTATTGATTGGTCCCCTTGAGTTTATTATAATACAAGTTTCAAAGTCAGTTTATTGACTTCGCATTTCACAAAAGAGGCAACTCATTTTTTGACAAATTTGCTTCTATGAATCAAAAATTCAAATAACGTTTTCCCAACGTTTTGAATAAAAAATTTAACCGATTCAGTGAAACGTTGACTCAAAAAATCCAAAAAACGTTTTCCTAACGTTTTGAAAAAAAAACATATTATAGTTCCACTGAAACCTATTGATTAGACCCCCTAAGCTTGTTAGAAAACCAGCTTCAAAGTTAGTTTATCGATGTTGCATTTGAGTAATGAGACAATTTAATTTTAACAAATTTGCTTCTTTGACTAAAAAAACTCAAAAAAGCGTTTTACTAACCTTTCGAATAAAACATTTGATGGATCCAAAATAAATTCTATTGATTGGGCCATTATAATACAGGCTACAGAATTTTTTTATTGCATTTGCTTTGTAGCAAAGAGGCAACTCAATATTAGCAAAGTTGCTCTTTCGAAGTACAAAATTTAAAAAGAAACGTATTTCTAACCTTTATTTAAAACTTTTCAATAGATAACGAAAAAAACTATTGAGTCAAACCCATCATTTTGTAAGAACACACGCTTAATATATAATTGAGTGAATTTACAAGTTTTTGAAGAGGCAACTTGAAATTTGCAAATTTGCTTCTTTGACTGTAAAAATTCAAAAAACGTTTTGAAAACAAGCCAAAATTTTATCTGATCCCCTCGTAAAACTGCAAAGAAGCAACAGAAAAGAGGCAAAATTTATTCTATGTTATATTAAAGTCAAAAAACTTTTTTCTATCGTCTTATTAAAAATATCAATCAAGTTTCAAAAGACCTATTTAAAAAACCTCCTCAGTCCATCTCAAAACAAGCTGAGAAAAAAAACCATTCTGCATAACCGTATAGACAAACAGAAGAGTTCCTGAAACGCTTCTCACAAAAAAGAACTACAAAGGGGTTTCTTTTTTCTTTGATCATAATTGCATACTACCAACCGCGCGCCTTGTTAATGGGGTAGTATACACTGAAAACACCTTCTCAAGAAAAACAAAGAAAAGAAATGATTAGAAATCTTTTCTTTTTTCTCAAAAAAAAGAAATCAAAAGCTCCGAAATAAATCCCCATTCAAAAACGTTCACGCAAATAATTCTTTTGAGTTGGAAAACTCAAACAATTCTTATTTTTTTGTACGCGGTCTGAGAAGTTGCCGAAAGAAGTCCTTTTTTCTTTTCCCCTTTGGTCTCATTAGTCACCAATTGACAAGTAGATTGTTTCCTCTGGGTGGCAGTAGTCACCAAAGTAAAGTTGAGCAATTCATAGGTGGCAGATAACATCCAGAATCAAATAGAAGCAGTTAAATGGTAGCAGTTGTCCTTATCTTCATGAGAAGTGCAAAACAAAATTTGTTGGAAAAGAGCTTCAAAGTAGACCCAGCATTTAAGCAACCAGTCTTCGCTGCTTGTCTGTAGCTCACGTTGCCTGATTGCACAGCATTTTAAAAAAATTTAACCTGTTTCGCAGAAGTATCATTTTGGATTTAGTTTCTTTGGTTTTTAGGTTTTAATTATTCCTAAGCTTCCACACACTCAAAAAAGTAAGCAGTTCAGGAAAATGTTCTGGTACCTTGATTGTGATAAAGGGAGAGCTAAAATTTGCAGAAGAATAGCTGCAGAAACATATTTGTAAAAAAAGTTGAAAGCAATTTTTTGGTCCTGTTCGACAAATCAATGGTACACTCGAGCGAACGATTAGTTTTTCCTTTTTTGAGCAAATTTTTAGCTAGATTTAGCACCACAAAAAACTCATTAGGACTCTTGTTTTCGTGAAAAGTTGCGTTGCTATTTCTGAACGAAAACAGCTAGGCTGATTAGCCTACATAAACATATAGGGTTTTTTAATTCAACGAAAAAATGGTAGCTCCTTTAAGTTCGAGCCCTTCTTTACCTTTTATTTACATAGGACAGAAAAATTACGAGTCGACTGCTACATTTTTTATCACGAGGACAAAAGAAAACAGCCAGAGTCTACAATACGCGCTGAACAAGTTCAAAATGACTTAGCTCACCATGAAAAATCAGCTTGATCTCTTGCAGACCGTTGAGCAGAAAAAAAGGTTCCGCACTCTTTCTTTGCTGATCAACAAAATCAAGGAGAGCGTAGAAGAGCTGAAGACAAACCTCGGCAGCATCATGCTGAAAAAAGTAAGCTCTAGTAGTATAAACTCCGTCATGAAACGTCACTCAAATTTGATCTCTCGTCTTTAAAAGTTGAAACCGAAAGTCAACATCCTCGACGATGATGATCAATTGAGAATATCATCCACTCGAGTACGCGATCAGTTCAGCTGCGTTCCACAGTCATCAAGAAGACAACTCGAATCACATTGATTGACACCTGTTTCCCAGAAATCAGTAAAAGACGACTTGACAGTAAAGAACTCCGCCATCGATGTGTCCCCTCAAGTGCCTCCACGACCGGCAAAAAATCATTTTTCCTCCCGCAAGGACAAAATAATACAAATCTTTCGTCATAGTTCCTCCAAAGCAATCAGCAATTTTCTCGGGTTTTCTAGCAGCCCCACACCAGCATTAACTCAAATATCTAGAGCAAACGTTCAAGACAGGTTTGTTTAGAGTAATTCTCAATCCCCAGAAAACAAAGTGGGTCTCAGAGAACAAGAGAACACTTTCAAGCAGTTTGTTTCAATCCAACAACCCTGCATTCCATTGAATCAAACTGGTGTCTTTTTTCCTGTTGAATCTTTTGATAACCAGTTGGAATTGTTTCACTCATCAATTGGAGAATTGAACCAGTGCTCTAATTCAAAGTTGATCACATTGCTCGATATGCCAATGAATCAACCAGCACTTGCCACAGTTAGATCAAAAGAAAACTCTTCTGTTCACTAATTAGCAAATGAGAGGATCAAAGCATACAACGTCTCGCATTAGATTTTCAAAACTCATTTCAACATAACTGCTCAGTTGACAAAACCAATACATACCCAACGTCAAGTTCATGCATTTTAAATGAGCACATGATTCAGCGTCAATTTCATTCAGAAAAAGGAACAAATAGAGTGACAAATAAGACAACGCCAAATCCATATTATTACAAAAAGAGTCGTCACAATCTACTGCAATTTGACAACAATCGAACTTCAACTGCTCAAACCGTTTCAAACACTCAATTTGCAGCTCTTCAATTAAATGAAACCAGAACAGCGGCAAAATCGGCGTCGGCAATGTCTTTACCTAGGGTATCGCAAACAAACGCTTCCCAACAATATCAGAACCCACATTACCCAACTGGAGTTCATTTTAGCAGTGGAAGTCGAACGGAAGAACCAAACGATGAAAACTGTTTCCCTCCAATACAACACTCAACAATCAAGGCACCAATCTTGTTTGCTGTACATCATCACAGCCTCTTTATTTTCCGCTTAGTCCGGAAAATCTAATTACAAACTACCAAGCAGCCATTCATCCCCCATTGCTCAACCTATTAGCCAACCAAACGTTTCGGGAAACTCGAAACCAATTACAATCTGCTCTTTTCCTGTAAAGCAACTGTTTCAGCCACGAATTGAAAAAGAAACAGAAACATTTCCGTTTGAAAACAATTTTAGTTTCAAAACCACAAGCAAAAATTTCATTAAACTTCCACCAATAACAATGTCAAATTTCAATTCAAACTCACTGAAATACCATGAAGGGATAAACAATTTTTTAACCTAGTCCAGCATAATACTAGCATTACGGATACACACAGTATAACATACTTGCAGAACCCGGTCGTAGGAAAAGCCAAGGAAATAATTCAAGCTTACTCGTGTGACCCAGATTATTACCCGATTGCTTTGAAAGAGCTTATGAACCAGTTTTGAGATTCCAGCATTGTTGAGAATGCTTTCATCAATCAACTGGAATCATGGCGGCCGAAAAATAATTACAAGAAACATAACTTGCAAAGTTCGACATTGGCGAAAAAAGCAAAAGAAAGAATTCCACATAAAATTCTGATAAAATGGTCAGATCATACAATAACATCAATTGGTAATCAACCAACAGTCTCTGCTTTTCAAAAGTGGCTTGAAATACAGGCTCAAATGTACGACAAAATCAACGGGGAAAATGTTCATAAACCTTTAAAAACCAGAACACTTTCGGTCACAACAAAAATAACATTAGCAGAACAACGAAACTGATAATAGGAACAATAATGATACGAACCAATTTTCCACTGATGCATTAAACAATTGGAAACAAAATTCGTTGATTTCAAATCCCCCTGCAAACCAACATAGTCAACCGCCTTTCCCTATGCTTAAATGCACTGATCAACTTAACAGGTCTTGCGAGAAATGCAAAGGAGGTCACATACTCGCTACATGCCTTGAATATCAGAAATGTTCGTCGGACCAGCGGTATGAAATTGTGGGCAAGAACAATCTTTGTCCGAACTGTTTAAGTAACAAACAATTTAAGCAGTCCTGTCCGTCTACAAAAAGATGCAAAAAATGTAACGGTTTTCACCACACAACTTTGCATGATCCTTCAAAGCAAATTAAGCGACCAACTGCTCTTTTTTCTACAAGCAACCCTAATCTGCCGACACAAAATCTGATCAGCCAGTAAACCCAGTCAATCGCTCAACACCAAAATCAACACAAAATTATTGAAACCGTCAACAGTAAAAAAAAGCGGCAAAAAAGATATGGTCAATCGTTTTCTGCTAAGCAACAATCACAACAACAAAATATTCAACGTGCTCATTTGAAATCTTCTATATCGACCCAAAATATTAGTATCAATAAAAACAAAATTCCTCCTGAATGACAGGAACAACTACAATTTTACCAGTTTCGTTTTCAGATGGCAGTAAAGTGTTCGATACATATGCCTTGATTGATCCCGGAAGCCAGATCACAATGCTGCTTGATAGAGTTACCAGCTTCCTTGAACTTCCATGCGAAGCACAAGCATCAACAACTCTGCAGTACCTCAACACAGAACATGAAATGCCACTGTCAATGTAAGTGAAACAGTGACAGTGACACCGTCTGACAAAATCAACCAAAAATTCAGTAGTGCAAGAGGCATATAGCACGCTTTATCTCAACGTATCACCCGCTAACACTCTTGAACTCAACCAGTTATGCGACGCCTTCAAGGAACTTAATCACACTTATTTCGCTGACATAGCCAAATGTGCAATAGGCACCCTCCTTGGCGTCAGTACTTTTGCCTTTAAATACCCGGTTAATGTAATCCAAGGTAGCCAAATGCGTCCATTTGGCGTTAAAACTAAGCTTGGTTGGACTCTCGCTGGAGAGTACAAGCTTTCTCATAAAACAATGAGGAAAAGCAAACCTCAGCGACAACCGTCCGTTAACCACATCTGCCTGAAAGACAGTGAAGAAGAACCATTGGACCAATTAGTTCAAAGATTCTGGAAAATAGAAGCTGAAGGTACAATACCCGAACAAAATAAAGACAACTCAGCAGACGAAACAGCAGTGCATGTACTGGAAAACTCAACCTGTAGCAACGGTGAAAGCTATCAAATAGGCCTTCCTTGGAAGGCTGAGAATAAATTTGAGAACAACTCCTTATCAGCAGTGGCCAACTCAAAAGCCCGCATAAACGTCTACAAAAAGATCCAATTCTCAATCAGCAGTACAATCAGGCACTCGAAACTTATCTGGATAAAATTTTTGTCAAGCCAGAAGAAATGCAGGAACCATCTTCACAGTCAATTTGCTACCTACATCATCACCCTGTCACTAATCGAAACAAATCAGAAAGAGTGAGAAGAGTTGCGAACGCAGCATCAAAGTTTCGTGGTGAATCACTGAACTCAAATGTCTTAACTGGCCTTGATTTGCTGAATAACTTAGTTGGAGTTCTTCTGAGATTCAGAGAACATCCGAATGCTGTTTTGTCAGACACCGAAGAAATTTTTATGCAGATGGTCGTAAGACAAGAAGACCAGTCTGCTCATCGTTTCCTTTGGATGATAGACAACTCCATTCGACAATTACAATTCACTAGAATAATCTTCGGCGCAACATGTTCACAATTTTGCGCAATTTATGTGCTCAATAAATGTGCAGAGGACAACAAAAGTAAGTTTCCATCAGCCTGGAACGCAATTAAACACCACTTTTATATAGAAGACTACATCCAGTCCCTGCCAACAATTTCAGAAGCCAAAAAATTCATATCACAGACAACAAGATGCCTGAAAAACGGTGGCTTCAGGTTGAAAAAAATTGTACAAAACGAACCAGATGTACTCGCTGAAATCTCTTCTGACGACAAAGATGAAATAAAAGGGATCATAAGAATCCTTGTTAAAAAAAGTGGAACATAACATCTGACTATTCAGTTGAAACAGTTTCCAAAAAAAGCAACAGTGTACACACAAAGAAAAATATTCAGTTTGATATCCTCAATCTTCGATCCCCTTGGTCTGTTTTCTCCTCTAACAATTAGAATCAAATTGGTTTTGCAGCAGAATTGGGAAATTGGACGAAAATGGAATAATTTGATGCCACAAGAACTACACAATGCCCTCGAGAAAATTCTAAACAGCTACTTTGCCATGCCAAAAATCCGAATATCACAAACTGGTCACAATTTCAGCAAAATCACAAGCAGCCAACTTCATATACTTGTTGATGCATCAATGGCAGCTGTGGCAGCCGTTGCTTACTTTCGTACAGCCAATAGTCAAACCAGTCCGTCACGCCAAAAGCATGTTTTCTCGTGAAAAAGTGCAAAGTTGCTCCCATTAAACGAATAAGCGTGCCAAAAATGGAAGCCGCCGTTATAGGAGTGTGCCTTCTACAATTGATCTAATGAGAAATGATATTGACATTCAGTCAAATTTTTCTTTGGTCCGACAGCCAAGTATTGTTGGACTGGATAGCCTCAAAAAAGGAGCGAAACGTTTTTGTTTCAAACATTTAGCTAGAAAAACAGAAGTTTCCTCGCCCAAGCAATGGCATCAAATCGCTACTTGTCTCAATCCTGCTGATCACGACACTCTCGGTCTTGAGACTAAAGACATTCAACAGAAATGGTTAGAGCCATCCCGATTTCTCCACGAAAATGAGTCGTCGTGGAATGAGATGAACAAACCACGATGTGCTGCAGCGACAAGAAGCTCCAAGACGCTTGAACCTGTTGCCGATTCGAGCAAACTTTCCACATAGAACAAAATTCTTCTCACCGTTGCAACAGTGTTCATTTTTATTTATCGCGCAAAGAAAATGCGAAAAACAATCAACAGTACACAACTGAAGACATTCAATCATCAAGAAATTATCTCCTAAAATTGTCCCAAGACAATTTTTTCCACTCGGCAATTCATTCCTTAAAAAGTCCAATAAAACTCTATTCCAAGTCCAAAATACGATGCTTAATTCCGTTTTTGGATGAAAACGGATTACTCCGATCCTGTGGTCCACTGCGGTATGCACCAACACAACTGGATTTGGAAAAACGTCCGGTCACCTTGCACGCGAAGGACAAACTTGTTCGTTTGTACTTGGAACCCGCCCATGAGGTGCGTATTCATCAGTCCCCAGAACCAACAAAAGCATTCATACAACAATTTTACCATGTGATTGGCCTTCGCCAAAGCGTTAGCAAGCATACGATTTCATTGTTTTTTATGTGCACGCTTTGACACGAAACGAAAAACATTCAACCAATTTTGGCGCCCTTGCCCAGTTTTCGCTTTCCAACAGCAGAAACGTAGTTCTCCTTTGCTGATTATGGTGTAAATTTCTTTGGATCTTTATACGTCGAAGATTCAAAAGGCTTTGTAGAAAAACACTATGATCTGACCTTTACATGCATGGTGACGCGTGCAGACATTGAGAAACGTACATACAGATACGTTTCTCAATGCCTTCAGAAAATTTTGGAGCGTCGATGCCAGCCCCAGATTCTCTACAGCGACAACGGGAAAACTTTCGTTGGCGCCTCTGAAGAACTTACAGAAACTATTAAAACATTGAACGAAGATGGGATCTACAAAGCTTTTGAAGTAGCCAATACAACGTAGAAATTCAACCCCCCTTATGAACCTAATTTTGGCGGTGTCTGGAAGGGTTTGATCCAGATTGCCAAAAAACGCTCCTTCTCAATCTAGGATCCAGAGGACTCGCTTTTGAAACTTTCTTAACAATCATGGTGGAAAAAGAATCAATCCTCAACTCCAGACCACTGAATAACCAAATCACTTTCTCATCCAGCGTCCCTTCAATAGTTTGCCAACAGGAAAGTTTGAAGACCAGCAACCTGCAAGCCTAAAGACCTGGAAAACACGCAGAAGCTTATGAACCATGTATGGCGACCCTTGGCCAAAGAATATCTGCCCACCTTTAGCAGACGATCAAAATGGCCAGAGAGCAACGATCGGCCCCTCAAAGTGAACGACATCGTTTTGGTGTTGAAAGACCAAACACCAAGAGGCATCTGGACACTGGGAAGTGTCAAGGAAACAATAACTGGAAAAAACGAAAGTCGTAAAGTTAAAAATGGCTTACGGCACGTACGTTCGCCCCGTTTCCTCATGCGTTTTTTCTCAGTAATTTTTGTAAATCGATTTTTCTCGCTCCGGTTTTAGGCAACGTGAATTACCCTCTTTCCCGTACTGATGATAATTTGACGTACTGATGATATTGACAAAATAACAGCTTAAAGTTTCAGGGACATTTTCTACGGAGATGACAAAAGATTGTCTCTGAAAGCCCTTGATGCCCCTTTGTTCCTGGCAGCATGTTGCCAATGTTATGGCAACCTTCAAGAATATGATGATTCAGAAAAAACCGCCAAAATTGCAACAACAACTTTGACTCTTTTGTCCAGCAACTTGAAACTTAGACGTGCTCTGATAATAAAAGAATTGACTTGAAAAATGTTTTAAAACAAACTAAGAACTCATTTTTTGAAAAAAAATTAGTTCACTGATTTTTCTGTAGTTGGTCATCTGCCTCCCAAAAAAGAAATTGTTTCTCATGTTATCTACCTTGTCAAAGTACTCTTGTGTACTCTGGGCAAATTTTGTACTCTGGAATTCCGAGGATAGACTGTGGGAGCTGTAAATTTGACTAGGTTAAGTGTGGTCCTTTTCTTTGTTAATGTTGAATTAATGATACCACAGAGATCGATTTGTCAATCAGGTCATTTTTTTCTATTAGGCGTTAGCATTACAACTTTTGAGTTTCTGTCAGGTTGTTCACGCGTATTTTCTGCCCAGAACCAAGAAAAAAATCAGATTTTTGTCGACGTCGTTTTTTGAACGAGGTTGAAAAAGCTGCAATGGCCTGCGTTGAAACCATAGCGCTGGAAGTAGGAAATTGAGCGCCTTGAGTGCTTTAACTAGACTTATTTTTTGGTTGTAACCTGTTTGTCTAAAAAGTATCTCTTTTCGCCGTAGGTCTTAATATAACCAATATAAAAGATGATATCAGCTGATTTAAATTCTCGGACCTCGACTAGCTAGTTAACTGATTATTCGAGGTTACTAATTACGAGGTTGCTGATCATTCAGCACTATTGCATGTTTTTAATGCAACTTTTCCAATGATGAAAATTTGTAAGATTAGCGGTGAGTTTTGCGGTGAATTTTTGTAAGAATTGCGATTTTTAGCGGTGGAAAATTTTTTTCACCGCATAAGCGGTGAAAAAAAATTTTTCACCGCTGAAAAATTTTTTTCACCGCATTGAGCGCTGTAAGAGAATGTAGATAAGGATTCAATTACATTGTTCTAGACAGTTTGTTAAGTTTTTTTATATCAGTTTTAAGTTGCGGGAACAACCAACTCGTTTTGGTTGCGATAAGGACAAATGTCAATGTTTTTTCAAGTTTTACTTCTGACTTGATTGTTGCACGACATGCTCCAGGGGAAAGAGGAGGCCAACTAACACATCACAGACGTTTGACCAGATCGTCGAAGGGGGTGTAACCCAAGTTGCCTAGAAAACCGTTTCGAAAAAAGGTCAAGAAAAAATGGGCTAATCAGCCAAAACGCGTGCGAGGGCGGAGACCGGGCGAACGTAGGTGCCGTAAGCCGTTTTCACCTTGACCACACGGTGTTGTCCATCTCGTCCAGGGTAGACTTCGAGAACACGTCCAAGGGGCCAAATTCCACGTGGAGTCATATCTTTCAGAATCCAAACGATGTCGTTGACTCTGAGTGGTGTTTGGTCACTATCGCTCCATTTGGATCTTTTTAACAGTGTTGGCAGATACTCCTTGACGAGTCGTTTCCAGAAATGATTGACCATTTGCTGCACATTCTTCCAAGACTTGAAACTGGCGGGTTCTTGGCTGTCGAACTTTCCAGGTGGGAGAGAATTGAACGGTCTGTTGATCAGAAAATGGTTTGGCGTGAGAGGCATTTCATTTTCCGGAAGGTCAGCGACAATCGTAAGTGGTCTGGAGTTCAATATAGCTTCGGTCTCCACCAAAATTGTCCTGAACACATCAAGCGACAATCTTCTGGAACCTAGAATGATCAATAGAGTGCGTTTCGCAGTCTGGATCAAGCGCTCCCAAATACCGCCAAAATGAGGTCCATAGGGAGGATTGAGCTTCCAGGTTGTGTTCGTTGCTGCCATTGCTTTGTAGATTTTGTCGTTGTCGAGACGTTTCACAGATCTTTTTAGTTCCTCAGATGCGCCAATAAATGTCTTGCCATTGTCACTAAGCATTGTTGTTGGCTGACATCTGCGGCTTACAAAACGTCGATAAGCGTTTAGAAAAGTGTCAGTGTTGAGATCGGGACAAGCTTCTAGATGGACACACCTAGTAACCAGGCAAGTGAAGATGAGGCCGTAGTGTTTTTCAATCTGTCCTTTGGCATCTTCTATATAAAAGGGTCCAAAAAAGTCGACTCCGCTGTTCGCGAAAGGATACTGAGTAGAGTCTTTCGGAAAACGGCAGGCAGGAAGGGGAGCCATGACAGGTTGAATGTTTTGAGCGGCAAATCGTCTGCAGAGAAAACATCGGTACTTTATACTCAAAAGTGTTTTCCTGAGGCCAATGATGTGGTATCTTTGCTGCACAAAAGCTTTCACTGGCTCTGTTCCTTGGTGAACGCAAATGTTGTGTGCATGCTCTATATAGAGTCTCGCTATCTTGTCTTTTGCGTGCAGTATAATCGGAAATTTCTCGACTTCGAGGTTATCTGGCGCAAATTGCAATCTTCCGCATGATCGAAGCATTTCATTGTTGTCCAACATTGGGTTGAGCGAACGGATTTTGCTCTTTGAATCTATCCTGGAACCACGTTTCAGGGCTTGGATTGTTGAGAAGAAGAAATTTTGCTGCGACATTTTGATCAGCCGATTTCTTGCAAGAATGACGTCTTCTGTTATATACTGCTGACCTTTAGGCCTTTGTTTTCTAATCCGAAAGACCAAATTGAAGACTGTTGCTAATGTCAGGAGCAACTTGTTCCAAGTTGAGAATCGTGTCGGGTCGATTATTTGCTCCGACAAATTGCGTGAAATTTCATGCGTTGCTAACACATGCTTTGGAGAGTTTTCAGGAGCACTGAGCCTTCTTGTGGAAAGAAATGCTGGCGCTGTTAGCCACTTGGCTGGTATTTCGTCTGGATTGAGACCACGGGTCCCGTGGTCAGCTGGATTTTCTTTGGTGGTAACGTGTTTCCATTGGTAAGCACCAGTTGATGCAAGGATTTCTTTGAGGCGATTCGCAACAAAAACAGGTTGTTTCTTGCTTGTGGATAACCAGTCAAGTACTACTTGACTATCTGTCCAGAGTGTGGAACGAGTAATGTGAAACGATGACTCTTTCATGATGGTTGAAATGATGCGCACTCCGATGACTGCGGCTTCCAACTCTAATTTGGGTATGCTGATTTGTTTAATTGGAGCAACTTTGCATTTGCCTATTACGTAGCAAGTTTCAACGTCAGTGGCTAAGTTAGGAA
Organism: Convolutriloba macropyga; assembly: GCF_964194025.1. NCBI lineage: Eukaryota > Metazoa > Xenacoelomorpha > Acoela > Convolutidae > Convolutriloba > Convolutriloba macropyga. The sequence goes on from NC_134479.1 coordinate 1,089,032, forward strand.
CTGTTTTCAAGTATGCAACGGCTGCAACTGCTACAGCTGAGGCGTCGACAAATACATGGATTTCATTTTCACTTTCTGGTGAATGGCAACTCTTATTGAGAGTTCTGTTCAATGTCACTTCTTGTGAAGAAAAGTAAAAGTCCAAACTCTTTTGAAGTGATTTAACTACTTGAGGGGCAATTTGTTCATACCATTTTTTCCCAAGTTTCCACAGTTCTTGAAGAACTATTTTGAAACGGATCGGTGATGGCGACATTATCCCAATTGGGTCGAAGATCGAGGAGACAAGACTAAAGATCTTACGTTGAGTGTACGCTAAGGCATCTTTTGGGAAATCAGCGAGAGGTTTCATAAGAAAAAAGTCTTTCTCAAGATTCCATTTAACACCAAGAACTCGAACAATATCTGTCTGGTTGTCTTTGTCTTCTGGAGGGATTTGGTTTAGGACTATAGAGCTGTTTGAAACAAATTTTGTGAGTCGAAACCCACCTGTTTCTAGACAATGTTTTGTTTCAAGAACTGCATTACAAGCGTCTTTTTCTGTTGCATGTGATTGGATGTAGTCATCCATGTAAAAGTGCTTTCTGACAGCTTTGAGGGCTTCTGGGAACTGTTGACATTTCTCTTTGACACAATGGTTAAGAACGTATATTGCGCACGAAGGCGAGCAATTTGCTCCAAATATGAGTCTGGTAAATTGGTACTGTTGTATCTGATTGTCTGCTAACCAGAGAAATCGAAGAGCAGATTGATCAAACTGATGGATGGCGATTTGCATAAACATGCCTTTGATGTCCGCAAGGACCGCCACGGGATGTTCTCGAAATCTCATAAGGACACCTAAAAGGTTATTAAGGAGATCTGGTCCAGTAAGAAGGTTTGAATTAAGCGATTGGCCGCGGAATTTTGATGCGGCATTTGCAACTCGGCGGACTTTTCCGGGCTTATTGATATTTTCCACAGGATGGTGTGGCAGGTACCAAATTCTGTCTGGTTGAGGATCTTGCATTTCCACCGGTTTGACATAGTTTTTCTCGAGGTCTGTCAAGAGAGTCTTATTGTATGTTTCTTGCAACAAAGGTTTACGCTGAAGGCGTGTGTTGAGGCTTTTGACTTGGTTCAGTGCAGAATAGAAGTTGTTTTCCAACTTTATTTCTGATTTCCAGGGCAGTTTGATTTCATAGCTCTCACCATTGTGATTGATAGAGTTCTTCAAAATATCAAGAAACTGTTCTTCTTGTTTTGTGTAAACTTTTTTACGGTCCTTCTGAATGCCATCTGCTTCAATACTCCAGAACTGTTGAACAAGTTCGTCAAGTCCGGGTTCATCTGTTCTGTTTCTTGACACATGGAAAATAAATTTCTTCTTCTGCTGACTTGCGGGCTGCTGAGTGGTTGCTGAGATACGGTTCTCATATTCACCGGCGAGGGTCCAACCAAGTTTAGTTTTCACACCAAACGGTTGATTTTGATTGCCAGGTATAACATGTGTAGGGTAGGTGAATGCGAATGCATTAACACCGAGGAGGGCGCCGATTTTGCCATCGGCAATATTTGGGAAATGTATATGGCGCAAACTGTTGAAGGCATCACAAATTTGATTAAGTTCAAAAACTTTTGCAGCTGCGACGTTCAGGGACGGGGTGCTGAACGTTCGAGAGAGTTCAAACGATATTTCAGTTGACTTGTATGGAGTTATTGTGACTGGCTCAACAATTTTTGAGAGGGACATGCTGTTCTCTGTATTGAGAAATTGTAGTGGTACTGACTGTTGAGTTTCACGGGGAAGCTCAAGAAATTCAGCTATGGCGTCCAATACAAAGCTGAATTGGCTACCGGGATCTATGAGGGCGTAGGTATCGAATGCTTTATCCCCCTTGAGGAACGAAACCGGAATAAGCTGCAATTGCTCATACCAATTTTTCGGTGTTTCTGAGCACTGGTTAATGCTGAACGATTGGTTAATTGCATTGCCGTTTAAATTACGTCGTTGAACGTTTTGCTGGCTTTGGTTGTTGAGAGTTTGGCCATAACGGCTGTTGGGGGCTTTGTTTGTTCGACTTTTCTGTTGAGAAGATGTATTTGGATTTTGACTTGAATCGTTACTACTAGAAGAAGCTGTTGGATTGCTACCAGAAACAACTTCAGTAGAAAAGGCTGCTGCAGGGCGTTTGATTTGCTTGGCAGGATCATGAAGAGTTGTGTGGTGGAATCCACTGCAAACCTGACATCGTTTTTGCGATGGGCACGATTGTTTGTGGTGTTTGTTGCTCAAGCAGTTTGTACACAAATTGCTTTGGCTGACAAGGTTGTATCGACCACCTGGTGAGCACAACTGATACTCAGGGCAGGTGGCGATGCTGTGTTCTTGTTTGCACTTCTCGCAAGATCGTTTTGTGTTAAAAGTTTTATTCGGAACGTTTTGCGAAGTTGACGGTTGTTTTTGCTGAGGCGCAAAGTTCCAATGTTTTCTACTGTTTTCCACTGATGCGTTGTTGACTGACAATGGGAGGTTGCTTTTGTATGGCTTGGTTTGTAGGTTGTTCAAGTTGGCAAACTTTGAGGCTTGAGAACTGATTGTTCTTTGATTGCTTTCTCGACTCACTTTGTCGTAGATTTGAGCTTGGAGCTCTAACCATTGTTGAAAATCGACGAGAGTCGGGTCTGAGCTGAGCTCGGTAAGACAATGTTCAGTCCATTTCGGAACCAAATGATGTGGTGTTTTCTCTTTGGCTTTCTTAATGAGTGTTGTAGACTGGAGGTCTGCTGTAAATCCAAGGTATTGGAAGGCTTGCACAAGTCTTTTCAAAAATGAGGAAAAGGCAACGAAGCTTTGCTTGTTTTGGAAGTTCATTTGCCAGTTTTCGAGCTGGTTAATGAATGCATTAACAACTATAGTACGATCACCGAAATGTCGGATTAGTTCATTCAGTGCTGTCTGATAATAAGATGGATCGCAGGAGTAAGCATGAATCAAGTCCTTTGCTTTCCTACTTACAGAATTCTGCAAGTAGGTTATACGATGCGTGTCTGTAATGGAAGTGTTGTTGTGAATCATTGTGTTGAAGTTATTGATCCACTCATGAAAATGAATAGGGTTACCATTGAAATTTTGAAGTTTCAGAGGTGGCAATTTGATTGAATGTTTGAAATCGTTATTTCCTCTTTCCTGTGTTATATTAGTGTTCGAGTGTACTGAGCTAATATGTTGATTGACAGTGGGTAGTGAACTCTGGTTGATTAGAGGCTGGCTGAACTGATTTTGTCCAACAGGATTTAGCTGTTGATTAATGCACATTGGGCCATGGATCGTGGAAGTTACTGGGGCTTGAAGGTTCGATTGAAGTTGAGAGCCAGGAATAAACTGGTTGTTACACAACTGACTGGGCTGTGCCATATTTTGATTAATTGAGAAGCCTGTGCTGACGAGGCCGTGTTGACTGTTCACAGGTTGTGGAAATTGCAGAGGAGCTGCAATTACGTTTGATTCTGAAGCTACCTGGTTTGGCTGAAAATTAGGGGCTGCAGGATTTAACACGGTATTTTGATGCGGTTGTTCCATGAGTTGCATGGTAATTGGTAGGACACTTGTGGATTGTACCCCAGTTATAGGATTAATACATTGATTGGATTGTAGGCAATCGTTTTCTAAGACCATTTTATCAGTTTTACTTGGAAGATGTGAGGTTCTGTTTGCCACTGTGGGTAAACAGGGGAGTTTTTGCCGATCACAGTTCAACAGTTGACTATCGGGGTATCCACTTGTTCCTATGTGAACTTGAGAAGGTCCAAAAATCTGTTGCAGATTGGGAAAATTATGATATTGAGGATTTCTGTTGGCAAATGAATCCTGATTGTTTCTTTGCTTTGGCAAGTTTAAATTAAAGGTTTCCTCCAATGCAGAGTTTTGGGCAAATAGGCCATCTGCATGTAATTGAATAGTTGGATCAACCAAATTGAATGGGTTTGAAAGTGAGTGATTGCTTGAAAGGTTCAAATTTTGGATTGGAGGCAAAAGGTTCTGCGACGTGTTAAAGTTGTCACTCAAGTTGATCTGAGCTGTTTCAATTTCGTTGACCTGTCTATTTACCAGAGTGGGGGCAATTTCGAGTTTCCCTAATCTTGTTGGAGATGTGAATTCCTGGCTGGTATCTTTGTCAAAGTAGGGAAAAGGATTGGGAACTTTTATTTGGTTTTCAAAGTTATTTTTCGATTTTAGAAGACTTTCATGAACTTCCTTTTTTGGATTTCTTTGGTGGGCTTCAAGCACATGCTGAATTTGAAGTCCTGGTTCATTAGATGTTTGTAGAAACAACGATGGTTGTCTTGGCCGTGGTGGTATTGGGGGCGGCTGATTGATGATGTTACTGCTGGTCTGCTTTTCTTCTATATCGCGCTGATGCTGGATTCGTTCCTTGTCGTCACTGGGCGCAGGTGTTGATTGCTGAGACAAGTTTCTTCTGCTGGAGATCATGCTGACATCATCTCTAATGCGACTGGAAGACTGACTGAGCTGGCCATCATCGTCCAAGAGATCGACTTGCAGTTCCAATTCATTGAGTCGAGTTATTAATGTCGTTTGCCTATTCAATATTGATGATGCAGTGCTTTGATGTGGCTGCTGTCTCATCACTTCCTCTGAGAGTCTCTTGAGCTCCGCTTCCTGGCCTTTGATCTTGTTGATCATCAAAGACAATGATCGGAAACTCCTTTTCTGCTCCACAGTTTTCTCAAGGAGATCGAGCAGTTTCTTCATTGACATTTCTGTCGCTTTGAACATAATGATGGCAAACTGACATTCAGCGCTGTTCTGCTTCGACATCTTGGTGGCTGTTGCTTTGTTGAGGCTGACTGTTGATGCTGTTGGTGATGCAGCTCGTTACTGAAGGTGAAGAACGGCTTTGAGAACCGGAGCGACGCAAAATTTTGATTTGAAAAAAGGTTGTCTAAGGTTTGAATGCTAATGATCCTAGTTTTTTCTTGTTCAAAAGACCAGCGACGCAACTTTTCTCAAAAATGATGTCCTAGGATGGGTTTTGTGTGCTATATCTAGCTTTTTGCACTAAAAAAAACCTAAAAGCTTTCCGAACGTTAGCGCGTTTTAACCGTTTTTCGTTCAACAGACCTAAATAAATGCTTGTTTTTTGTTGAATTAACACAAGTTTCGCTAAAATAGCTGGCGTTAACTGTTTGAACTAGTGTGTGTGGCTACTGAGGTTTACAGGAAAACTGTGCCTTGCCACAATTATGCAGTTGAACCAATATTAGACCAGAACTCAAATAATTGTTACATTAAACTCCTTTTTCTTGAAAACTTCAATAAACTCGTCTGTTTCTCTCAATACGAATAAATTACCAAGCTTATAAAGCTACCCAAGAAATTTTTCTTAGCTCCCTAACCCTAACCGAGCACTATGATTAAAATATACCTCTCACAGTTTTTTGCGAATTTATAACTTTGAAACCTGTTCTTTTTCTAGGAGTTTATTGTTGCTGTGACGGCTAAAGATAAGAAATTTGTAAAAATACGATACGTTTAGGCAACAAGAGTTACAGAGGGGCTACTGAATGCTAGAAAATTGCAGAGACGAGTCATTTTGTGGAAATCTTTGGAACTCTTTGGTTTTATTGAATTTTTTCGGGTTTTGCAAAAACTTTTTCGTTTTCTTTAAAACTGTGTGACACTATCTGTTGTTTTTCACTCTTTCTTCGTTATCTTTAATATGCATTGATTCTACTAAACTTTCAAAGCTCTCTCCCACAGATAACGTCTGAGATCTGCCTTTCAAAAAAAAATGAAAGTAGAAAAAAAAGACATCAAATTTTCTGGTGACTACTGGAACCAATTTTCTTCGAAAACTCCTCTTCTGCTGATGGTAACGTCTGAAACCAATAGGGATAAAGGGACTTCGCAGACGGCAACGTCTGAGACCAAGGACTTCTGCAAAAATCAAAGTTTGGATGTTTTTTCCAAAAAACAATTAAAATGGTATTTATTTTTGTCAAATGAAAGTTTTGATATTTGGTGTGGCGCCTAAAGACTTTCTATTTACTTCCCTATACAGGTAAAACAATCAAACAGACTGACAATGACTTGTCTTAGGGGTTTGTTTAGTGGTTTATTCGACAATTCAAAAGAATATGTCGTCAGAAAACTTTTATGTTTTTGAATTTTCTGAATTCAAAAAAAAATTTTTTTTCTGACATTTCTCATTTATATGATGCTGGTGTGATATATCGATCAAAGTGGCTTTTGTTTGATTGAAAACCAATTCAGAAGAGTGGTTGAATAATTTTTTCCGCAATTCAAACGGATATGTAGTCAGAAAACTAAATTGTGTTTTTTGAATTTTCTGAATTCAAAAAGTTTTTCTGACATTTCTCATTGATATGATACCGATGTGATATATCGATCAAAGTGGCTTTTTGTTTGATCGAAAACCACTTCAGAAGAGTGGTTTAATAGTTTTTTCCGCAATTGAAACGGATAGGTAGTCAGAAAACTAAATTGTGTTTTTTGAATTTTCTGAATTCAAAAAATATTCTCCGACATTTCTCATTTAAATGATACTTATCGGATATATCGATGCAAATAGCTTTTTGTTTGATTACAAACCAATTCAAAAGAGTGGTTTAATAGTTTTTTCCGCAATTGAAACGGATATGTAGTCAGAAAACTAAATTGTGTTTTTTGAATTTTCTGAATTCAAAAAATTTTATTCGACATTTCTTATTTATATGATACTTATCGGATATATCGATGCAAATAGCTTTCTGTTTGATTACAAACCAATTCAAAAGAGTGGTTCAATAGTTTTTTCCGCAATTGAAACGGATATGTAGTCAGAAAACTAAATTGTGTTTTTTGAATTTTCTGAATTCAAAAAATTTTCTCCGACATTTCTGATTTATATGATACTGATTGGATATATCGATGCAAATAGCTTTCTGTTTGATTACAAACCAATTCAAAAGAGTGGTTTAATAGTTTTTTCCGCAATTGAAACGGATAGGTAGTCAGAAAACTAAATTGTGTTTTTTGAATTTTCTGAATTCAAAAAATTTTCTCCGACATTTCTGATTTATATGATACCGATGTGATATATCGATCAAAGTGGCTTTTTGTTTGATCGAAAACCACTTCAGAAGAGTGGTTTAATAGTTTTTTCCGCAATTGAAACGGATAGGTAGTCAGAAAACTAAATTGTGTTTTTTGAATTTTCTGAATTCAAAAAATATTCTCCGACATTTCTTATTTAAATGATACTGATTGGATATATCGATGCAAATAGCTTTCTGTTTGATCGAAAACTACTTCAGAAGAGTGGTTTAATAGTTTTTTCCGCAATTGAAACGGATAAGTAGTCAGAAAACTAAATTGTGTTTTTTGAATTTTCTGAATTCAAAAAATTTTCTCCGACATTTCTTATTTATATGATACTGATTGGATATATCGATGCAAATAGCTTTCTGTTTGATTACAAACCAATTCAAAAGAGTGGTTTAATAGTTTTTTCCGCAATTGAAACGGATATGTAGTCAGAAAACTAAATTGTGTTTTTTGAATTTTCTGAATTCAAAAAATTTTCTCCGACATTTCTTATTTATATGATACTTATCGGATATATCGATGCAAATAGCTTTCTGTTTGATTACAAACCAATTCAAAAGAGTGGTTTAATAGTTTTTTCCGCAATTGAAACGGATATGTAGTCAGAAAACTAAATTGTGTTTTTTGAATTTTCTGAATTCAAAAATTTTTATCCGACATTTCTTATTTATATGATACTTATCGGATATATCGATGCAAATAGCTTTCTGTTTGATTACAAACCAATTCAAAAGAGTGGTTCAATAGTTTTTTCCGCAATTGAAACGGATATGTAGTCAGAAAACTAAATTGTGTTTTTTGAATTTTCTGAATTCAAAAAATTTTCTCCGACATTTCTTATTTATATGATACTGATTGGATATATCGATGCAAATAGCTTTCTGTTTGATTACAAACCAATTCAAAAGAGTGGTTTAATAGTTTTTTCCGCAATTGAAACGGATAGGTAGTCAGAAAACTAAATTGTGTTTTTTGAATTTTCTGAATTCAAAAAATGTTCTCCGACATTTCTGATTTATATGATACTGATTGGATATATCGATGCAAATAGCTTTCTGTTTGATTACAAACCAATTCAAAAGAGTGATTTAATAGTTTTTTCCGCAATTGAAACGGATAGGTAGTCAGAAAACTAAATTGTGTTTTTTGAATTTTCTGATTTAAGGAACATTTCTCTGATTTTTGTGTTTTTTTTTCGCAGATTTTTCTTTAAAAATGAGAAAATTGCCTTAACTTGCTTTGAAAATAATGAAACTAGTCAAGGTTTTTGAATCGAGGTGTTATAGTACCAAATAAGCTTTTTTGGGGGACAAATATCAATTTTTTGGAGGCTTCTTGTCGAAAAAAAAGTAGAGATTTTGGATGGCTCTAACCGGGGAACAGGACATCAGAGGTAACGTCTGAGACCTCGGGCGGACTTCTGCTGGTGACGTCTGAAACCAGTAAAAAAAACTTGATCCTCTCGTCGGGGTGACGTTTGTAACCCAAACTTGGCTTCGTCGCTGAAAAAATTGCTTGTCTTTTTTTTTGTGTCTTTTCTGTCTTTTCTGTGTCTTTTCTTTGTCTTGACCGGCTGCCAGCTTTCGGGTTCCGTTTACTGTGCTCGGCACTTGATGGTTGCACTGACCGCTGATGCTCTCTTCAGTGCGTCGCACAAGTTGTGGAACAAAGAAACTATTTGCCGGTAACAGGGGAGACTTTTGTCCTCAAAATTGTTTTGGGGAAAGAAGGTTTTTGTTCTTTGAACAAGGGGTAAACCATAAAATGTAACAGAATGTAGATAAGGATTCAATTACATTGTTCTAGACAGTTTGTTAAGTTTTTTTATATCAGTTTTAAGTTGCGGGAACAACCAACTCGTTTTGGTTGCGATAAGGACAAATGTCAATGTTTTTTCAAGTTTTACTTCTGACTTGATTGTTGCACGACAAGCGCATTGAGCGCAAATCTTACATCTATTAGCGATTTTTAGCGGTGACACCTCGACCCGGGAGACTCAATTTCGCGCAAATGATTTGGAACGATGCCACCTTTATCAATTACTTATTCATCTAGTTTGCCTTACGTATTAACTACTTTGCCATACCTTTGTAAGGAAGTTTGTGACTTATCGTTTCTACTGTTGTCCTTTTCTAAGGCAGAGGGCGGCGCCTATCCCTCTGCATTTGTACAAATTTTTCCTGTAATTTTTTTGAAATTTGTCGTTATAACACGTATCATGAGGTCACATTTCGTTTTTCGTATTTTTGTTACTTTGATTCTAAAGCTGGTCTCCAAGATAACCCAGGTCGAGGTGTGCGTTAATGGTCAGACAATTAAAAACGCACGGGGGGGGGGGGGTAAAGTGCGTTTTTGATTACATGGACGAGCGTCATAATAAAGTCTACCTACATGAACGAGCTTCCTAGACAAAGTCTGCCTAAATTCTGATCATTAACAAGCTAAAGTATGAAATAGTTTAAATACTGTCAGAAAAAATCTACAGTTGAACTAACGAACAACTTGAGATTTTCCAGTATGTTTTGGGTGTGTTCCCCTCCTCCTTCTCTCAACCGGGCTGGGGACCGGCTAAGGCGGAGTCACAAAAAAAACAACTATACGAGAATTGAGTCCGAGCAAACGGTAAAGGTGATCATATATTTTCCAACGTCAAAAAATTTTGAATTGTAAAAAACTTTTACAATTTTTAACGGCTGTTTTTACAAATCTGTTAAATGGCCTATTCATATGAGTGCCATTCCTCAATAAGAAGGGAGTCTTCTTGCTGTTTTTTTAAACTCATTTTATGATTGAAGACAAAGGATTGCAAGGTTAATTTTTTTTCACTAATTTCTTATCGCATTTAGCTGTAGTTTAATATGGAGCAATATTTACTGCCTCAACGTACCAATTAATTCATTTAGAACAGATTTAAATAATTGACATTTTATTGTAAAGCGTCGACGATTTTTAAAAGCTCTCAGCGGTTAAAATATCAGCAAAAGAGTTGATTTGGCATCGAATACGTTCAAATTTGCAGAAAATGAGCACTCCTTCCCAGGTCGAGGTGGCCAGACCGAAGTGACCCCTGATCGGACGAGTTTCGAGCGCACACATGTTCCGGGTGAGCTCGAATTACATGGTATGGAAAAAGCTTCGAGCGCACTTTCGTCTGGACAATGGTCTGGAAATTGTCTGATCAGGGGTCACTTCGGTCTGGGACGGTCTGATCAGAGGCAGTTTCGAGCGCACACTAGTCTGATCAGAGACAATTTCGAACGCACACTACTCTGATCAGAGGACGTTTCGAACGCACTTTAGTCTGATCAGGGACGTTTCGAACGCACTTTTGTCTGATCAGAGAGACGTTTCGACCGCACTTTTGTCTGATCAAAGAGACGTTTCGACCGCACATATGTCTTATCAGAGGACGTTTCGAAAGCACTTTTGTCTGATCAGAGACGTTTCGACCGCACTTTTGTCTGATCAGAGAGACGTTTCGACCGCACATTTGTCTGATCGGAGGACGTTTCGAGCGCACTTTTGTCTGATCAGAGGACGTATCGAGAGCTGAAATAGGTTAAATAATGTCGGAAAAAATCTACAGTTGAACTAACGAACAACTTTTTGAGATTTTCCAGAATGTTTTGGGTGTGTTCCCCTCCTCCTTCTCTCAACCGGCCTGGGGACCGGCTACGGCGGAGTTACAAAAAAAACAACTATAGGAGAATTGAGTCCGAGCAAACGGTAAAGGTGATCATACATTTTCCAACGTCAAAAAATTTTGAATTGTAAAAAACTTTTACAATTTTTAACGGCTGTTTTTACAAATCTGTTAAATGGCCTATTCATATGAGTGCCATTCCTCAATAAGAAGGGAGTCTTCTTGCTGTTTTTTTAAACTCATTTTATGATTGAAGACAAACGATTGCAAGGTTGATTTCTTTTTCACTAATTTCTTATCGCATTTAGCTGTAGTTTAATATAGAGCAATATTTACTGCCTCAACGTACCAATTAATTCATTTAGAAGAGATTTAAATAATTGACATTTTATTGTAAAGCGTCGACGATTTTTAAAAGCTCTCAGCGGTTAAAATATCAGCAAAAGAGTTGATTTGGCATCGAATACGTTCAAATTTGCAGAAAATTAGCACTCCTTCCCAGGTCGAGGTGGCCAGACCGAAGTGACCCCTGATCGGACGAGTTTCGAGCGCACACATGTTCCGGGTGCGCTCGAATTACATGTTAATCAAATTCTTGGCTGATATTCTTTTATAATCTACATTTCATAGTTCAAACTCATTTTTGAGCTTGTTGTTAAGACAATAAACATTGAACCAAAAAAACTAGGATCATGAGCATCCAAACCTTAGACAGCTTTTTTATATCAAAATTTGCGTCGCTCCGGTTCTTTAAACCGTTTTTTACCTTCAATACAAAGCTTCAACGGCTACAATGGCCATGAGAAATCAACTCGACCCTTTGCAGAAAATAATTCAGCGAAGAAAGGGTTTTGGATTCTTGTCTCTGATGGTTGAGCGAAGCAGAGCACACGAAAAAGAAATCAAAGAGCTGTCGCAGAACGTTATGAAGCAGCAGCCTCATCAGAATACAGCCACATCAATTCTTAGCTGACAAACCAAACTTATCAACCGTTTTAACCAACTAAAGTTGCAGGTTGCTCTTTTGGACGATGTTAGTCAACTGAGCCACTCCTCCGGCCGGATCAGAGATGATGTCAGCATGATCTTAAGCAAAGAGAACCGATCTCACCGATCTACGCCTGTCTCAATAGACAACAATGAAGACAACCAGCTTCGACGTAACATGGAACAGCAGAAAAGAAGCAAAGCGCAAAGAAATCAGCCTCCTGCAATCCCACCTCGACCAGGAGATCCAACAACCTTTCTTCAACAGTCAACTGCTCCTCAAATAAACTTGGAACGCGTTCTTGGCGTTCACCAGGGACAAACAGAAATGCAAAACCGGCCAATCAGTCAACAAGAACATAATCCTGCAGGAACGGAAAACCACGTTTGCAATTCTTCCACACAAGCCCATGATACACTTGTCTTTAACAGTGCAACTGATGACACTCGATATGCCGCTATCAACCCTCACAGCCAAGCTTGCCACCCTGCAGCCTCCAAACAGCCCCGATCACTCTCGAAAACAGTGAAGCAAGCGAACACCATTTGCTAAACCTTTTAACGCCTATAACTAACCTGAGCATTACAAGCGACAGTATTACAGCTCAATCAAACAATTGTGCTCAAAATTTCTCTAATGTCAGCCTTACTGAGCATTTTTTCTCAAAACCAGTGACTCAAAACAGAGTCATATTTCAAACACCAAATCAAGCGTGTCATGATGCCCAAAAGGAGCAAACTGCTAAAAATATCAAGAACAAATCAAATCCTGTTAATCAACAGCAATCACTGCAAGCTTTTGCTCAAGAAATTGATTGCAATCCAAGCCAAAATGTCAACACAGTAAGTCAGAACCCACTCATTTTCCAACAAATGCAAATAGTTGTCAGCAGCCAACAAAATATCAGTCAGGTTTTGTTGCCGAAAACATTCTATTACAAAATTTGCAGGATGAATATGCAACACAAGCTGAGCAAGTGATCCAACAGAAAATTTTGTTCTTGCTTTTGAACATTAGAATCCTCAACTCTTTCAGCAGTTTAATAATAGTTTGTTTCCACAAAACCACAAATAGTTTCCTAATGAAATTGCTTTGCAATTTTCACCATTTCCTCCTCAGAATTACACACAGAAACTAACGAACAAACGACCTGTGGCCCAATTTCGCTCACAACCAACAGTTTTGCCCAACAATTTGCAAACTCATCAAAATCAATCTAACTTTGATTTTCCAGCATCTTCAATACCCTTAGGTGCAAAGGTACCAAATTTCGTTCACCCACAGACAAAAAGCGACTCAAAACAAAATCATGTTTGTCATCCAAACAGTGCCCAAACAAGCCATTTAATTGTGAAAAACTCACAAGCCAATGCATTAAACACTATTTCAACCCTGTACCACAATTGACAAATGTTGATTGTAAACATTCAATTAAATAGCCTCCCTTAAAGTTACAAAACTTTAAAGTTACAAAACTTAAAGTTACATACATCCATGAATGGATCAAAAACTTCTACAGTATCGTTCATCATAACACATCAATCACAGACACACACCGAATAACATCTCTACAGAATTATGTGTCAGGAAAAGCAAAAGAGTTGATACACGCGTATTCTTGCGACCCGTCGCATTACCAGACAGCCTTAAACGAGCTGATAAATCACTTCAGTGACCGAACCATTGTAGTTAATCCCTTTATCAACCAGCTTGAAAACTGGCAAATCAATCCTCAGAACAAGCAAAGTTTTCAAGTTTTTCTTCCTTTTTGAATAGACTTGTTCAGGCATTTGAATACCTTGGTTTTACAGCAGACCTTCAATCAACAACGCTACTGACAAAAAGCCAAAGAAAAGTTTCCAAACAAACTTATCCTGAAGTGGACCGAGCACTGTCTCACTGATTTTCACTCAGACCCATCTCTTGCAGAATTCCAACAATGGTTAGAGCCTCAAGCTCAAGTTTATGTTAAAGTTAACTGCGAAAATCCAATTAGAAACACATTTCTTAATTCAAAAAAAAAATTGGAAACCCCAATTTCAACGCTAATAAAGCTTATAGAAACTACACACAAGCCCATGATACACTTGTCTTTAACAGTGCAACTGATGATACTCAATATGCCGCTATCAACCCTCACAATCAGCCAAGCTTGCCACTCTGCAGCCTCCAAACAGCCCCGATCACTCTAAAACAGTGAAGCAAACGAACACCATTTGCTAAACCTTTTAACGCCTATAACTAACCTGAGCATTACAAGCGACAATATTACAGCTCAATCAAAATATTGTGCTCAAAATTTCTCTAATGTCAGCATTACTGAGCATTTTTTCTCAAAACCAGTGACTCAAAACAGAATCATATTTCAAACACCAAATCAAGCTTGTCATGATACCCAAAAGGAGCAAACTGCTAAAAATATCAAGAAAAAAGCAAATCCTGTTAATCAACAGAAATCACTGCAAGCTTTTGCTCAAGAAATTGATTGCAATCCAAGCCAAAATGTCAACACAGTAAGTCAGAACCCACTCATTTTCCAACAAATGCAAATAGTTGTCAGCAGCCAACAAAAAATCAGTCACGTTTTGTTGCCGAAAACATTCTATTACAAAATTTGCAGGATGAATATGCAACACAAGCTGAGCAAGTGATCCAACAGAAAATTTTGTTCTTGCTTTTGAACATTAGAATCCTCAACTCTTTCAGCAGGTTAATAATAGTTTGTTTCCACAAAACCACAAATAGTTTCCTAATGAAATTGCTTTGCAATTTTCACCATTTCCTCCTCAGAATTACACACAGAAACTAACGAACAAACGACCTGTGGCCCAATTTCGCTCACAACCAACAGTTTTGCCCAACAATTTGCAAACCCATCAAAATCAATCTAACTTTGATTTTCCAGCATCTTCAATACCCTTAGGTGCAAAGGTACCAAATTTCGTTCACCCACAGACAAAAAGCGACTCAAAACAAAATCATGTTTGTCATCCAAACAGTGCCCAAACAAGCCATTTAATTGTGAAAAACTCACAAGCCAATGCATTAAACACTATTTCAACCCTGTACCAGAATTGACAAATGTTGATTGTAAACGTTCAATTAAATAGCGTCCCTTAAAGTTACAAAACTTTAAAGTTACAAACCTTAAAGTTACATACTTCCATGAATGAATCAAAAACTTCTACATTATCATTCATCATAACACGTCAATCACAGACACACACCGAAAGACATCTCTACAGAATTATGTGTCAGGAAAAGCAAAAGAATTGATACACGCGTATTCTTGCGACCCGTCGCATAACCAGACAGCCTTAAACGAGCTGATAAATCACTTCGGTGACCGATCCATTGTAGTTAATCCCTTTATCAACCAGCTTGAAAACTGGCAAATCAATCCTCAGAACAAGCAAAGTTTTCAAGTTTTTCTTTCTTTTCGAAAAGACTTGTTCAGGCATTTGAATACCTTGGTTTTACAGCAGACCTTCAATCAACAACGCTACTAAAAAAAGCCAAAGAAAAGGTTCCACACAAACTTATCCTGAAGTGGACCGAGCAAACTCGATAGTTATTAATCAGGAAAGGAACGAAAAGCATCAATTGCAACAAAATCTGCAGCCGAAGTCAACCAATTATTTTCCGAAGAGTTTCAACGCAAACAGATCTTGCGGAAAAAACGATAGCAATCATAGCGTTGTAACTTGCCCTGAACACCAGCTTTTTCCTCCTAGTAAGAGATTCAGCATTGTTAGCAAAAAAGAAATTTGTACAAATTGTCTTAGCAATGAGCACAACAAACAGAAATGTTCGTCAACTAAATGATGCCAAGTATGCAGTGGTTTGCATCATACATTATTGCATGACCCATCAAAACAAATTAAACGCCCAACAGCAGCTTTTTCAAAAGAAAACTCACAAAAATATCGACCTACTTTTTCGACAAACAACAAGACAGCAGTTGAAAGTACAGCCAAAAATTCTCAGGCAAAAGGCCAGCAGAATAAGAATTCAAACAGCCGCTAGGGACAATCCTTCAACGATCAATACCAAACCAACCCTCAAAGACGAAAGCTAAATGGAAGCAGTAACAAACAGTCTTTTAGCATCAACCAGAGTCCCGATGCACCAAAAAACTGGTATGAGCAGCTTCAACTCATCCCCGTTTCATATCTGAAAGGAAATAAAGCCTTCAATACATATGCCTTAATTGATCCTGGTAGTCAATGTAGTTTTGTTCTGGATGCCACTTCAGCTTCCTTGCGAATCTCATCAATCAGTGTTCTTCAGTTCCTTAACACTGAAAATAACATGACTCTATCTAAAATAAACGAACCAGTTACCATACTCCTTACAAATCAACAAAGATTTCTTTTGAACTCTCTCGAGCATACAGCAAACCATATTTAAATATCACTGCCGCAAATGTTTCCCAATTGATTAAATTTGCGATGCATTTAACAAGCTACGCCATATTCATTTTTCTTATTTTGCCGATGGCAAAATCGGTGCCCTCCTTGGTGTTAACGAGACTTTGCACTCACCTATCCCACTCATATCAATCAAGGAAATATAAACAAACCGTTCGGTGTCAAAAATAAATTAGGTTGGACACTAGCCGGTGAAAACAAGAATTGCTTTACAAACAACCATCTGAAATCCTCCAATCTGCCGACGAAAGCCTTCGTCTTTCAAGTTTCAAGAGATCGAACGGACGAACCCGGGCTAGACCAACTAGTTCAACAGTTTTGGAGAATTGAATCCGAAAGAGTTCATCCAGGCAGCAAGCCTTTTATCTCCCCTTGATCAAAGATTTCTCCAGTTAATGAAAGACTCAATTAATTTCAACGCAGAATGATTTGAAGTTAAACTACCTTGGAAAGAAAACTCAAAAATGAAAAATAGTTATTTTACCGCCCTCAGGCTAGTCGAAAGCATAAATAAGCGACTTGAACGTAATCCTCAACTTCGTGATAACTATAACAAGACTCTGCAAACTGACTTGGGGAAAAAACTACATGAAACCAGTTGAGATGCAAGATCCACCACCGGATCGAATATGGTATCTCCCACATCACCCAGTTGAGAATCCTAAACGGCCCGGCAGGGTTCGGTGCGTCACAAATGCCGAATATAAATTCCAGGAAAAATCACAAAATTTTTGGCGCTACCTGCTCCCCATCCTGCGCAATCTATCTTTTGAATCATTGCGTTCATAAAACGAAGATAAAAATCCCAAAGCAGTCAGAGCCGTCAAAAATCACTTTTATATAGTTGATTACATTCAGTCCCATAATAAGGTAACGAATGTCTCAAAGACAGTTCAGCAAATCATTTAGAGTTTTCAGGAAGACGGCTTCCGCCACACAAAAATTTGTTCTAATGATTCCGATGTTCTGAAAAACATACCAACACAGGACATTGAAAAAACAGTGACATTGTCAGAGTTCTTGGACAGAAGTAGAATCTAAAAAATGACACCTTTATTATGAAACCATTAACAGATTTTTCAACGGATGCAATTGAGTGTGCTCGGAGAGAGATCTTTAGCCTTGTATGCTCGAGATTTGACCCTCTCAGCAGATTCTCACCTTTGACAATTCGTTTCAAAATCCTTCTTCAAGAAATTTGGAGACTTGGGAAAATTGGGATCAACTACTACCCGTTCAAATAAGCAGAAGACTTCAGAAAATTATTGATTAAAACTTCAAAATGCCTGAAATAGATCTTATCAGAGCACAATGAAGTATTCAATACTCTGAAAGCAGTGAAAAATTACATGTATTTGTTGATGCCTCTACAGCTGCAATGGCAGCAGTAGCGTACTTGCGAATAACACACAACTATTCAGAGGTAACAGAAACTTGTTTCCTCATTGGAAAATGTAAAGTTGCTCCACAAAAGCAAACAAGCGTACCCAAATTTGACCTCAAAGCTACGGTAATGGGAGTTAGGCTACATTCAACAATCTCCTTGTTCGCAATTGACGAAACTGTGTTCTGGACCGTCAGTCAGGTAGTCCTTGATTTGATTGCGTAATCCAAAAAAAAACCTGTATTTGTTGCAAACCGACTCAGAGAAAATGCAGCAACAACCAAAGCAAAATAATGGAGACATGTTTCCACATTGAACAATCCAGACAACCATGGCACTCGTGGCCTAGATCCACGTGAAAATGGTTGCAACCTCCAGAGTTTCTGTCATCATCAGAGCCAATCAATAACCATCCTGTACCTTCGAAACCAGCTGTCGTAGAAATAACAGCACATACAGCTTCAAATATTCCAGAGCCAATCATAGACCCATCACGTTTTTCGTCTTGCTACTCACCTTTGCCACTGTTTTTAATTTATTATTCAGAGCAAAGGAATTTTTTGACAACAAACAGCAATACACGACAGATGACATTGATCTATCTCCGAAGCAATTCATCAGAAGTTCTCAAGAGAACTCATTTCACTCCACAGTTTCCTCACGCCCCACTCTAAATGCAATTCGCGGTAATTGAACCCAATCGTCGACCAAAACGGTATACTGCGTTCAAGTGGAAGCCTTCAGTTTGCTCCTGATGAACTTGAAATAGACAAATGTCCTATCATTCTGCATGCGAAAGACACAATCACACGTTTGTACCTAGAACATGCTCATCGCATACGCATTCATCAGGGAACAGAACCCGTCAAAGCGCTTGTTTAGCTATGAAACCACGTATGTGGCTTGCGAAAGTGTCTACTTAGCACAAAGTTTTGCTGTTTTTTGTGCAGAAGATTTAACGCAGAGACAGACAACGGATCGTGGCTCCTCTTCCAGCTTTCCGTTTCCCATCAGCCGCGAGTTAATTCCCGTTTTCCAATAGTGGTGTCGACATCTTCGAACCATTTTATATAGAGGACACAAAAGTAAATTTTGAAAAACTTTATGATTTGACCATTACGTGATTGATCACGATAGCAGTCCACCTTGAAAGCTGCCCAGATCTCAACACCGGGACTTTCCTAAATGCAATTTGGACGTTTCACTGGTAGACGATGTCAGTCACGACTGATGTACAGTAATAATGCAAAGACATTCATTGGAGCGTCAGAAGAACAAGAAAAGTATGAAGAGCATTGACAACGACAAAATTTACAAATCTCTTGCAGCTACAAAAACGACTTAGAAATTCGACCCCCACTTCTATGGACCCCCTTCGGCGGTGTTTAGGAATGCTTGATACAGACAGCGAAACGAACGCTGCTGATCATTATAGGCTCTTCCCGACAACGAGATGCCTCTCACAACTAACCATTTCCTAATCCGCCACCAGGAAAACTTGACAACCAGATTCCAGCCAGCTTCAGGTTATTGAGAAATCTGTAACAGATGATGAACCAGTTCTTGAAGCGACTTGTCAAAGAATATCTACTGACACTACTCAAGAGATCCAAATGGAATCAGAACAACCAGTCGCCACTTAAAAAAATGGCGGTCTGCATCCTAAAAGACATGACTCCTCGTGGAATTTAGCCTCTTGGGCGTGTGTTGGAGGTGTACTCTGGACGAGATTGACAACACTGTGTGGTGAAGGTAAAAACGGCTTACGGTACGTTCATTTGCCCTGTTTCCGCGCCGCTCGCGCGCGTTTTGGCTGATTAATCAATTTTTCAATAATTTTTTTCGTGTAACGGTTTCTAGCCAATTTGGGTTACTCTCTCTCTCTCTCTCTCTCTCTCTCTCTCTCTCTCTCTATCTCTCTTCGACAACCTCTTCAAGGTGTTGCTAGCTACCTGTGCATTACCCTCTCTTCAACGAAATCTCCAAGCGTTGCTGGCCCTTTGTTCTTCTTGGAGCTTGTTGTGAAACAGTCAAGTCAAGCGCATGAAAACTTGACTTAAGTCCTTGAACAAGTTGAAAGTGGTTACCCGCAAATATGTAATCATCAAAATAAACTAACAAAAACCTTTACTGAATATTATACTTTGACGAGAGAACTTGTTCCCGCATTTATAGAACACCTAGCAAAAAATTATTTCGGCATTTTTCCCTGTCGTTATATATCCAAAAAAAATTGTCGGAACTTTTCTGTTTTTAGCTCGCCAAGGCGTTTTCTGAAGCTATCAGCGGTCTGGTTTTGTGATACCTATGGATACATAATTATTTATCGAAACTCTTACGTGTACTAAATTACCTCTTATTTGTACTAAATTATAAATTACCCTCTATTTTTAATATCTATATCATGCATTTTATAACTAAGGTTATGATTACTTTTATTATTCACATATAAAAATATTCCCGCTAGTCTACTAATTTATTTCATAGATTGTTCACACTATTTTTTTGTAAGTAATCATACTCTCGATTAATCTTCTGAATTCAAGTTGTCTCAGCAATCGCTATTCAAATAGACAAGCTAAAATTAGCGTGGATTCGCCTTGCGATTCCAATTATAATATTCAGTAAAACTCGCTTAATTACGGATTCGCTCCGCGATTCCATTGTAGATTTATGACAACGTATTTGCAATACGTATCCAACTCAATCAGCTACTCTCAGCTATAACATGGCGCAGTCAGCACTAAAGGACAGCGGCAAATCTCCACTCGGAATTCAACCCTTTTGGGAGAAAGCAACTCTAGAGCCCCCTCTTCGATGGGAGTATTGGAGGACACAACTCAAACTTGCGATTCTTGCTCTCGAAGGGATTGTAGTGGACCTTCTCTTGGCCGACCCTCCAAAGCATGTTGTTCTACCCCCTGAACCCGCTTACGAAGACGCGGTTGAAAATCCTACAGCGCAATCGGAACGAGATCGAAGTATCCGTAACGAACAAGCAAAGACGGCGTGGAAAAACCGATTGAAGTTGTAGGAGTGCCATGCGGAGACAAACCTTGGAAAACTTGCGATCGGAAAGCATCCTCATTGATGTATTTGAGTCTCGGAACAGAAGGACGACTAGTTTTCAATTAAAAAAATTTGACTGTTAATTTCGATCGATATCTTTCTTACGCGAAAACAACAAAAGGGGGAACCAATTGAAAAAATTTACGGTCATCTTAAAGAACTTTCTGAAAACTGTGACCTGGGAGAAAAGGGAGATACCATTATCAGAGATGTTTTTATTGCAAACACGCAAATAGAAGATATTCAAAAAGAGCTTCTAAAAGAAACGGTGGAACCCGATAAAGCTTTGGCAATCGCAATAAACATCGTAATGGGCACCCTTAATCAACTTAAAATGAACAAAAGTAAATCCGAACTCAATTCCCCAGTTAATCAAGTACAACGGATGTGCATCGCAAATGCTACCCCTTTTCAAATATGAACACAACTGCCCGAAAAAAGCCTACAACTTGCCATTTTTGTGGAATGAATTGGACTTCGGAACATCGTAACGAATGCCCTGCACGTGGAAAGAAATGCAATAACTGTGGCATTGAAAATCATTTCCCGAAAGTTTGCCGAAAACCTAAGGATCCTAGTTCATATCCAAAACCTAAGCCGCGGGTCAATAATGTCGAAAAAGTTGATCCAACTGACAATGTTAATCAAATCTCGTCTAAATTTGACCCTGATTTGGAATCCAACTACTCGTCGGATGAAGACAATTGTGTTGCATCAGTATCTTCAGCAGATTCTACAACCCCAATAGAAGCAATCAATCCCCCGGTGGTATTCGGAAATACAGCAACAAATGTTTTGGTGGATTCGGGTAGTGTTTGCACGATAATCAATAAAACGCTGGCAAATTCCATCATTTCCCAAGACTCAGATTCGAAGTGGATACGCGAGGCGGCTCCCAAACAATTGAAGACTTTCTCTAATGAACTCATTCAAACGCTAGGCATTCTACAAACGTCAATTCGAAGTAACAACTGGTACGCGAATCCAATTGAAATTCAAGTAGTGACAGATGGTCATCGGTCACTATTGGGTAGAGACTTTTTCCCTGCCCGCGGACTTTCAATTCAGCAATCTAATAGCCCAAGGACAGTTAATCCAGTAGAACAAGAACACTGTCCAGTCAAAAAACAAATTGCAACTGATTTTCCTGATTTAATCTCCAGAATTGGTAAGTCTAAATTACATACAGTTCGCTCAAAATTTCATAAATATTATACCTCATCACATCAAAAAGGTCGTCGTGTTCCTATATATTTGCTACGCTAAGTATGTGATGAATTGAAGAAACTCTCAGACCAAGGACATATTGAAAAGTTACAGGAATGCTCCGATAAAAACTTTATTTCCCCAATCGTAACCACGGTTAAGAAGGACAAATCGGTTAAATTAGCTCTTGATTCAAAAGTCTTGAATAAAGCAATTCCTAAAAATAAGTAGCAAATTCCAAACATAGATAGTCTTATCGATTCTATTTCAGAACACATCAAGGATTCCAATCAAGGTGATAATGTTTATTTTTCAACAATTGATTTAAAATATGCGTATAGCCGACTAAGGTTGCATCCGGATACTTCTCGTCATTTCAACATCATTCGTGGTGACTCGACTGGTACGTATCGTTTCAAAACGGGTTTCACGATCTTACGGATATGCGGGCAGAGTTTCAAAAGGCCATGGATTACACATTTGTTGGTTTGACTAATACATATTGTTTCCTTGACGACATAATTGTAGTTAGCAAAGCTAGTAAGGAATCGCATATCAAATACGTCTACAAATGTTTACAAAAACTTGACGCTGATAATCTCCGAACAAATCTGAGCAAATGTCATTTTGCAAAACACCAGATAAACTGGCTTGGTTTCACATTCTCCAAAAATGGTGTTAAACCTATAGAATCGAAAACAGCAGCCATAGCAGAAATGAAGGCTCCAAAAACATTGAAACAACTACGGTCATTCTTAGGTAGTGTTCATCATATAAGCAAACTTATTCCCAACCTGGCAAAAATTTGTCATCCCCTTCTGCCTTTATTAAAGAAAAATGAAAAATTTATTCGGACTGAAAATCATCAAACTTATTTTCAACATATTAAAACTGCAGTCGCAAATGCTACGGAAAATACTCATTCCAATCCGACATTGGAAACGCGAGTCACATGCAATACATCTTGTCAAGGTCTAGCCGCCGCACTGGAGCGATTGGATAGTGAGGGGTGGAAATTGGTGGCTTTTGCATCTCGTTTTCTTAATAGCAACGAAGAACGCTACAGTATTATTGAACTAGAATTGCTTGGTGTGGTTTGGGCCATCAAACATTTTGAATACTATCTTTTTGGAAAAAATTTTACAGTCTTGACAGATCATAGAGCACTTCTTTCGGTTTTAAAATCTCATCGTTCAAATAAATCCTATAATAGTCGATTAACACGGTGGATTGATCGTTTGTTACCCTTTGACTCTAATATAGAACATATTCCTGGCACTAGAATGGGATTAGTTGATTATATTTCGCGCCAACCAAATCAGAAAGCAAAAAGCATCACTCAATATGATAAGGAACTCATAGTAGCTACAACTTCCCGCATTCGCGACGGGAATTACAATTTATTTAGTCACTCGAATAAAATTCCATTCCAAAAGCAGCACAACACCAGCAAATGCAAATTACAAGTAAACAAGACGCGCGTCCATTCTTGCAAATTTGCTATAAGTAGCGCACATACTCCAAATGCCTCAAATAACTCACTCACTACTACAACAAAAGTAAATAATTACAATCCAAAATTCATTTCAAACTTTAATTGTCACGCAAATCACTTGCTCAAAATTAATAGTGCACCCGCTCCGCAAATCCAGTCACAAAATTTAAAGTTAAATTCAGCCACTAATTCTGATATCAAAGTCAACCATATCACAATGTCGGCAAATGAGTCCTCTCAAATCAACCCCCCCAGCATCGCAAACTCCCCGAGAACATTCAGACCTCAATCGGCGCCGAATACGAACACGAGCACGAGTGTCAACAATACCCGGACCTCACCATCACCTGATAATCGAGACATCGAACGTTCCCGGGAAGAGATCTTCAAAAACAACTTGAATCAGCTATTTACGAAGTCCTTCCTCGCGGTCCTCACCATCAAGGATGCTGTTTTAAAAGAAAATCCGGGGTTGTGTAATCCAAGACGACGAAGCCAGATGCAAAGAGGTCAGCTCATATTTTCAATCATTTTGGAAGGACCAAATAGGGCGGTCATAGGGCTATTTGATTAGTGGAGCGAATAATCAAAACAATAAAACGGCGTCTATCCTGCATGAAAGCTGATAAAAAGAAACATTTTCTACGTCCAATGCGATTAAACTGATTATTTCAGAACTCCGTTTAACAAAAAAGAAATTTGCAAAGATAACACCGTTTGAATCTCATTCTGGTCGTCCTGCAAATACTCCTTTACAGAATATTAGTACTATTCCATCAAGCTTAAATTTAACCTATAAAAAAATTATTAACTACTATTTAGATGCTGACACTGTTCCCGCGGAAGCTTTTCCCAATGATGCTGGATGGATCAACCCTGATAGAAGCGATCTGGACATAGAAACGAGTATGTGTCAGGCACAACAAGACGCAAGCCGCCGCTACCGTGACTCTGATGATAAGGAATCGGGATTCATACTACACCCTAAACTATCAAATCCCATTCCCAGGACTGAGGCAACATTAAAAGTTAAACTTGCCCGTAAACTCCCGAACAAGAAAACAGCAAAGAGACAGTTAGCTGGACTGTATGAAGTCCTCAAACCTGGATCCTACGTCACCAAATCCTCCCCCACAACAACTATCATTAACGAGCCGGGACGGGCACCAATAAAAGTTATGGACAGTGACCTCGCGAAACTTGGAACGAAAGCTGAGCGGGCAACTAATCTCTGGACATATGCGCAACGTCGACCGGCACCCTACGAGCAAACTACCGAAACTAAGATCGCAAAGCACAGCAATGATTTGAAAAAGCAGAAGAGGGGAGAAATTAAGATTCGCCATTGCCAACGAGCCACCACATCTGTAGTCTCTTCTGTAAATTCTAATGTCACTCGTGCACTGACGGTTCCAAAACCTTCAAAGCCCCAACCCAAACGTCGTCGAAGTACAGTTTCTGTGACCAAACCTAGCGAACCTACACCCCATGAACAACCTGGATCGTCATTGGTATCCGACTCTCAATTACAGAATGAAGGTCGCAAGCGTAAACGGCCCCAATTCTACGGCTTTTCAGAGGCAGACATTTCTCCAACCAGCTCATTGGCCTCTTCTAGTTCAGCAAAGACAAACAGACGAAAAAGTAAAAAGCAAGACAAGAAAAGTTCGGCAACCGAAGAGCCGTAGTAGCATTAACTCAGAATGCAGAGCAATCCCGAATCCCATCACCACCAGGGCCCGATATACAGATCGGACAAGTATCACCACCCGATTTTTGAATCCGACATTATGAATATGAGCAAGAGAGAGAATGAGAGAGAGAGAGAAATGTCAGAATGGGATGCCGAAAATGAAATTTAATGTAAAACTGTTAAAACTAAAAAGTGTTAAAAAAAATACAAACTGTCAAGAAGTGCTTCATTTAAATCATTTCATGTATTCGCTCTGCGAATCCAATTTAGTGTGTGTGTCTGTGTTTTAATTTATTCGTTACATTTATTTCTCATTTCCATATTCATAATTCTTTCATGTATTCACTCTGCGAATCCAGTTTTAGTTGTGTTTTCCAATTTAATTTGTTGCATTTGCTTCTCAATTCCAATACTACAGTATCCAACAGCATATCTGATATTTGTGTGTTTAATTTTACTTTGCAAATCCATAAAATTACGCATTTTCGTTTACTCAATTTAACATTCGCGGCGCTTTTCCACCTAATGATTATGTCATTAGTAATGTTCACTCTCTCGCATACTTTTAATTTATTTGTGTGGTTCTATTAAAAATTGTAAATACATTTCAAATTTTCTGTCATGGGGGAAATGTGATACCTATGGATATATAATTATATATCGAAACTCTTATGTGTACTAAATTATTTCTTATTTGTACTAAATTATAAATTACCCTCTATTTCTAATATCTATATCATGCATTTTATAACTAAGGTTATGATGACTTTAATTATTCACATATAAAAAAATTCCCGCTAGTCTACTAATTTATTTCATAAATTGTTCACAATAGTTTTTGTTAGTAATCATAATCTCGATTAATCTTCTGAATTCAAGTTGTCTCAGCAATCGCTCTTCAAATATACGAGCTAAAACTAGCCTGAATTCGCCTTGCGATTCCAATTAGTATATTCCGTAAAACTCGCTTAAACACGGATTCCCTCCGCGATTCCATTGTAGATTTAAGACAACGTATTTGCAATACGTATCCAATTCAATCAGCTACTCTCAGCTATAACAGGTTCACAATAGGGAAATATTTCAACTATATTTGACAGAGCTCATGGAGAAAGTGGTTTGATGACACAATCCTGAGCCTTGCTAACATGGGAAGCTTGTCTACTGAGTGCAATACCAGATTTATGGGCCACTAAAACTCATGATCGGTCACCCTACATTTCAACTCTGCCGAAATGCATTTAGGATACTTTTAAAAAATGACGCAAACAATGAGCTGCGTTTCTATATGTGTTTAAAAAATCATGGGTAAAGTACCAAGGAATGTTGATATCTCATGACAAAAAAACGCAATTCTCGGTTTTGGGTTACGATATTGTAGTTAGCTATTCATTAACTCCTCTGCCTGGAAAGGAAAGAATAGGTTCCACAAAGCCAAAGAAAAGAACAGGTTCCACACAAATTCATCCTAAAGTGAACCGAGCACTGTCTGACTGGAATCCACTCAGACCCAACTTTTGCAGAATTCCAACAGCGGTTGAAGCTTCAAGCAGAGGTTTATGATAAAGTTCACCGCGAAAATACCATTAGAAACACACCCCCAATTCGAAAAATTCGGAAAATCAAATTTCAACGCTAATAAAGCTTATAGAAATTACACATTACAGCCTTTAAACTCTGTAGTTGTTAATCAAGAAAGGAACAAAAAGCATCAAATGAAACAGAATCTGCAGCCGAAGTCAACCAATTCTTCTCCGAAGAGGTCCAACGCAAACGGATCTTCCGAAAAATGCAAAAGCAATCACAGCGTGGCAACTTGCCCTGAACACCAGCTTTTTCCTCCTAGTGAGAGATTCAGCATTGTTAGCAAAAAAGAATTTTTGTACAAATTGTCTTAGCAATGAGCACAACAAACAGAAATGTTCGTCAAGTAAATGATGCCAAGTATGCAGTGGTTTGCATCATAAAATATTGCATGACCCATCAAAACAAATTAAACGCCCAACAGCAGCTTTTTCAAAAGAAAACTCACAAAAATATCAACCTACTTTTTCGTCAACAAGACAGCAGTTGAAAATACAACCAACAATTCTCAGGCAAACGGCCAGCAGAATAAGGATTCAAACAGCCGCTAGGGACAATCCTTAAACGATCAAAACCAAACCAACCCTCAAAGGCAAAACCTGAACGAACGCAGTAACAACCAGTCTTTTAGCATCAATCAGAGTCCCCATGCACCAAAAAACTGGTAGGAGCAACTCATCCCCGTTTCATTTCTGAAAGGAAATAAAGCCTTTGACACATATGCCTTAAATGATCCTGGTAGTCAGTGTAATTTTTTTTCTGGATGCCATTTCAGAATAACTTGAGCTTCCTTGCGAATCTCATCAATCAGTGTTCTTCAGTTCCTTAACACTGAAAACAACACGACTCTCTCTAAAATAAACGAACCAGTCACCATCACTCCTTACAAATCAAAAATGATTTCTTTTGAACTATCTCGAGCATACAGCGAACCATCTTTAAATGTCACTGCCGAAAATGATTTTCAATTGAATCAAATTTGTGACGCATTTAACAACCTAAGCTATATTCATTCTCCTTATATTTACGATGGCAAAATCGGCGCCCTCCTTGGTGTTAACGCCTTTGCATTCACCTATGCCACTCATCTCATTCAAGGAAATCAAAATCAACTGTTTGGTGTCAAAACTAAATTAAGTTGGTCACTAGCCGATGAATACGAAAATTGTTTTACTAACAACCATCTGAAAATCTCCAATCTGCCGAAGACAATTTTCAAGTTTCAAGAAATCGAACGGACGAACCCGAGCTAGACCAACTAGTTCAACAGTTCCGGAGAATTGAATCCGAAGAAATTCAACCAGGCAGCAAGCCTTCTTCTCCCCTTCATCAAAGATTCCTCTAGATAATGAAAGACAATCATTTTCAATGCAGGAAGAGTTGAAATTAGACTACCTTGGAAACAAAACTCAAAGACAGAAAAAAATTACTTTTCCGCCCTCAGTCAAGTCAAAAGCTTGAATAAGCGATTCGAACGTAATCCTCAACTTCGTGACAATTATAAAAAGACCCCGCACAGACTTGGAAAAAAACTGCGTGAAACCAGTTGAGGTGCAAGATCCACCACCGGATCGAATATGGTATCTCCCACATCACCCAGTTGAGAATCATAACAAGCCCGGTAATGTTCGAGGCGTCCCAAATGCCGCCTTCAAACGCCGCGCAAAATCACTAAACACTAACTTGTTAAAAGTTTCTGACCTGCTTAATAGCCTGCTTGAAGTCCTTATCCGCTTTCGTGAAAATCCAATTGCAGTCCTCGAGGACATCGAAGGCATCTTCATGCAAATTGCTATCAGCCAAACTGACCAGCCAGCCCTTCGTTTCCTGCCAATAAACGACAATAAAATCCAACAGTGTCAGTTTCCAAGACTAATTTTTGGCGCTACTTGATCGCCATCCTGCGCGATCTATCTTTTGAAACGTTGTGTTGATAAAAACGGAGATAAATGTCTCAAAGCAGTCAGAGCCGTCAAAAATCACCTTTATATGGATGATTATATACAGTTCCATGATAACGAATGCCTCAAAGACAGTTCAGCAAACCATTCAGTCTTTAGGAAGGCGGTTTCGGCCTCACAAAAATTTGTTCTAATGATTCCGATGTTCTGAAAAACCTACCAACACAGGACATTGAAAAAAAACAGTAACATTGTCAGAGTTCTTGGACAGAAGTAGAATCTGAAAAATGACACCTTCATTATGAAACCACTAGCAGATTTTTCAACGGATGCAATTGAGTATGCTCAGAGGAAGATCTTTAGCCTTGTATGTTCGATAATTGAACCTCTTGGCATAGTGTCACCTTTGACAATTCGTTTCAAAATCTTCTCCAAAAAATTTGGAGACTTGGGAAAAGTGGGATGAACTACTACCCGTTCAAATAAGCAGAAGACTTCAGAAATTTATTGATTAAAACTTCAAAATGCCTGAAGTAGATCTTACCAGAGCACTAAGACGTCTTCAATACTCTGAAAGCAGTGCAAAACTACACGTCTTTGTTGATGCCTCTACAGCTGCAATGGCAGCAGCAGTGTACCTGCGAATAACACACAACCATTCAGAGGTAACACAAATTTCCTTCCTTATTGGAAAATGCAAAATTGCTCCAAAAAATTGAATCAAAGCTGCAAAAATTGGAGTAAGGCTACATTCTACAATCGTGAAAGAGTCCTCAAGCTCCACCCTAAATAAAAACTACGGTCATTGAACCCAATCCTCGACGAAAATGGTATAGCACGTTCAAGTGGAAAACTTCAGTTTGTTCCTGATGAACTTCAAATAGACAAATGTCCTATCATTCTGCATGCGAAAGACACAATCACACATTTGTATCTAGAACATGCTCATCGCATATGCATTCATCAGGGAACAGAACCCGTCAAAGCTCTTGTTCAGCAACGATACGACGTATGTGGCTTGCGAAAGTGTCTACTTAGCACAGAGGTTTGCTCTTTTTGTGCAGAAGATTTAATGCAAAGAACACACAACCGATCGTGGCTCCTCTTCCAGTTTTCCGTTTTCCATCAGCCGGGACATAATTCCCCTTTTCCAATAGTGGTGCCGACTTCTTTGAGCCATTTTAAATAGAGGACACAAAAGGAAATCTTGAAAAACATTATGGTTTGATCTTTACGTGCTTGATCACGAGAGTAGTCCACCTTGAAAGCTGCCCAGACCTCAACAACGGTACTCTCCTCTATGCATTTCGACAATTCATTAGTAGACAATGTCAACCAGAAATGATGTACAGTGATAATAGAAACACATTCATCGGAGCGCCAGAAGAACAACAAAAGTATAAAGAGCCTTGACAACGACAAAACTTACGAAGCTCTTGCAGCTACAAACACGACTTGGAAATTCGACCCCCACTTCTGCGGTGTTTGGGAGCGCTTGATACAGACAGCGAAAGGAACGCTGCTGATCATTCTAGGCTCAAAAAAGCTCTCAGTTGATACCAAGCAAAACTGGTAGAGAGCGAAGCCATTTTGAATTCACGACCTCTCACAAATGTCGCTGATCTTCCGACAAAGAGATGCATCTCACACCAAACCACTTCCTGATCTGCCACCAGGACAACTTGACAACCAGATTTCACCAAGCTTCAGGTTATGGAGAAATCTGCAACAAATGATGAACCAGTTCTTGAAGCGACTTGTCAAAGAATATCTACCGACACTACTCAAGAGATCCAAATGGAATGAGAAAAACCAGTCGCCACTTAAAGTAAATGAAGTTGTCTGAATCCTGAAAGACATGACTCCTCGTGGAATTTGGCCTCTTGTGCGTTTGTTGGAGGTATACCCTGGACAAAATGAACAACACCGTGTGGTGAATGTAAAAACGATTTACGGTACGTGCGTTCGCTCCGTTTCCGCGTTCGCACCTGTTTTGGCTGATTAGCCTCTTTTTTTATAATTGTTTTCACGTAACGGTTTCTAAACAACTTGGGTTACTCTCTCTCTCTCTCTCTCTCTCTCTCTCTCTCTCTCCGACGACCTCTTCAAAGGGTTGCTGGCCACTTGTTCTTCTTGGAGCTTGTTGTGAAACAATCAAGTCAAGCGCATGAAAACTTGACTTAAGTCGTTGAACAAGTTGAAAACGGTTACCAGCAAATATGTATTCACCAAAAACTTGTTCCCGTATATATAGAACACCTAGCAAATAATTAAATCGCCTTTTTTCCTGTCATTAATTATCCAAGAAAATTTGTCGGAACTTTTGTTTTTTAGCTTGCCAAGGCGTTTTCTAAAGCTATCAGCGGTCTGGTTTACAGTAGGTAAAATTCAACTATAAATGAGAGAGCTCATGGAGATAGTGGTTTGATTATACAATTCTTGGTCTTGCTAACATGGGAAGCCCGTCTACTGAGTGCAATACAAGCTTTATGGGCCACTAAAATTAATGATCGGTCACCCTACGTTTTAACTCTCCCAAAAAACATTTAAAACACCTTTAAGAAATGACGCAAACAATGAACTGAGTTTCTACTTTTGTTTTAAAAAAATTTGTGGGTAAAGTATCCAGGAATGTTGATATCTCAAGACAGAAGATAGCAATTCTTGGTTTTCGGTAACGATATTGATGTTAGCTATTCATATTTGATAATGGCTTCTAAACAACCCCTTCGTGGCTTCAGATTTGTTCATACAACAAGTTTCTCAGTGTATATAAACCATAAATGTGAGCGATTAATGACCTTCCCGCCATCAGTGATGACCATAAACCAACTCGATAATCCTCCCAGTAGATACCAATGACATGTTCTCAGGTTTGTAAACAATGTATTAAGTGCAAAAAACTGCACTAACACTTGCCATATACGGCAAGGGGGAACACTTGTTCATAATTGAGGTGTATATTAACCACTATCAGTTTATCTATATCCAGACGGTTCTGTAAATTTTTATACTAATAGCAACTTCGGCCATTTTCAATTCAATTATTCAATAATTTCGCAAACGTACTGTAAACTTTCTCAAATAATTTTTTATCGGAGAATTATCCTTGAATGTGTCTGCAATTACATTGATCACTATAAAGATTATACTGATAGCGACTATAAATACTTTTGAATTTTTGTCTTTTTTTTCAGGTCAATTTGTATTCAATTATTAAAGTAATAGGACTCTTGTTACTCGTGCTCCGGACCACCGACAAATTCTGGGTCTCCAGAATGCAGAATCAGCTACTGTGAAGATTATGCCCTGTGTGGTGAAAAGTCGAGCAGAGAAGGAGGACAAGTTGAATAAGGATGGTACTATAGTGGACCTACAGGTAACAAATCTTTTTCCTAGTGTGTACTTAGGAGCCTAAAAAGTCCAACGAATTTGACAGACACTCCGTGTAAAAACCGTATGTTGGCGCCACTTCAAATCAGCTAAAAAAAAGCCTACAGACAGCAAGAAATAACGTTAGAAACTGAAAAAACTTAGAATTCGTCAAAACTCAAAAATGGCCAAAACTGAAAATTTTTTTAAGTTGGGACCGCATATCTGTACACCCCCCCCTCCGATTTTTGGAAGGGAAAACCCGAGCAGCCCGAGGTTATGGCACATGATTAGGGTTACCTCTAAACAAATCATGGACCCAACGAACGTTATTGCATCAGACCCACAACTGTGGCTATTAGCACTTATATGGTGCAAAATTGGCTTTTTTCGATATTTTGTCGTCTAATGTTAAATTTCTTTTAGGTGATCACTAAAGGTCAAATACCGTACAATCGAAGAAATTATAGCCTCGTAATAACCATGCGTGCTTAAGTCAACAAAAGTAAATATTGTAGTAATTTGACATTTACTATGTAAACAATGACCTAAATCATTTTCTTGATTAACCAATCAGAAACAAGTAGCAATGATGTTATAATCGATAAATATTTGATTATTCACTTTAACCCAATTGTTTGATTAGTGAAACCCAATGGTATTTAGAACCATTAGAAACTGTTATACAGAGCAGTTGGCTCTCAGATTGACTAAAACTTGATCCGGACATCAACAACACGAACAGCAACGAATCTTCGATTCAATATGGTGGACCAGAACGAAGTCATTACGATGACTGGAAAGAGCCCCGATTGAACTTGGAAAACGGCTGGCTACAAGATGTCAGGCCAACAAGAGACTAGAAAGTGAGCAAGCTGAATTGCTCAAAATATTTGACGGACACCTTGCTGATGTGAAAAGTCAATTGGCTCAGAAGAAAACAATATCTGCAGAAAGAGCATATAAATGTTTCTTCGAAACTTACGATGAAATCGAGGAAAACAGAAAGCAGCAAGGGTTACTATTAAAACAAAAGTACTTTGAAAATTTCGACAAAGACACCAAGCGTTTGTTAGAAGAAAAGATTTGAATAACAGGGGTTCGCACCAAAAAGTTTGGATATCAGCAAAATTAGGAGTCACTATCAAGACCTGATTAAGCTGTACAGGCACAGCAAGGATTGTGGAAATCAAATATCATTAGTGTCATCCACATCAGCTGTTGACAGACCCAAACGAGACCGTAATTGATGCAGGAAAGAGAGCAATAGAAAACGCTGAAGAGAACGTCGAGGTCACTTCCAGGCATTCTGCTGCACAAGGAAGCAGAAAACGACCCAGTATTGCCAACTCGCGATCATCGAGAAGGCGACAGATCGACGAAATGATGCTCGAAAACCTAAGAGCTAAGAAAAAAAACAGAGCAAAGACTGCAAAAGCGGCAGTTGGAGTTAGAGAAGGAGCGTGAAGAAATAGAACATCGTCACCAGCAAGAAAAATTACGTTTACAACATCAACGAGAACAAGTGTTACAACAACAACAAGACGAACTACGTTTGCGACAACACGAACGAGAGCTCGAAAACGAACGAAAGAAAGCTGAAGCCAACAAAGAGCACAGGCGCATGGAAATTGAACTGACAAAAAGAAGTTCAAGAGCATCTGCGTCACAGATGCCTTAGGTAGATGACTTAGAAAGTGTTGGATCAAGACGCAATCTTGAAAGAACTGCAGGATGGGCAAATTCAGTGGCCCAACAGTCTGGCACTAGTCGACCCCTATCTACAAATGTTGATCGACCGTCCTAAGAATGTCACACAGGACAGAGGTGACAAACGTTTCAGCGCCTACCCGAAAACTACTTCACTGTTCCAGCCCGGTGCATAACTTTTCTCAACGCAACTGCAAGATTCGAGTGTTCTCAGGAAAACATAAATCCCTATATCAATTAGGGTAACAGAACGTCGTTCGTCAGCTCAAGACGACGTTCCAGCAACAAGGACCGTCAGCTTTCCAAAACAGTCAGAGAAGCCAGAGTCCCAAGAAAAACTATCGCAACAGATCGCTGGAAAGCCAAAACCAAACAACAGTGAGCCAAGCTACCCCACAAGTAATTTACCAACCGAGTGGTGACCCAAGAGGATTACCAAAACTCAAGCTAACGGAATTCTCAGGAGACCCCTTGGAGTGGCCCGAGTGGGCACAACTTTTCGATGGCATTGTGCATCAAAAACGGCTGAGCGATACTTAGAAGATGAAGTATCTGAAGATTAGCTTCACTGGTCACGCAAAAGCTGCAATTTATGAAATGGGTCTCAGCAAACAAGTATTTTATCAGACCTCGGACATTCTGTGCAAAAAGTATGGCAGACCGCGAGTAATTGTTGAAACTCAACTCAAGATGATATACATACACCCGCCAGTTAGACACGATAATTCCAGTAGCAATTTTCGATTTTCAAACGCAGTCACAAACACAGTTAACATTTTGACTCGACTCGGATTTCAGCATGATCTGGAGTCGGAGGGAGTTCTGAGTTCAGCAACCAGAAAACTTTCCCCCGAGCTTAAGGAGCAGTGGCTACGACACCTGCAGGATCACTGACTTCTAGCAGCAAACTTGATTGTCTTCAAAGACTGGTTAGAATCAACTGCTTTCATATGTGAAGACTTGTTAGCCCAGATCAACTCAAAGTTTCAAAGTCGCGAAAAACCAAAAACAAGTACTTTTGCATCCAACAATGATGATTTTACAAAACCAAAGAATTCAGAATGTCCGTTCAAAGATGGACAGCACACTATCTGGAGTTGCGAGAAATTCAAATCAATGAAGCTGAATGAGCGACGGGAACATGTGCAGAAGTTCAGACTGTGTTTCAACTGACTGAGACCTGGCCATCGTTCAAAGGATTGCAAAAGCAGAACCTGCAATGTACCCAATTGTGGCGACGACACAACAAGCTTTTACACAGCGACTTCTCAAAGAAGGAGACTAAAAGAGCTGCCTCAGATGCTACGGCAGCAGTAGCAACAATGATCACACAAAGAGGACTCCCTGTAGTGCGTATAAAACAGATGAATGGACCCACAGCCTGAGCGTGCTGGCAATGTGTGACACAGGATCCTCAATCTCATTCGTGGACAAGTCAATTGTATCTACACTGCAGCTGCAAGGCCTAAAAGCGTCTTCGTCAGTAGCAGGAATCCAAGGATCACAAGATGTCAAGACGGAAATAGTGCCGATAGCGGTTTCAGCGCAAGAGAAGTCTCGACCATTGACGACAGTGCAATTCTATATTCACGAGAAACTGAAGTCGGGTGACCAGATTGTAGATCTGCAAGGGTTGAAAATCGCCACCCATATCTGAAGAACTTACCAAATCAGAGCTACAATCCAAACGAAGTTCAAGTAATTCTTGGACAAGACTGCAACGACATCCATCACACATCAGAATTAGAGAAGTCAGACGACAAAACTCCACCATGGGCAGCGAAATCGAAAATAGTATGGGCCTTAAGTGGTCCCCTACCAGCGAAGCAAGCGGCAACTCTTGCTACAACAGCAACCTCAGTATCAGATGATAATAGAAAACCAGTTGAGTAAATGGTGGGACATCGAATCCTACGCTTCAAACTGCAATGTCACTGGACATTCAAAAAAGGAGCAACGCGCGATCAAGACATTGGAGCAAAC
Organism: Convolutriloba macropyga; assembly: GCF_964194025.1. NCBI lineage: Eukaryota > Metazoa > Xenacoelomorpha > Acoela > Convolutidae > Convolutriloba > Convolutriloba macropyga. The sequence goes on from NC_134479.1 coordinate 1,124,601, forward strand.
AACTCTATTCACAGGTGAAAAATACGAAGTTGGACTTGTGGCGAGAAGATGAAGTGAAGTTACCAAATAACTTCTACTCTGCTATTGGACAACTCAAGTCCCTAGAGCGACACCTACAGAAAGATTATATTTTGCGAAAGCGTTATCAGGATACCATTGACACTGATGTCAGAGCTGGTTATGTCCGCAAAGTCCAACAGGTTGAACTGAACGATACCAGAGACAAGCTTCAGTGGTACTTGCCACATCATCCTGTCAACAACCCTCACAAATCCGAGAAAGTTAGAAGAGTGTACAACGCAGCAGCAAAGTAACAAGGCGTAGCTCTCAACGACAATTTTCTATCTGGACCAGACCTGTTGCAGAGTCTGATCGGAATTATTTTTCGCTTCCGAGAACACCAAATAGCACTCTCAGCCAACATAGAAGCGATGTTTCTTCAAGTTGCTGTCCCAAGCGATGACAGCCGATGCTTACGATTTCCCTGGCGAGCAGATCCAGAGCAGAGGATAGAAGTCTACGAGCATACACGACACGTTTTTGGGGGCGAAGAGCTCGCCGACTTGTACAAATTACACTTTGCATCAAGTGGCGAAAGATAACGCGAAAGACGACGAAAATCTTGTCAAAGCTGTCCAGCGAGATTTCTACATGGACGAATTCCTCAATTCAGTCAGAACACCTCAAGAAGGGATTGAAATCTACCAGAAAATCACAGAGATCCTTAGCAAAAGTGGATTGAATTTGACGAAATGGATAACAAGTGACGAAGCAGTCAAGTCAAATCCCAGAGGCAGACAGATCAACGAAAGTTGTGAAAACCTTCGAGGCCGAGCCACAGTCATCGTCAAATTTTGACTGAACTGGAATGTAGACACAAATAGTCTCATAGTCTGTCGTGGAACTGAGCAAGAAGTTCCAGCAAGAATAACTCAGAGAATTGTCCTATCCTTTGTCTCAGCAGTGTTCGACCCACTTGGGATATGTTCACCCTTCACTATACGAATGCGGTTTCTACTGAAAAGCATTTGGGCAGAAATGGGACAAGCATGGGACAAAAAATTGTCAGCCCAACACCCAAAACTATTCAGTGATTGGTGCTCTGAGTTGAGAGAAATAAGGACGATGTCGATAAATCGACTTTATTTTGAAAACGGACGTACAAACTTGAGATTACACATTTTCACAGACGCGTCAAAAGAAGTGATGTGCATCGTGGCATATCTGCATGAGGAAGCAACGTTGAAACTCACCCATGTGATAGGAAAATGCCGTGTAACACCTATCAGACACACAACGATTCCGAAGTTAGAAATTCAAGCCGCAGTCTACGGAGTTCGTCTCAGGAGGCAGATTTCGAAGGAACATGTCAGAATTGACAAAATCAATCATTGGACAGATTCGTCTACAGTCTTACATTGGTTACAGTCAGCTCACAAGAAACAACAAGTGTACGTTGCTAACAGGGCAGCAGAAATACTGGAAAACACTTCCATGGATCAATGGAGACATGTCAAAGGCATCAAAAACCCAGCAGATATTGGCACAAGAGGGATGTCCATCGAAGGCCTCAAGGAGTCCGGAAGGTTAAACGGGCCAGAATGCCTCCAAGCAGATGAAGAAAAGTGGCCGAAGCCATGGTGCCAAGTGGACGAAGCTGAAGCTGAGCAAGCTACCAGTACTGTAGCCACAGAAACTGAACTAGATCAACTATTTGATGGGAGACGATACAGTAGCTTCAAACGAATTAGAAACTTCATTGCCTACTGCATGAGGTTCAAAACGAAACAGAGGGGTACCCTCAAATCAGACAAAATCCATCAAGCAGAACAAATACTGTTTCGATTTGTTCAAACCGAAAGCTTCCCGAATGTTTCAAAGTCGATAGCAAGCAGCAAAGAAATCTCCAAAACATTAAGCATTGCCAAATTGTCATCCTTCGTAGAGGAAGACAAACAATTAGAGCGAAAGGTCGACTGAAGCTTTCAAACCTTGATTACAATGCAAAACACCCAATATTATTGACAGCAAAACATCCAGTCGTACAACTTCTGTTGGAGAGAGCGCATCGTGACAACCTACACGAGGGCACAGAATATGTAAGAAACATGCTTAAAGAAGAGTACTGCATCATCGGATTAAGAAATGCATTAAGGAAAATCAAGTCGAGATGTATCAAATGCAGACACAGAAACGCCAACCCGATTCACCCATCGATGGCAGATCTACCCCGAGAACGACTTGATGAACTTGTGTTCCCATTCACTCATACCGGAGTCGACTACTTAGGACCCTTCGAAGTCAAGTTCCTACGAAATACCGTGAAGAGATGGTGCTGCCTCTTCACTTGCCTGACAACGAGAACAGTACACATCGAAGTCGCACAATCATTGGACACCGAGTCATGTCTAGCTGCTGTGACAAAATTCATTGCAAGACGTGGCTACCCAAGTACCATCACCGTTGACAACGGAAAAAACTTTTTGGAGCAACTAATGAGCTGAAAGCATTCATGAACGAGCGGGGCAAAGATAAGATTGAAAGTGACTTAGCACAGAAAAAGATTGTTTGGAAATTCAATCCTCCCGGAGCTCCTCACTTTGGTGGAATCTGGGAAAGACTGGTTCAAAGTTTCAAGGTCATGATTGCAATCCTGGATAACCGAAGCCTCACCGACGAGGTACTTAGCACCACAATGTGTCTTGTGGAACAAACACTCAACGCAAGACCCATGACAGCATTAAGTGACGACCCTGAAGATTTGACAGCACTCACACCTAATCATTTATTGCTAGGACAAGAGAACGCGAGTGCACCATTCATGCCATCCAGTGAACGCTACCACGACCTGAGAAAATCCTTCAAAACGGCTCAAGCACATGCCGACATGATCTGGAAAAGATGGACTCGCGAATATCTTCCACAATGGAACCAGAGATCGAAGTGGTCAAAAGAACATGTGCGAAACCTGAAAGAAGGCGAACTTGTTTGGCTAGTAGATTACTCTGTGAAACGCTGTAAATACAAATTGGGACAAATCATTGAGCTCTTCACTGGTAACGACGGTGTTGTAAGATCAGCGAGAGTCAAAATGGCACATGGAGAGCTGAATGGCCAGTCGTGAAGTTAGCGCCAGTATTCTACGATGGTGTTTCCGAGATCGAAAAGTTGGGACGCAAAATCTGTACACCCCCCCCCCCCGATTTTTGGAAGGCAAAACCCGAGCAACCCGAGGCTATGGCACACGGTTAGGGCTACATCTAGACTACTCATGGACCCAACGAACGTTATTGCATCAGACCCACAAGTGTGGCTATTAGCACTTATATGGTGCAAAAATGGCATTTTTGGATATTTTGGCATTTATTGTTAAATTTCTTAAGTTGTTTATTCTATTATACTTTAGGTGATCATTAATGGTCAAATACCGTAAATTCGAGGCATTTACAACGACAAATAACCATCCGTGCTTATGTCAACAAAAGTAAATATTGCAGTAATTTGACATTTACTATGTAAACAATGACCTAAATCGTTTTCTTGATTAACCAATCAGAAACAAGTAGCAATGATGTTATAATCGAAAAAAATTTGATTATTTACTTTAACCCAATTGTTTGATTAGTGAAACCCAATGGTATTTAGAACCATTAGAAACTGTTATACAGAGCAGTTGGCTCTCAGATTGACTAAAACTTGATTCTTTAACAACTTTAGTTTTTTTGTTAAGTTTTGCTAGATCTTAAGATCTTGCGAGTTTTAAGTTAGTTGAGCTTACTTAACGAAAAGTTAGCAACATTACTAAAATTGGCTGAAGCTTTTAAAAATTTAGCACGAGATTGAACATAGATTATCACTAAGGATTTTCTTAACTTAATCAACAAAATTAAAGTTACAGCCTTTTATACGTCCGCGCGGCTAATTATTTCGAAATTGTTAGTCAATCGAACCCTGTGACGAACCAGGCCGGCGTAAAACTTGAGAACCAGGCTGTGATATATGGGTTCCGCTGAGATTCTTGAGCAGCCGCAACACCATACAGCAGTTCAAAATTATGTTTCTTCTAAAAAACGAGTAATACCGTCAGAAAGGGGTCAATTTCTGTCCGTTGTCGAAGGTGTTGGAGAATCAGCCGATGATTTACTAGCGCGCCTGAGATGCACACTATTGGTAAAAATAAAGTTTATCTCAGGTTTGAGAGACTCTGAGGCAAAATTAAGACTATTTGACGGCATCAGAATTAAATCAACGATGATTCTTTCTAAAATGACAAAAAGCCTACAGTTCAGATGTCCTCAGCAAGGGCTTTTGCGAGTTTTTCAACAGGTAATAAAGCGATTATAGTGAGGGAAGAAGTGGAGTAAAACTTCAAAAAGACCTGCAAACCAAGTGAGAAGTTCAGTGGTAGTAAAAGCAATGGTCACTTGTGTAATAGATGTGAAGGTAAACCACATGGTAGCAAGCCGTGTCGGGCTTTGAAAACAAAATGCATCACCTCTGAAAAAAGCGCTTTGCGAAAAGGTGCAAAGTGAAACACAACCTAGATCAGGTAAATCCGACCAGCACAACAACTTCTGCGAGGAAGAAGGTGAAGTTGTCTGGTCAAACGTCTCCCGAAATGGAGATAGGAATGTACCGTACACGGGAAAACGGTTCTATCATGTCGGCGACATGAGAGTACATTACAGTAAAGAACCATAAAATAAAAATGCAAGTTGATACCGGTGCTGATAGTACTGTGATATCATTATTCATCTGGACAGAGCTTGGTAGACCTCAGCTAGATGGGAAAATCAGACGTATTGAGGCCTATGACGGTCATCAAGTGACGCTTCTGGGATCACTTACATGTGATGTTTAGTGGAACTGAAGTAACTATAGGAAACAACAGAATATGTAAGAAACATGCTTAAAGAAGAGTACTGCATCATCGGATTAAGAAATGCATTAAGGAAAATCAAGTCGAGATGTATCAAATGCAGACACAGAAACGCCAACCCGATTCACCCATCGATGGCAGATCTACCCCGAGAACGACTTGATGAACTTGTGTTCCCATTCACTTATACCGGAGTCGACTACTTAGGACCCTTCGAAGTCAAGTTCCTACTAAATACCGTGAAGAGATGGTGCTGCCTCTTCACTTGCCTGACAACGAGAACAGTACACATCGAAGTCGCACAATCATTGGACACCGAGTCATGTCTAGCTGCTGTGACAAGATTCATTGCAAGACGTTGCTACCCAAGTACCATCATCGGTGACAACGGAACAAACTTTTTGGAGCAACCAATGAGCTGAAAGCATTCATGAACGAGTGGGGCAAAGATAAGATTGAAAGTGACTTAGCACAGAAAAAGATTGTTTGGAAATTCAATCCTCCCGGAGCTCCTCACTTTGGTGGAATCTGGGAAAGACTGGTTCAAAGTTTCAAGGTCATGATTGCAATCTTGGATAACCGAAGCCTCACCGACGAGGTACTTAGCACCACAATGTGTCTTGTGGAACAAACACTCAACGCAAGACCCATGACAGCATTAAGTGACGACCCTGAAGATTTGACAGCACTCACACCTAATCATTTATTGCTAGGACAAGAGAACGCGAGTGCACCATTCATGCCATCCAGTGAACGCTACCACGACCTGAGAAAATCTTTCAAAACGGCTCAAGCACATGCCGACATGATCTGGAAAAGATGGACGCGAATATCTTCCACAATGGAACCAGAGATCGAAGTGGTCAAAAGAACATGTGCGAAACCTGAAAGAAGGCGAACTTGTTTGGCTAGTAGATTACTCTGTGAAACGCTGTAAATACAAATTGGGACAAATCATTGAGCTCTTCACTGGTAACGACGGTGTTGTAAGATCAGCGAGAATCAAAATGGCACATGGAGAGCTGAACGGCCAGTCGTGAAGTTAGCGCCAGTATTCTACGATGGTGTTTCCGAGATCGAAAAGTTGGGACGCAAAATCTGTACACCCCCCCCCCCGATTTTTGGAAGGCAAAACCCTACTAGACTACTCATGGACCCAACGAACGTTATTGCATCAGACCCACAAGTGTGGCTATTAGCACTTATATGGTGCAAAAATGGCACTTTTGGATATTTTTGTCATTTATTGTTAAATTTCTTAAGTTGTTTATTCTACTATACTTTAGGTGATCATTAATGGTCAAATACCGTAAATTCGAGGCATTTACAGCGACAAAATAACCATCCGTGCTTATGTCAACAAGAGTAAATATTGCAGTAATTTGACATTTACTATGTAAACAATGACCTAAATCATTTTCTTGATTAACCAATCAGAAACAAGTAGCAATGATGTTATAATCGCAAAAAAATTGATTATTTACTTTAACCCAATTGTTTGATTAGTGAAACCCAATGGTATTTAGAACCATTAGAAACTGTTATACAGAGCAGTTGGCTCTCAGATTGACTAAAACTTGATTCTTTAACAACTTTATTTTTTTGTTAAGTTTTGCTAGATCTTAAGATCTTGCGAGTTTTAAGTTAGTTGAGCTTACTTAACGAAAAGTTAGCAACATTACTAAAATTGGCTGAAGGTTTTAAAAATTTAGCACGAGATTGAACATAGATTATCACTAAGGATTTTCTTAACTTAATCAACAAAATTAAAGTTACAGTCCTTTTATACGTCCGCGCGGCTAATTATTTCGAAATTGTTAGTCAATCGAACCCTGTGACGAACCAGGCCGGCGTAAAACTCGAGAACCAGGCTGTGATATATGGGTTCCGCTGAGATTCTTGAGCAGCCGCAACACCATACAGCAGTTCAAAATTATGTTTCTTCTAAAAAACGAGTAATACCCTCAGAAAGGGGTCAATTTCTGTCCGTTGTCCAAGGTGTTGGAGAATCCGCCGATGATTTACTAGCGCGCCTGAGTTGCACACTATTGGTAAAAATAAAGTTTATCTCAGGTTTGAGAGACTCTGAGGCAAAATTAAGACTATTTGACGGCATCAGAATTAAATCAACGATGATTCTTTCTAAAATGACAAAAAGCCTACAGTTCAGATGTCCTCAGCAAGGGCTTTTGCGAGTTTTTCAACAGGTAATAAACCGGTTATAGTGAGGGAAGAAGTGGAGTAAAACTTCAAAAAGACCTTCTGCAAACCAAGTGAGAAGTTCAGTGGTAGTAAAAGCAATGGTCACTTGTGTAATAGATGTGAAGGTAAACCACATGGTAGCCAGCCGTGTCGGGCTTTGAAAACAAAATGCATCACCTCTGAAAAAAGCGCTTTGCGAAAAGGTGCAAAGTGAAACACAACCTAGATCAGGTAAATCCGACCAGCACAACAACTTCTGCGAGGAAGAAGGTGAAGTTGTCTGGTCAAACGTCTCCCGAAATGGAGATAGGAATGTACCATACACGGGAAAACGGTTCTATCATGTCAGCGACATGAGAGTACATTACAGTAAAGAACCATAAAATAAAAATGCAAGTTGATACCGGTGCTGATAGTACTGTGATATCATTATTCATCTGGACAGAGCTTGGTCGACCTCAGCTAGATGGGAAAATCAGACGTCTTGAGGCCTATGATGGTCATCAAGTGACGCTTCTGGGATCACTAACATGTGATGTTTAGTGGAACTGAAGTAAGTATAGGCAACAACAACTTGCAGTTGTGCACTCCGTCAAAAAAATTGGACTACTTGGGAGGGACATACCGGCCCAAGAAGGCATCACCAAAGAGTGTGATGAGAAACTACACGCAGTCAAAAGATATAAAGCGCATGTTAAACCCGTACCGGGATCACAGCCGATTTTCTGCAAGGCCAGAAAGATACCTCTACCTCTACGAGACATAATCAAAGAGAGAGTTGAGACAATGGTACGACAGGGCATCCTGGTGCGGGCAACCTGTTGGGGCCACAAATGCATCCGCAGTAGTTTGGCAGCAAAAAATGGAGCTCTAAGGCTATGCGTGGATCTTAAAGTTCATATTACCCGCAAAGTTCTGTACGAGGATTATCTAATCCAAGACATGGAGACCATGTTTAATTATCTCCATTGGGCTTCTTACTTTGGCAAAATTGACTTATCAGACGCATATTATCAAATGGAATTGGACGAGGATGCAAGACATATGTACAATCAACACATCGCACGGATTATTCAAGATTCATCCGTCTTCCGGAACTGCATCGAGTCAAGACCCAAAAGAATCAAGGGTGTGGTCATCTTTCAAGATGAATGACTGGTATATGGAACAACAAAGGATGAATACGAGAAAGGAATGCTTGCGGTCAAAACTTGACTACGTGAGAATAATTTCAACATTATTGAAAAGAAGTCCAACTCCAAACCAGTTTCAATCGTTGGTTTTCTCGGTTACTCAGTCTCGAAGGAAGGAAAAGCACCCAATCCTTGAGATGTTGAGGAAATCAGAAATGCAAAACTACCAGTAAATATGAAACAACTCGAGTCTTTTGTCGGCTTAGCAAACTTTTATAAAAGAATGATGCCAGATTTTTCTATAAAAATGTTACCATTGAACGAAAATTGAAGACGATTTCAGATGAAAAAAAAGAAGAACAGAACGCTTTCGAAAACATAAAAAACAAGTTATGTGCTAACCCACTTGTTCAGCCTTACAGCTTGACGAAAGAAGCAGCCGTGAAAACAGACGCCTCAGAGAAAGCCATAGGCGAAGTCCTTTTACAGAAAGGACATTCTGTGCTCTATGTCTCAAGGAAGCTGTCACAAGCCGAACAAAATTACTCCAATATTGAGCAAGAGGCACTTGCAATAGCCTTTGTGGTCACAAGATTGAAACAATTCCTGCTCGGAAGGAGGTTCAATCTACAAATTGACCACAAAACTTCTCAAATTTCTCTTTGCATCAGACGAAAAATTCCTAAAACAGCATCGGCAAGAGTCACCAGATGGGCAAAAGCGCTGATGGGATTCGAGCTGATGCTTTGAGCAGACTAGACTTTGATGACAATTATCGTGTCAGCTTTTCCCTCGACAATATCTATTTTGTTCAATACGACCTGTAAACCTTTCAGAAATCAGAACTGAACAGGGATCAAATCAAATCTTCCAATAAATCATCAGAAGAATAAAAAGCAGCAGAAACTGGAAACAGTACTCAGAAGCAGAAAAAAAGTTTCGATCAACAGAAAGACGACTTAAATATCCACAACGGAAGCATCTTTCGAAAAGTTGCCCCTTTCATACCACACAAACTAAGACATTTGGTGATGGCCAAAGACTCACCCAATTGTCTCAGGTGATGGCTGGAAACTCACCCAGGCAAAATGGAACTGAAACAACAGTCCGAATGATAGTTTGGTGGCCTGGCATCGGTCACGATGTTCTTCGATATGTTAGTAATTGAAAGGGATGCCAAGAAAACAGGCCCAGCCTAGGGAAAACAGTATCTAGTGGGCCAGAAGCAGAAGTTTGGCAGACAATCCATGTGGACTGGGCTTAGGTCAAGGACCATGGTAAAATCTTTGTTATAGCAGACGCGGGATCAGGCTGGATAAAGCGTTATCTGCGGGAAATATAACTTCACAAACAGTGAAGGTGTACATGAGTCAAATTTTCGCAAGACTTGGGATACAAAAAACGTTAGTATCAGGCAATGGTCCCGAGTTGTAAGCGGTGACCTGTAACAGTAATGTGAACCTAAAACAGTCACCTATCTACCATCCAAGAGCAAATGAATTTGCAAGCAAGTGGTCCCATCAATGAAACGGGCTATTCAAGCCTCGAGTCCAAATCTGAATGTGTTGTTCCTTAAGCTTTCCTAAAGCGGGCTTTGATGACACACGAACACTTCCAAGACGGGGGGCAAAACTCTTGTAGAACTACTGCTAGGACGGAGAGTGGAACGTCCAGCAGTCACTGACTTTGATCTGTGTGAACCAGTCCTCTTCAACACAACGAGCAGATCACGAACAGTTCCAGCTACCTTCATTATACTTGAAAGAACGAACACTTCGTTCATCTAGCCAGAGAATTCAAACAAGACAGTGCTTGTTAGTGGCAACCAATTTCCCCGGCTGGAACTGGCTGACATCAAGACTGAATCTACTGATCAGCAATCTACTGACTCACAATCGGAGAGCAGTAGGGACAATATAGAAGTGGCATCGTTCAATTCCGCTGAAAAAACTTCAGTAACTGAAGGCAGAAAACATTCAGGGGCCACGAGAACTTCAAGCAGACCTAAAAAACAACCAGGAACATTTGGCACCCTACAAACTTGCTTAGAGAAGGAGGGAATGACATGTTCTCAGGTTAGGAGAACAATGCGTTAAGTGCGAAAATTTGCACTAACACTTGCCATATACGGCAAGGGGGGAAAACTTGTTCATAATTAAGGTGTAAATTAACCACTATCAGTTTATCTATATCTAGACGGTTCTGTAAATGTATATACTAACAGCGACTTCGGCCATTTTGAATTCAATTATTCAATAATTTCGCAAACATACTTTAAACTTTTTCGCAAATAGTTTTTTATCGGAGAATTATCCTTGAATGTGTCTGCAATTCCATTGATCACTATAAAGATTACTGTCAGGTTGTCTTCAAACTTCGTTTCGAAAGCAAAAATTGCTCATAATATTTCCATTCAAAGCAAGCATGTTATTCAAAATTTTGTTCGTTGTGAACAAGCTCTTTCCAGACAGCAGCTGCCCAACTCTCGAAAAACGTGGTAATAAAACATGAAAATATGGCATGAACGTCTTTATCTGTAGCCTACCTATGCTTTGGTATTGGACTACGAAGTTCGCAGGCTTTTCTCGCAACTGTTGATATCTGAACAGTGGCGAGAAAAGACTGGTAGAAAAAGTAGTTTCATGTTACACTGGCAAATTTCATGTAGCTGTTGTAATCTCAACGATATCATTATGAACTTGTCGCCCTCTCGGAGTCATTCAAACCGGTTTCCGAAGATTTCAAACTTGATTACGCTATTTTTAGGAAATAGAGGTTAACGCTGTACACAAATTGACCAGCTTTTCGCAAATTTTTCGCTTTTCGCAAATTGACCAGCTTTTGCATAACTGTGCTAACCAAGATTATAGTTAGGTGCGCACTTGGCAAAATTGTACTTTACGCAAGCTTTGAAAACTCTGCTGAATTTCAAAACCAATTAATGCACAAGGCAAGGAATACTAGTTAACTTTATAAAACTTTTCAATTACCTTAGACAAAAAAAACTGGTGACCGAGCTAAGATGGAGGGTCAAAGAGACCAGTGAGCCATAAAAGAGAACTTTACGTCCTCCGTCTTTTGTTTTTGAAAACGAAAAGTCAAATTGTCAAATGAAAAAAATAACTATCAGAAGAAAAGTTGGTAGCGCACGTGCCACATTTTCACAATGATTTACTGTGTAATGACACGTGCTCGTTAACTGGGGGTGCATAACGTACTCGGGGGGGGGGGGGGGGCACAAACAGAAAAGATCTCAAAGTTATATTGGGCAATTAGCAATTAAAAACATACCAGGAAGATTGCCGGAAAATAGCCGCCATTGATTCCTTTAACCAAGATTGGGATTGAAAGAAGAATGAAAAACTAATGAAAAAAATGATTTTTGTACGCAAAGAATTTTAAAGTGCGAACTATTCTGATGTCATTTTTGAGCTGAACGCAGGTGCTAGAATTAACACCAATAAGCATTTGAGATTAGACCTCAATTTCGCTGTTAAAGAAAATCAACAATAAAGTTAGGCTCGGTAACTAATTTTGAAAGTTGATCAAGCAAGAAGTCATTATTTCATACTTTTTCAAGCGTCCCACTTTTTTTTCAAAATTTCACGTTTCATATAACACTAGACTTTCAACTTAATCAGTTTTTCGCCTGCTTTTCACACTTGTCTCGAAGAGCTCAACCTTACAAAATGGTATAAAATGAGCAATCAACTGAGCAAATTTCTTGGAAAAAATTCTTGTAAGCCTTAAGGCATGTTTTTTGAAAAAATTTATGGGAAGCCCAAATTTTTCTCATGAGACAAAGCATACACATTTCAAAGATAATTGAAGGGGATAATTGAAAACGGGAAACAGTTACAAAATATAACAACTTCGGCAAAGAGGACTTTTTTAAGGTCTATAATTGAGTCAATATAAAAATACATTTTTATAAATTGCTCATTTTTCTAAAACCATAGAGTGACAATAAAAGTGACACAATAGAGCTGGCTGACGACCTCTGCGATTCATTCGCTACTACAATAATATCAAGGAATTCAGAAAAAAAAATATTTGGGTTGAACGAATATTCAATTGTTGGATTGATTCGCTGCACGAGAATTGCAATGTTACTATAAATTTTAATTGAATTCTCTCTGAGATTTGAACAGCGAAATTGAGGTCTAAATAGGTTAGGGTATAGTTCTGGGAAGCCTTCGGCAATTCGAGCTCAGAGTCGGGCGCAAGCGCCCACGGCTTTGAGCTCTAATTGCCTTAGGCTTGCAAGAACTATACTCTAACATATACTTGTTACTAAGAACAAAGTTTGAGTAACGGGCATCTAAAATTAGCCTTTATGGGTTTATCCCGTTTCTATTTCATTTTCGTTTGTTGATACTGACTCTGTTCATTTTAAACTGCTTTGCTGAGCAACTGTTGTCTAAAAACAATCGATTCCAATTCTGGACTATATGCCGGCCATTCCATCACCTTCCAAACCTCGTCTTCGAAAAAAATTTTGATAAATGTGCACAGAAGCATTATCTTGGTGAAAAACAATGTCCCGAAAAAGCATTTTTTTAAAAAAATTTGTAAATAACCGGCAGCGTTTTGCTTGTTTGGTTACTAACAAGCATTTTCCCTGTCCATCTGATTGTATTGCAACCCAAAACATAAGTGATCGTTTGTCCGAATTCAAATATTTTGGCTTTTTCTCAAATCTCATTCCATTTGTCACACGAAACACTTGAAAAATTCCATCGCTGGAGACGCTCACCCTTGTTTCGTTATTACAAAAATGTTTTGCTAGTTGGAGCAGAGCTACTTGAGCATATTGAGATGCTTGCGAGAAATGTTATGAGTCACTCTAAGGCGCTCCAGTTAGGTTTTGGAATCTTTCAAAACATCGCTAACTAAATTTTTCGGTTTTTTACAATTTTGGGGGTCTTCTTTCGTGCTTGATTTTTGGGCCTTGAAACTGTTAATTTTCAGGTAACGTTTGTATGCATGCTGTGCACTAGATCTCGATTTCCAGTTCAATTTTTTTTATTTTGTCCAAGAAAAAATTCCGTAACAACTTGGAAAACAATGAAAGAACAAAGCGATTTAACCATCTTTCCTGTTTAAGCGGAGAAAACGAGGAAAATGCACTCAAAACTTAAGTCTCACTTTTTTTCACGCCTTAGCGCAAATCATGTTTATGAAGCACGAATGATGCTTTCAAAGCATCAATCATGCTGTACGGCGCTTTTTTGTACCATAGTGAATGTGTACTCGTATTTACACGCCACTAGTTTCCTCACTATACGAACTCATTTCCACGTCACCCTTTCTTATGGATACAGTATCTAATTACCGAAATGAAAGGAAGCCTAATAGGTGATTAATTTAAGAAATGTCCTTCTCGATACTAATTGTGGATTACGAAGACAATTAGTGACTAGAACCCACAGCATTGTTCATAAGAATCAAGTCTTTGAATTTGGTCTCAAGTAATTACTAATAAATTTCAGACAATAACGAATTAGGCTAATTACATGCTCAAAATGATGAAACTGGGCCTTATTCATAAGATATAAATAACATATTTCACGTTTGATGTAACTATATTCCACAGTGCAAAAGGGTAAATGAAATGCAAAAAATGAGAAAAAAGGAACACGTTTCCATAAAAGGCAAAGTTTATTGAAATTAGCTAATAGCCTTTCTGGCCAGGTATCTCTTAAAGCGACAAACATAGTCGACAGATTGCCGGAAAAGAGCCGCCGTTGATGCGTGCAGTCTGTTCGATTCTAAAACTATACTTAATTCAACTTCTAAACTGAAAGCTAATAAGCTTAAACATAACCAACTAACGTCGGGCAAATTGCTCTCAAACGACCGGCGAGCGGTTGGCTTTGTCAGTAGCAATCCACGGGGGGAGGGGTGGTTGGGGGTGCACCGGGGGCTGATGGGGGCAACAGCGCGGTGGGGGGTGGAGGCAATAGTGGGGGTGGGGGGTCAACAGGGGGGGGGGGGTGTCTCAACCTCTAAGAGCCGCCCTTCACAGCATAAGTATAAGTCTCCAAAACAGTTTGAGCTGAAAGGCTCTAAGAGCACTTAATGCCCGCTGGGCGCTACCTGTTTGTCCCGTTTTTGAGGACGAAAAGTCAAAAGCGTCAGACGAAAAATCTGTCAAGCAAAAAATCGCATAAAAAAGACCGACAGGACTACTTTAATTGCAACAAACTTCGTTTGAGAGCAATTATTAACAATGTCAACTAGCAAACACACTCTGATAAACCTTGATAACCTAATTCTCAATGAAATAATGACCGCGCTTTATCTGTTTATCCCGTCTTTTTTGATTTTGCTCTTTTGACCTTGACTGTATTTACTATCTTGCGTAATCATTGATTGAATGGATTTAAAAACCATTCAGTTGAAACAGTGAGTGGAGGTAAGTCAGAAGTCAAACGTGAAAGTCGGGACTTATGTAAAACGAAAACCGTGATCAAAAAGTAAAGCGAATTAAAAAACATAGCAGGAAAAGTACTGACGTACAATTCAAAGATTTTAGAAGTACTGACGTACATCTAAAATTGCCCTTTATGGGTTTATCCCGTTTCTATTTCTTTTTCGTTTGTTGATACTGACTCTGTTCATTTTAAACTGCTTTGCTGAGCAACTGCTGTCTAAAAACAATCGATTTCAGTTCTGGACTATATGCCGGTCATTCCATCACCTTCCAAACCTCATCTTCGAAAAAAAATGCTGATAAATTTGCACAGAAGCCTTATCTTGGTGAAAAACAATGTCCCGAAAAAGCATTTTATTTTTTGAAAATTTCCCGGCAGCTTTTTGATTGTTTGGACAAATCATCCTTAGCTCAAATCATGCTTATGAAGCACGAATGATGCAAATAGCCTTTCTGGCCAGGTAACTCTTAAAGCGACAAACATAGCCGACAGATTGCCGGAAAATAGCCGCCGTTGATGCATATCGGGATTGAAACAGATTTTCTTCTATTTTTTCAATGTCAAAAAGTGTTCTAATTCGGCGTGCAGTCTGTTGGATTCTAAAACTATACTTAATTCAACTTCTAAACTGAAAGCTGATAAGCTTAAACATAACCGACTAACGTCGGGCAAATTGCTCTCAAACGACCGGCGAGCGGTTGGCTCAAACGCCGGGGGCAACAGCGCGGTGGGGGGTGGAGGCAATAGTGGGGGTGGGGTGTCAACAGGGGGGGGGGGTATCTCAACCTCTAAGGAACTGCCCTTCACACCATAAGTATAAGTCTCCAAAACAGTTTGAGCTGAAACAGAGCTGAAAGGCTCTAAGAGCACTTAATGCCCGCTGGGCGCTACCTGTTTCTCCCGTTTTTGAGGACGAAAAGTCAAAAGCGTCAGACGAAAAATCGGTCAAGCGAAAAATCGCATAAAAAAGACTGACAGGACTAATATAATTGCTACAAACTTCGTTTGAGAGCAATTAATAACAATGTCAACTAGCAAACACACACTCTAGTAAACTTTGATAACCTAATTCTCAATGACTTAATGACCGCGCTTTATCTGTTTATCCCGTCTCTTTTGATTTTGCTCTTTTGACCTTGACTGTATTCACTATCTTGCTTAATTCATTGAGCGCATGGATTTAAAAACCATTCAGTTGAAACAGTGAGTGAAAGTAAGTCAGAAGTCAAACGTGAAAGTCAGGACTTATGTAAAACGAAAAACGTGATCAAGAAGTAAAGCGAATTTAAAAACATAGCAGGACAAGTACTGACGTACAATTCAAAGAATTTTCATTGAATGAACAAAAAACTAGACCTAGAACGGACTGTGAGTGAATTGGGAAAACCACTTCTAAACAAAATCAGATAAAAAATAAGAAAAAAAAACAGAAAATCAATGTCAAAATGCCGCAAATGAACAAAAAATCCACTAGCGAGAAATGGAAATTTGTTTCAAACAAAAAACTAGGCCCAGAATGAACTATGAATGGATTGGGAAAACGAAAAATACGATCCAAAAAATTGAAAAAACAGTAAAAAAAAACAGATCTTGAAAAAAGACAGCGCCCCAATACAATTCAAATTCCTTGAATTGTAAAAAAGGAGAGCGCCTAAATAATAGCCGTTTGAGAGGCTGACGGCGGCTATTAATAAAAGGTATGCTTTCTAAGATGTGAATTTCATCTCTCGAACATATTAGATTAGAGCAAAAATACTTGCAAGCAATTCTAAGAGAGGAGATAATTCAAACGACAATCAATCATATTAGAAGACGAATTCGTAAGGAATCGGCTCAAGAGTGATTAGTTCTTCTTTCTTGTAGGGAACTTCGAATGCACTCTTCGGTGGCTTAGGCTGTCTTTTGAGACAGACACGTGTGCCTGCTGCCTTAGCCTCTTTCCTTTTGATCTCGTTATCTTTCACTCGGTTCAGGAAGTCTTCACGTGACTTGGATGGTTTCACGTGCTCCACTCGCACATTGATCCTCTTGGCAATGATTCTCCCCTTCACCCTCTTGTTCACAATCACACCCAGTCCACATCTTGTCACGTTAAACACTCGTCCAGTTCGCCCGTGGTACGCCTACACAACTCTTTCTCTTAGATGCTTTCACCTCTCATTTTATACTACCATTGAAAACTAGCTGCAAGTATTCAAAACTCTGCCTTTTTACAAGGGCAAAAATCAAATAGCTGTCATTTTTTGTAGACATATCTCGTCTGGTGTACCAAAATTCCTTTCGCCTTATTCACTTTTCGCCCAACATCCCATCCTCCTTTATTCTCCAACATTTACGTCAGACCAGCTGCCATCGAACGACAGACGGGGCTGGACCACTTCAAAGCCTGTATTCAGCAGAAGGGATTTTGCCTCAGAGAGGTCAATCAACTCACTATTCGGCCTCAAATGATGGTGTTAAAGCTTATTGTAGTCCGCTAACAGGAAAGTGAAATCATATGCTGGCTCTTGTTTAAATTTAAGTAGAAAACGACAATCACACAAGTTCAGCTGCTTAAACTTGTCAATCAGAAAGCAATTGACATCAAACAAAAATCAAGAAGTCATGTGCGCAACAATCACTCGAAAAGTCAGAAACAGCCAAATAATTGATATAATTGCTTCAAAAATTGTTTGGGAACAATTAAAAAACAGAACAGACTAACGTCGGAAGAAGTCCTCTCGAACAACTAGCGGGAGCTCGAATCTATTGCAACCTGCTTCAGTCGGGGTGGGGGGAATAACTAAATTCACCAAAGGGGGCTTCAGATGACGTCATTAGAGGTTGTTATATACAACTAAAATTTAAGGTGACAAAAATTACATCAAACTCGGCGCCCTTTTCATTTGACTTTTGAGATTGCACTGGTGCCATTTGAGTTCAGCTGCTTAAAATTCTGAATGAGAGGGTAATTCTGATCGCGCAAAACAAAGTCAAGATCGTAAAAGTCACTGAAAAGTCAAATAGGTCAAGCAAATATTTTGCATGAAAAAAGACCAACCCGTTTGCAATTATTGCCAAAAATCTTTCGAGAGCAAATAATCATTATCATTTCAACGAAAAGTAAATGTGACCAAATTGACAATCTGGTTTTAAATTAGAGTGATTGAGTTTGTGAGAATAATGCTGCTGAAGTCCAAGCAACCTTAAAATTTTAACTTCTATTACAAAGCACTGACAAAAAGAATAATTTTAGCAACTTAGATCTCAAGCAAACTAACAAAAAAGTCAAATAGCTCAAACAAAATGAATAAGAACTAAAAGACAGCTTCGTAAGGAAATTTAGGAAACACTTAATCAGTTTGAAACGTAAAAATGTCAACCTAAGCTTTGTTCTGATGCAACTTGAAGAGAGTAATACTGTTGGATAAGGTGTTCTCAAAAGGGGGGGGGGGCTTTGTCCTTTTGACGAAATTTGGCCTCTGGGTGGACGAAATATTTTAAAAATAATCAACAAGTGTTCATGTCATTGTTATGTTTTTCATTTAATATTGTTTATGGGAGTTTTAAAGACTCCTTTGATTGTTTATATGTACCTTGTATGGCATGCCTTTCTGTTGTGCACCACATCCCTTGATGTCAACTAGATCTCCTTTCTTGTAACATATCATGTATGTCTTCATGGGTATCACTCCTTTCTTCTTGTACTCCCGGGCGAACATGTACCGGGTGCCCCTTCTCTTCCCATGTGCATTCGTCATCTTCTACTTCTAATTGACAAAAGATCTGAAAACATACATTTTCAACCTCAAACAAAATATTCGCTTGCCAACACGCTCATCCAGATCAACAGTCAAGATTCGCTCAAGAAATCATAAATAAAACGCTTAACACCCCCTCCCATTATCACCTCTCTCTGCCCGTCACCTTTGGTCTTTTTAAGTAGTTACTGGAGTTGCAACACTTGAGCCTCAAACTTATTGGGTGAGACATAAAATAAATGTTTGATAGATGTCAAAATTATACTCAGTGATCATACAGGTGTTTGATGAATTAACAGTAATACCTATCTCAGGCAAGCTGTAATTGAAGACTTAAAGGGGGCATCAAATCCTCTTTACTCAATAACTACTCAAACTCTCTTTTTAAGTTAATTTCTATCTAGTGGACAAACAAAAGTTTCTAAATGAAGAAGAAGAGACGGTTAAAAAAACAAAGGGCAATGTCACGTGTGTCTAGAGAAGTTCCCAAATTTGGCTCAACTCCAGTAGAAGTAAATACAAGAGGCCTTCTCATAACATTCCGAAGACAACAGTCACCAAGGGATCCACATTAACAATGCTTTCAATGAGAAACACGTGTTTCAATAGTGCTTCGCGCACAAGTCTTTCAGTGAAGTTGACAACTGCCATGTTTGACTGTTTGCTAATTCTGCATCTCCTACACAAATTCTGACCAATTTGTAAGAAAAAGCCGGAGATAGAAGTGAACAGGTGGTTTCTCTGCTTGGAAGGAACGAATTGCAACATGTACTTCAGTCTCAGAAAGAGACTCCGAATCAGACCATCCACATTTCTCTCCCACGTACATTGACTTGTAAACCCCTCTGCGTAATAACTCCATCGTACATAACATTTCACTACTGCATTCAAACGGGCTCGAACCAACTTTGCACATGATCTTCCCAATATGACAGAAGGTTTTCGCTCATCAAGTGCAGCATAATTTGGACTAACGTCTCCTGTTTTGACATTAAAGCAAACTCCACACCAACAGAAAGTGTCTGTTTCGCCGTTGGAACAGAAAACTTGAACTTTATTCGGATTGGCTTTTAGGTTAAACTCCTGAAATCCTAACAAAAAGCGATCCGCAAACATCTTTGCCTGATGGTAATCAGTGGTCACAAATAAATAGTCATCAACATTGCGCATGAGAAGTCCTTTGTCATTAAACTGAGAAACAAGAAACTTTTTGTCAATTTCGTTCAAATAGAGATAAGAGAGAAAGGAGGAAATATTGGCACCTTGGGAGAGACCCCGTTGTTGCCAAAGGAAGCAATCCTTTGACCAGGCGCATTTCAGGACATTGCGTTTCACCAACAACAGACATTGCTTTCTTAATTCATCAACGTTGATTGTGTCATTCTCCAATTTTTTCAGCTCACAAACTTTAGCTGTGTTGTTCACTTTCTTTATTTGATGAGCTAACAGTTCTAGGGTATCTTCAATGTCGGGAAAACTCTGACTCAAGTTCCTAATAATTTTGGTGAATTTCACGTAATGCGAATACCGTTTTCCAGAATTTTTCCGGCAAAGTTTCTCAATTTTGGATGGACGTTTTTCGCATAGAAGTGACAATCTTTGATACACAAACTTCTCATGTTTCAACTGGTCAAAGAGCTGGTTGATTATTCCACACATTATGTTCTGATCGATATTATCATAGCATTTCTCCATGTCTGCCTTAACGTAATAAACACTCTTCTTAAATTGCGTGTTAAAGAAATTTCGCATTCTCTTGCAAACAATCTTATCACGAGCACCAGGTTCCAAACTCAACCCACCACTCAAACTTTGGTGGTTACTATGTACCAAAAAGCGAAAGAGCTGACTAACTATAAGTAACCTTTCGTTAACGCTTTGCCAGTCCGACCTAATACGTTCACCATGTTTAACAATCGGTCTGAATTCTCCATTTGGTTTTCTGCAAAACTTCAATTTCGAAATTCCCAATACTTTATTATTTGCCATTAATTTGTCAATGTCTGATGATTTTGCATGCTGGTAAATCTCTAAAGGCTTTCCTGTGAAAACTTGCAAGGCTTCCAACTGATCGCAGATATGGCGATTTTTTCTAAAGGGCCTCAAAAGTCCGTTTTTGGGATCAAATTCAATTTGAAAGAGACTTGGAACTTTTGGAAGGATAACACCAAACAGGAGCCATTCAAAAAGTGATATGACATACTGCTCCGCTTTCTCTCGCGATCTCTTATTCATCATATCCACGTTCGACAACCACTTCAAGTCACCAAGCCACAACTCTCTTATGAGTGGCGTGAAATCAATACTGTCATAGCGTCCCAGTTTGAAATAATTAGTGAACCAGGCTACCATTGACTCTTTGTTGCGCTTACTTCCACAAACCTCAAGAGAAATAGATAACATTTTTTGCAAAAATAAATCAAAACTTGAAACAACTCTTTTCTCAAATTTTAAACATTTTAATGAGCGCAAAATATTTTTGAGCACAGCCGGAAACTTTCGTAAATGTTTCCCCATGAACAACTTTCCATTTTTCGAAGGTGTGATATCAAAAATATTGGAGCTCAACGTCTCAACATTTCGAAAGTTAACAATAAAATCGTTTCTCCAAATATTGGGGTACTTTTTGTAATTAGAATACGAATTTGCTATTTTGCATTGGCCTATGGGATAACAGTGCATGCTAGATTTTGTCGACTTCGAACTCTTAAATGTTAGCTTCTTAGCATACGCTGCTTCAGCCAGCGAATTACCAGTAAGTTGTATCAGTAGGCCATTGGAATTGCTGACATAAAATAAGCTAGCGTTCATAAGGAGGTTACGGAAGTTGTAATCACCAATGATTTTCCAAATATTCTCAAGCGGGAATTTGAGAAAATACGACAAGTTAGAGTAGTAGACATTGGAAGCTGTAAGGTTGGTTGATGTCAATTGTTCCTGATTAAACATAACATCTTTCGTTCTCTGACGCAGCATGTGTTCAATGGTATCTTTCATCATTAAATCGAAAACTGCCCCACATAACCTTGACTGTATGTCAGGAACGTAAGATCCTTTCCTGAAGACAGCGACTAGCTTTTTGAAAACTCCGCATGCGTAATTATTAATTTCATTTATTTGTAGAAAAGGCTGAACAACATCGAATAAAGTTGCCATGTCAAAACCGGGGGGAAAATTTAAAATTATTTCCTTTTTATTCTTCATCGCTGATTAATGAGAGTTAGCGCCGTTTTCGCCGTATTAACCCATGAGTCATTTATCTACAAAGAACAACAATTTATCTACAAAGATAAATTAAGAAATGCCCCTCACCAACATTGAGTGAATAGTGGCTATGGATGGTCCGGGTCGCTCCCAGCACTACGTCTTCATAAAGCAGTTCGTAAAGCATGCCAAATCTACAAAGAAAGCAGAATTCCATGCAGAAAACCATATCTACAAAGAAGCAGAATAGATTCGAAAATGAAATTTTTTTAAAAAAAGAGGTAGATTCTAGTTATCCGTATGTAAACAGACTTGATCCAAAACTGATGAAAGCTGCCGTCCAAAATTCCTAACATGTGTACCCAAAGACTCTAGGACCATCTTGTGCGATAATTTAGGCTCAAAAATTGAACAAATTATGAATTAAATTAAAACATAACCAACTAACGTCGGGCGAATTGCTTTCAAACGAACGGCGAGCGGTTGACTTCGTCAGAACCTAGCCACGGTTTAGTGAGGCTAGCTTTAGCTTGATTCGCCTCTGCGACTTTTAGTTTTCTAGCCTTTATAGTAAATAAATCAAATAAGAAACTGACATTTTAAAAATTTTCAAAAAATTGCGAAAATTCAAAAGAAAAGCTTCTAGATTTTGCAGTGAAAATGTTGAAAACTATTTTTTTGTCTCTGGAGTTATGTCAAGAAACCCATCTGCAAGACTTGAAAAGCCAGTAATGATCGTTAACTCAGAAAAGGACAAAAAAATTCAAAAATTTTGAAAACAATCGCAAATTTTAACAAAATCTTGCTAAAATTCTTCAAGATATTAAAAACTTCAGAACCATTTCAATTTCTCAAGAGACCATCCAGCATCCCTATTTCAAGTTTTAAATAGTTTCACAAAAGATCCATAAACTTGGAACATGATAATAATTTTCCAAAAGTTTACAAAAAAATAATCAAAAAATTGGTTGATGGGGAACAGTGGGGGGGGGGGGGGGGGGGTAACAGCGCGTTGGGGGCGGCTGGGGTGGGGCAACAGTGGGTGGGGGTCAACAGTGGGGGTGTCTTCAACCTCTAAGAACCATAAGTATGTCTCCAAAACAGTTTGAGCTGAAACAGAGCTGAAAGACTCTAAGAGCACTTAATGCCCGCTGTGCGGCACCTTTTATCCCATTTTTGACGACGAAAAGTCAAAAGCGTCAGACGAAAAATTGGTCAAGCAAAAAATTGCATAAAAGAAGACAGACAGGACTAATATAATTGCTACAAAC
Organism: Convolutriloba macropyga; assembly: GCF_964194025.1. Taxonomy (NCBI): domain Eukaryota; kingdom Metazoa; phylum Xenacoelomorpha; order Acoela; family Convolutidae; genus Convolutriloba; species Convolutriloba macropyga. The sequence continues at coordinate 1,147,467 of NC_134479.1, forward strand.
TTCGTTTGAGAGCAATTAATTTGGGAGAATTTGAAGACATGACAAAGCTACGCTGGAATGAGAGGAGCAGTTAACAAATTATAGCAGTTGATCAGTTCCCACGGTCAGATTAGTGAGACAGACCCACGATGTAATGTTGGAACTACATGCTTTAATAATAATAATACTGTAAGATGGACGAAATAGAATCTAGTAGTAGCGGAGGAGATGTAGGTGTTCTCAATCAATCCACCCTCCCAATCACAGCTTTCTTCATCGACTTCCACTTTCTTGATTCTCATGGGTCGTCATTTGGCTCCTTCCCTCACGTCGATGGTTAGCTGTTGTAGTTCGTTTGTGACGCAACACGTGTTCTTTCTCTCTCCATAAAGCAGGCGATTGTTAGTTGTCATCGGAGTCAAGCGAAGCCGCGAGAAAGACAATACTGCTAACAGTTTTTGATATCGTGGTCATTCAGAGCCAGAAAAATTTTATTATGGCAAAGTTGTGTCATGTGTCTCAAACAAAACTCAACATACTCATTTCTTTTCGTTGATTACATTACTGCTGTTCTGTATAAACTCGTTCAATTCACTCCTCAACTCGTTACTCATTCACGTACTATCTTTATACTCTTGCCAGTTTGGTAGTTGTGGGGTTCTGGGTTGGTTAATATTGTAGATCTTCACGTCATAAACTGGCAGTACTCGGCAATCAGCTGCGACTTCTTTGTCGCATCCCACATCTTGTGGCAATGACTTAGCCATCGGAGCTCATTGTTCTGGAGAGGTGATATCTGTGTGATTGGCAGACTGGACAGCATGTTCTTCAGCCATCGTACCCTCTCAACAAAGTTTCCACAATTCCATCCCACAGATATCCGAGGAGACAAGTTGACTTTGACATGCTTGGCCTCCTGGCCGAGTTGTTCCGAGTGCGGTGTTAATGGTTGCCCCCGATAGACAGGCAGGTAGCAAAGGTTCACATTCTCCAGCTTCCCGGGCTCAGTTGTCCTGACGGGATATCTGATTAAGTGGTGTCCTTCTGTTGCCGATATAGTCTCAGTCTTCAGCTCTGAATCACTGATACCGCTTGAGAAATTGAGGTTAGATTTGCTCAAGGTGTTGCGAATGAGCATTACATTCTCTGTGTGAAGTTGTTGCTCCTTTCTCATACTCTGATGCTTGTTCACTACAAACACTATATTGGGTACGTGCTGTGTGCGCGCGAGTGAGTTGCCACTTATGTCTGTGACAGAGGGTGCTGTTGGCTTCAACACCTCCGCAATTCTAATAAAATCCAACATCTCCATATCCAGCTCCCACTCACTCACAACCAATACAATATGGCACACACTCAGCATAAAGCAGGCCAGCTGAATGCTCTGCATCTCAGCCCAGTTATCCAGACAATTGACTTCTGTCGGAGGCTGACGGTCCATTTTGTTCACGAAATCCAGAACTGATGACCTCAATGGAGGCTGGCAGTCCAAATAGAGAAACCTGTCTTGTGTCATTCGCAAACTGATGCCACTCAAATCTCGAGCTTTGCCCTTTGAGCTCAACGGCCTTTTGGATGCTTCAAACTGATATCCTTCACAAAGCGCATCAATGATTGTTGTTTTTCCAACACCCTGCTTCCCAATCACTCCAATGACCAAATGATTGCTAGTCTCACTTGGAAGCTTCAAATCGAAGTCCGTCCATTTGAAGGTGATGTCAACCAACTTGAAATTGTTGAAATATACTCTCTCCAGCTTCAATTTATCATCAGTGGTTATTGGTGTGTGTTGGGTAGCAATTCTAACTGATGGCGTAATGCCTCCATCTTCTTTCTCTGCATCTTGCACGGTTATCACCATACTTTTGCCTTTTCGGGTGGCAAAACTCACTACCATTGTACCTGCGAGATAAGTGTAAGTTTACAGGTATTCAAAAGTTGATTGACAAAACTTTTGATACCCGAGTCCACAACAGTTCCTATCCAACAAGCTAGCACATGGCGTGATTTCCGCTTCAAATGACCTGTGACAAGTTAAACTAAATAAAAACTATTTGTTTCATCATAAATCATTCACGCTTGTTGTATATTTAGCGACAGCTATCCCTGTATAATAAAATAGTGTTCTCTATTTAATCATGTATCGTTGAAGTCGAATTCACTACCATTGCAGGTAAAATTCCGGACTAAAAAACCTTTTTTTGGCGCAAGATAGATTTAATTAAAATTGACGGAGTACTTAGGCCAAAAGCTATCGGTATCGGAACACTAGTAGAGGTTGACATCCAAATGCATAGGGCTGTCACTCAGCGATTTTGAAAAGGCTCGTTTTGGTCAACAGGTTGAATTTGGTACGAAGCGTGGCGCAGTAATAGCGGCCAACGCAATCTAAGCAAAAGGTTGTCTTAAAGGTAGATTTTTTTTGAAACATGTAAATTACTCACACTATAAACCTAAGGTTAGATATCTTCATGCTCTAAAATGTTGAATTAATCAGCATTGTTATTAATATAATAATCTTCAAATTGTGGATGTTCGTTTTCATAGGTAAAAATAGGATTTGAAGGCTCCTATTTGTCTATTAACGGGTACTTTCTTGTGTTGGTCGAGCAAAAACTCGGTTAAAACATTTTTAAAGCAAGTCTTACTGTTAAAAGTTCTCATTGAAGAGGGCAATTTGTTCCATTTTTGAACGCTTTTCAAGATTAAGGATTTGTTACTCCACTTCGTTTTCGTTTTCTTTTTTAAAATAATTTGATTTTTTCTCTTGTTCTGTCTAGCGTTATGGCGACTAGAAAACATTTTAAAATTTTCGGATGTTTCCCATTGTCTTATGTCTGTTTGTAGCTTCATTAGGCTAACTTTTGAGATAAACAATTCGGCTGGCAGGATACTATCCTTAATGAGAAGATCAATGGAGTGGTCAAATTTTTGACGAAAATTACAAACCTTTATTCCCCAGTTAATTTGCCTGTTTATGCGGTTTAATTTTTTCACTGTAAGAGTTTGAAGGAATACTCCACTGAAAGAAAGATGAGAGAGTACAACTGACTTGAAAACATCAATTCTTACATTCAAAGGAATTTGATTTCTTACAAGATACAAAGAACGAATTGCATTAGCCATTTTGCTTAAAACTGAGTTCAGGTGATTTTCAAAGGTTAGGTTTGAATCAATTTGTACTCCCAGATAACGACATTCATGAGCTGCTTTGATAACTTCGCCTTCACAAGAAAACTCTGGATCCAAATTAGTATGATTTGTAAGGAATAACATCTCTGTTTTATCGGCATTTAAAGTGAGTTGATTCTCTGTCAGGTATTTGTCTGTTTGTTCTAATATTTTTCAAATTTGTCGGGAAAATTTTCATTACGTTAGAATTTGCATATTATACTAGTGTCATCCGCAAATTGAACAACATCATTTTCACCTTCCAAATTTCAGAAAAATTGTTGACATATAACAGAAAAATAAGAGGTCCTAACACAGTTCGTTGTGGAACACAATGATTAATAATTATTTTATCTGATAAGTCAATACACAATTTTACGCATTGTGTTTTATTTTCGAGAAAAAAATGAGAAGTAAAATTGTTGATTGAGAGAGGTTGAAATGTTCAGCTTTCTTGAGAAAGATCTCATGTGAAATTGAATTGTAAGCTTTTGCATGATCTAAGAACACAGCACTGGTGTCGTTGTTATCTTTCAAATTTCCTATTATTTTTTTAATAAAATAAAGCACAGCATCAGTAGACGACTTTCGGGATTAGCAACTGAATAGTTTTCTGTTCAAGAGCGCAAATTTTTCAAGATATTCTCCTAATTGAAAACATCAATTCTTTCATTCAAAAGGAATTTGATTTCTTACAAGATACAAAGAACGAATTGCATTAGCCATTTTGCCTAAAACTGAGTTCAGGTGATTTTCAAAGGTTAGGTTTGAATCAATTTGTACTCCCAGATAACGACATTCATGAGCTGGTTTGATAACTTCGCCTTCACAAGAAAACTCTGCACCCAAATTAGTTTGATTTGTAAAGAATAACATCTCTGTTTTATCGGCATTTAAAGTGAGTTGATTCTCTGTCAGGTATTTGTCTGTTTGTTCTAATCGTTTTTCAATTTTGTCGGGAATATATTCATTGCGTTTAAATTTGCATATAATACTAGTGTCATTCGCAAATTGAACAACATCATTTTCACCGTCCAATGTTTCAGAAAATCAGAAAAATTGTTGACACATAAGAGAAAAATAAGAGGTGCTAACACAGTTCCTTGTGGACCACCATGATTGATAGTTATTTTATCTGATAAGTCAATACCCAGTTTTACGCATTGTGTTTGATTTTCGAGAAAAGATTTGAGAAGTAAAATCGTTGATTGAGAGAGGTTGAAATTTTCAACATTCTTGAGAAAGATCTCAGGTGAAATTGACTTGAAAGCTTTTGCAAGATCTAAGAACACAGCGCCTGTGTCGTTGTTATCTTCCAAATTTCCAATTTTCTTAATATAATAAAGCACAGATTCAGTAGACGACTTTCGAGATTGGAAACCGAATTTTTTTTGTTCAAGAGCGCAAATTTTTCAAGATATTCTTGTAACTGATTAAGTAAAAGCCTTTCAAAAACTTTTGCGAAAGTTGGCGTTACAGAAATTGTTCGATAATAAGTTAAAACAGAAACATCTCCTTTCTTGAAAATTGGTGTGATGTGCGCATGCTTAGGAGTTGTTGGGAAAACTTTCTCTTGAATACAATCGTTAAATATAATCTGAAGATGTGTCCCAAGAGCATATTTTCCGGACTTCAATGCCCAAGCATTGATGTATCTCGGTCCTGGTGGTTTGTTATCTGGATTGTCAATAATTTTATAAAAACTTTGAAAACTCTGTTAAGAGCGTTACATATTGATTTTTTGTCTTTCGTTTTCCTACCATTCTCATCAATTTCTGAGATGTTTGGACTGTTGTTTTTTTTCCGATTTTTTTCCTAATGAATCTCTATTTCTCTTTTGAATTTTCAATTTTCGTTAGAAAATCCACTGAATATTGATTTTGTGCTTCTTTGACTTTCGATTTACAAAGTTGCGATACTTTTTAAATGACACAAATGATTCAGCAATTTGTATCAATTTGTAGTCTTTGAAGTAACGATGTTTCACGGCAACTAAATGCAAAATTTCTTTTGTCACCCAAGGTTTTTCTGAAGTAGTCCTTTTTAAATTAGAAACTAATTTCTTCTCTGTTGGTGCATATTTCTCGAGAAATTCTGTTAAAATCTGCGAACATTTAATCGCAGTTTCTTTGTTTATAAACTGTTCTCCAATCTGCCAGAGCCGGACTTCTATTAAATTTTTCATCGACAAATTTTTTTGCATCTCGTTTAATAAAATAATTTTGTTTTTTTTTCTAACAAAAAAAATTTGCTCTGAAAAAAAATTACATTATGATCAATATCGAAAGGAGGTAAGCAGGCTTTCCAACTAGTGATTTGCTCATTAGTCGGAAAACAGTTATCTATCAAACTTCTTTTATTGTTGCTTATGCGTGTAGGAATATCAATGTTAGATAACTGTAATCCTAGTCCCGCCGCAAAATTCTGAAGGCTTTTCTTCCCGTTTACACTCAACATATCAATTTTATAATAACCAAATAAGAGAATTTTTATCTGTAACTGAGAACGCATTAGAAACCTCTGCACTTAATTCGTCTAAAAAGAAGTCACCCAGGCTTCAATGTGGACAATAGAAGATGTTAATGAGACATTTTTCCGTTAATGGGTTGCCTAGTTCCAGCCACAAAGTTTCAAAAAAAATTGAATCAGCTAACTCAAAATCTCTTCTGCGTTTAAAGTTTATGTTCTTAGGAATCCATATTCCTACACCCCCACCCTTAGCTGCACTTGTTTTATGTGGCCAATTTTTATGCAAAAAATTGTGCTCAGCGCTGAGGTTTATATTCAAGCTTTGTTCTTCGCTCATCCAAGTTTCAGTTACTATAACAATAGTTTCTCCGAATCCAGCTGCTGGAGCATGTTTGATATATCTTGATAATTATTTTGTATGCTGCGAGCGTTGAAATGTAGAAAATTAATGCCTTTTGTGCGCCAAATATAGCATCATCCAAAGTAGAAAGTTTTGAAGCATCAAAGAGTCCAGGATTTTTTTCTATGTCACCACAAAGAAGCAAAAAATTTCAGTTAGGAGAACGTGAAACACAACAAACAGCCATAATGAATAACAAAATCAGCTTTCTCTGGAAATAAATCAGCACATTTTCTAAATTATGATGTTTCTTATTTACTTGAGTTAAGTAAAGTTGCTTAATGTATACTTGGTTTTTCACATTTCCCAAAAAAACCAGAAATTTAAAACAAACGATAAAAATATCATGTCAAAAAGGTTACTCAACTCAAGCAAAGTTCAAAATTCTATTCAATTTCCGAGGTTGAACTGTATTCTGTGATGCCGGTAGGTTATGTGTTATA